>NC_044013.1:5792500-6114583 GCF_900496995.4 Aquila chrysaetos chrysaetos | reverse complement strand
ATGCTGTCCGTCACGAAGCGAGGATGCATGCTTAGCAGTTAAGGTATCAAGTATATATATAGATTATACACGCTATTAATTTCTTTTATAGAGTGTCTTAACATAAACAATTGCTCAGACTGAGCCGAGAGCAGTTGGCCACCAAACTGAACAGAAACAAGAAGCATGCGTGGGGGGAGGTTAAGCATTTAAGATATGCAACCATCTGTAGCATTTGCCTAGGACTGCCGATACATACTTTTAATAACAAGCCAGATCTCAAGAGGAAATCTCTTTTAAAATATCAATACGCAGACACTGAAATACAGCTATATTGAAATACTGCATCTGTAGCAGGGTATGAGGTAAGTGCCCTTGCCCTCCGTGTCAGAAATCTAAGAGAATGCAGGGGAGGAGTTGAAGAAACAAAGAAAGAAATCATGCAGAAGTAAGCACAGCAGATAAGAGTGTTGCTCTGAACTCCAAGTCCCCAGCTTCGGCCCCTGAGATAATGTCTTAGAAGTTCCAGCTGAAAGAAGTCCTTGGTCAAGCAAGCTAGAATTGCATTTTATATTTTAGTTTAAGCTTTCTGTATCTGTGCAGCTGACTGAACCCTCACTACTTACTTTTGTTTCATCACTGGTGTCAGAACAAAAGACAGAACCTACAAGGATGCTTCTCCTCCATAGGGCACGATGAACAGAAGGCTGGCAAAGCACGTCAGAGAGGGGCCTCCATTCTAAGACATGCTTGGGGAACACAGGCTGAGGGAGGTATTTCTTAGGTTGTTACGGTCTATCCCAGTGCTATCTTCTAAAAGAAATTAGAACAACGCTCCTGTGAGACTTGGATAGTTAAGGGTCAGACGACAATCCCAAGCAAAGCCCAGCATTTTGCAGTATTTGTTTTAGAGGTTAACACACAGAGGCCTAATATAAATGTTTTATTTAAAGTAAAAAGTGTGCACAAATAAAGGGAATGATCATACAACAACGTTCAAGACCATATTCCATATGAAACAGGAAAACAGTAGTGACAATATTAACTAGCGGAGCACCCATAAGAATCCAACTCGCGTACAAAAAGGAGGTTACTCCACATAAATACATCATGCTTCTGATGCAGACACTTTCTCCAAAAGACAAAGCCTACTGCACTGGACTGTTTACACCCAATGTCCCTTCTGAATATTTTTGACAGTTGCTATACACTTAACAATGAAAAATAACTGTTAATATCATGGCACTTTGGAGAAAATTAAAGTTTAAAAATGGATTTACAGTCATTTAAGATGTTTATCACTTAGCAACATTCTTAATGGTTAGATACATAAATAGAAAAAGTATCTTTTCTGTGACATTAACTATAAAAAAACCCTAACTTTTGCTTTAAGCACAAAAGACAGTGTTTTTTAGTCCATTACTCTTCTGTGATGAATAGCAGAAATGCCCTTCCTTACAGAAAGCCATTTTACTTAATACCCCATATGAAATTAAGCCACTGTAGAGACAAGGACTTTCTTGTTTGCTTTAAATAACTTCTAAGTTTAGTATCAATTAAGTCCTGATGTCTAAACTAGTCATGCGGGTGTCGGAGTCGGAGGCTAAACAATTAATCACAATTTTAAAACTGCATGTAAGCAGTTCACTTGACATAAACTAAACGTGCTGAAGTTATTAGCTGCTCTTCAAAAGGAGGTTTACTCCGATATTTTACATTTGAAAATATACAACTTGAGTTTAAGGGAACCTGATTTTTAACAGTGCGGAGGTTCAGTGCTTCCCTGAAATTGAGGCCCCTCCAATCACTTCCCAGTTCTGAAAACTCAGCCCAATATTTAAGTTTCCTATTCATGTTGCAAAGAAAAATATGAACTAAATACTATACCATGACACGACTGTGTATTTGTGCAATCTCTCTCCTTGAAGTTAACATGTAAGTGAAAAAACATACAGCGGAAGATTTGTGCTATGAATTTACAGTGTTGCCATACAAGGATTTTCAAGCAGAGACACTGACCAAGCAGAAGTCTTATTAAAAGCTTCGGATAAGGTTTGCTAATTTGTGCTTACAGATACTTAGATCTGCTTTCAGTAACGCTTAGCTTGCCTTACAGCTCTTACTTATATAACAGATTCTTTTCTTCAATGTCTCTTAATCCCTTTTCCCCAAAATAATAATAAAAAAGTGGTACATTTGGCATTGCTTCAGCCTAAGACATTCAAAACTATTCCTTAAACGTTAAAAATAAGAATTATCTGTGCTGTATATTCCACTGTTTAATAACATGAAATGTAAGAATCACACCTCCCAAAAGTCCTAGTTTGAACCATTCTTTCAATTTATTCCAATTGCTTTACTATTAACTTTGAGTCTACTACCAACATTTAAGGTTTGATTGTGATTACAAATCATCATCTGTAAGTGAAGTTAAGGGAGTCATTGTGGACAGCACCTATTTTTTCCTAGATGTGCTTTTTCCACTGGCAAAGTTGAATGCATTTCCAACAGTATGGCAATGAGATTAAAAAAAAAAAAAAAAAAAAGGAACAAATGCCCTTATCTAGGCCATAGCTGTAATGTATGCAGTTCTGATACAGTTAAGACAGCAAGTGTAAAAGCCATAAATAATAGTATGAGGTTCTACATCTGTCAATATTAGCTGCCCATTACTGCTAAAATACACTCTACGGATTTTACCTTTTTAAAGTATTAATTGAATTCCATTTATTTAAACTGACACTTTATATCACATACAACCCTCACTGAAAAGGACAGGCTCAGAAAGGCACTCTCTGTGTATCAGTGTACAATTCCTAGCATATAATTTCGGAGCAAAGTCTATTGATTCTAATATTGAGTTAATCATCTCCTTTTGGATAGGATCAATACACCCCATGAAAGCAGCCATTCTTGACCTAGTCAGTTTAAAAATCTGCTCTCCTTGCTGTCATTTCAATCTGAAGGGCAGTAACACAGCTCTAAGTCTAAGGAGAACAGGGAAATCAGATGTTTAGAGAGATTTAGAACTACAGAAGTCGTAAGTTCTTACTTGTCTTGCTGGAAAAGTGGAAGTCCTTTAATAATATTTTATTACATCCCCTAATGCAATTTGTATTCTTAAAGCAGTAAGAAAACTTTCCTTTATCAGGATGCTGTATTGGCAGATTATACAGCCGGACCCCATTGTTCAGTCAGGAGCCCCAGAGACCAACCTTTATATTCAAGTTTGGCAAGACTGTTGGAAAGTTTAACATTTTAAATCTGGCAGCTGAAGGTTCAAGCATAACAACTGTCCTGGACAACAATTCATACAAAAAGAAAATTAGTGAGTAATTCACACTAGGTGGCAAGGGTAAGATGTTCAGTTACTCGTTTTATGCAAGTGCATCCAAATGAAGAGATGTTTACCCATGCAGAAACAAACTGAGTAACAATTGGCACAGTCCAGAAATGGAGAATTCAAACACATTCCTCAGCTGACATCAAAAGAGGATTTATATATTCAAAGCCTTCAAATTCTGACTGGTCAATCTTCTTCACAATATCACTATTAAGATTAAAAAACAGTCATTAGTTCAGCAAAATTAAAAAGGTAACAATACTAACTGACAGTTTGCCTTTAAATTTAGACCTGCACACCGGATTGCAATTGAGGACATTTCCCTTCTCTCTTTTGTCCCTCTCTATCCTTACAGTTACCACTGTTGGGGCTTTTTTAGCCCCTGTAATAGTAACAAAACACAAAACCACTCAGGACCAGTGATTGGGCTGCTCCCATGCACATACTCTCCCCACAAAGCAATCTGCAAGGTCTGCAGTTTTAAAACTTTCCCAAAACAGTCAGTTTTGTAGAACACTGAAAACATTGGGATGTGATAGATACTCCACTTGCAACAGCAACTCTTCTAAACTTTGTTTGTACATGATGCATTTACAAAGGGATGAAGAAGGAAGTTTGATCTCAGACCTAATTAAGGTGCACAGGTTAACATTTAATACTCACTGTTTGTGTTTACATACTGTATGAACATTAGACAAAGCCCCCCCAAAATTCCTAAAAGGCGAACAGCAGTGGCTCAGGTCAAACTAGAAAGGCCCTTCCCTCCTCATCCCAAATCAGGGCCCCTCAGGAGTGAGGAACCACAAATCCACTACCAAAATCAAATGCATTATCATGCATTTTATCAAGGGTTTTCAGCCAGGATAATCTTGCTTGACTACTAACAATTTAAAACACCCGAACAAGCCAAACAAAGCATCTTGTTCAGAACACCCAAGATAAATTCAGTCTAAACCCAACATTCTAGAAATATCGTGGCTTAAAGTAACGCAAAAAATAAACCACTTGACAAAACAGGTCTTTTCCTTCACACGTTCATTTCTTGCAGATGATACCACTAAAACTTGTAAAATAGCACTTAGTCATTTTTCCCTCAACTAAGATACTTTACATCAACTTTCCCACTGTTAGTTGATTTTTTACATCATGCCCCAGAGCACAATACTTAATCCAGCCACACTAAGTCTACCATGAGGACACATAACAGAATTTTCTCCAAACTAACACAGGAAAATGTTATTTACTGCTTTATGTATACTCTATATACCACAACTACAGCTATTAAATGAAGTTTTATAACTCCTTCACTGACCTATCAGAACTTCTTAAATTCTACATTACTTACTCATCATCTGGAGTGAGCTGCACAGGTTCATTGGTGAATTGGGAGTCAAAGTTATCCAGACCAAATTCTCCAGATATATTTGGTTTAAATGGAGGCACCACTTGCTTTTGCTCCATCTAAGAATAAATGCACTTAGTGACACCAAGAATGAGCTACAACCTATTGAATTATTTTTAAACAAGGCTGGAAGTTACTATTAAGTTTGTTTTGTGTACTTTCTACAGTCATTCTATCAATCCAGTGTACTTACTGTGTGTAAAAGGGTTAAAAGATTCTGTATTGGCATTATGGTATATCCTAAGTTAAGAGCTTAAGGTTTTTGAAGTTTTTACATCTCTCATGCTCACAACAAGTTGTCAAGCTATCACTGTATATAAAGAAAATAACCCAAGCCAGTGGGCATTCACATACCAGATCCCAATCAACATTGCGAAAGAACGGATGTCCCTGGATATCTGCAAATCCTGTTTGAGGATGGCAGCCTAAACGTTCCTTTGGATCCTACATAAGGAAGAAAATATTTCTAAATGGGTGCTGTGGCCTACACATGAATAAAATACAAATGTTACAAGTTCCATGAGAAATGAAACACCAGAGTTACAAAGGACACTGAAGAACTAAGTTAGCATTATTTATTTTGGAAACTGTTCCAATGTACTGTCTGAAATAGGCATGAATACAGGGAAGCCTTTAACGGAATTTTATATAAACAACCATGCCATCTTTCTTCATTTTTATTCAGACCTGTTTAAATATACCACAGGTTTCAGAGCAAACTGGGTTAGATTACAAGGGAATTTGATTCTTCCCCCTGCCCACCCCTCCCTGAGTGGACTGACTACGCCAGGCAATCACACTGAGGTACTAACTGCAGGTTACTGATAAATGCAGTGGAAAGAAGGTTATTTTAACAAGACAATTGCACCTCCATGTACGCGTATTCACACGTGCATACATTACCAGGGAGTTGCAACACAAGCAGTGTTCTTGAGCAGTACTGCTTTCTTAGAATAATTTAAACAAATCTGTTTTTTCCTGTACCTCTTTATCCACACTCATCTAACACTCACTAAATAAAGGCCAGCAAGTGCTTGGACTAGTCCACTCCCACATATGCACCTTTTGACTCTCAGGCTAGTTAGCTACCAGCAAACAGTAAGCATATACTGCCTCTGCATTTCTCTCAATGAAGTCATCAGCAGTTGTCAGAGTGATTTGCTAAGCTTATTTTCATTCTTAAAGAGAAGAAATCTGGTAAGTTTGTCCAATTCCCCAGGTTAAAGAATCACTCTGAGCATTTCTAAGCCTTTCAACTTGAAATTTACTCATGTTCCCAGCCTGAGAATCTGGAGCTTCAGATTCTAAGACAAGTATCTAGAATAGGTCTCCCAGCCCCACTGAAATTCTGCTTTAGGCTCACATCTTTTCTACACTGTTTCTGCATATGGCAGATAAAGTATGTCTGCTACACATCGGTTTGTCAACAGGTTTAAAAAAAAACCCAAAAAACCCCCAAAAAACAGCTGCTCTTGAGAAGTCTTAAATAGTCCCCTTTAGCTCTTACCTTATTAAGGAAACTCTTTAGAACACCTGCTGCTTTAACAGAAAGGGATCGGGGAATTCGGATCTGTTTTTCCAAAATTACTGCAAGAAAACAAGGTTCATATCAGCCTTTGCATCTTTAAAAGTCAGATTAAAGGTAAGTAGAAACAAAGCACTGAAGTGTAGGAACGCTCATGGTACTTACCTTGGAAAAGATAATCTTCTGTGTTCTGATCAGGATTGTCGGAACTCCCAACAATATCAAATGGTGACCGGCCCGCCATCATTTCAAACATAAGTACACCAAGTGCCCACCAGTCTACACTGAAGCCTAGAATTCAAAGGAGAAAACACCACTGAAGATATTTTGGAGCAAAAATACAAACAATTTGGGGGCTAAAGACAGACATGCTTTGAGAAGAAAGAATTCATTCAAAAACTTAAGTATTGCCAGTCTTTCCGATTATCTGAACAAAGGAGAGGTAACTTATGTGTGCAATAGGAGGGAATGCTGTACAAAGAAAAGGAAATGAAAAAAGTTTAAGGGTTGGTGTTTGGACCTTAACAAAGGTTTAGATAACATTTAAGCCTAGTCATTACTAACCAACAGGAGGGGGTTGGTTATCCAGGGCAGGGGATGAGGACAAGAAGGAAGTATGTGATTCTTAATGGTAGCAAGACAGTCATGTATGGAGCTAAGCACATGTATTCTACTATTCACTTCTAAAGAAAAAAAAAAAATCCAGTAGCTAGGCTGGGACTGATATAGTCTGGTTGGCCTAGAAAGTTTGTGAAAAGGAAGGAAGATGTGAAGCCAGTCTGAAAGATACATTCGATTGAAATGAGATGGTAGATTTAAAAAATAGATATACTTTTTTTTTAAATAGGAACTAATGGTAGAATTTGTTAAAATCTTAAGGGCCGAAAACAGATTAAAGATCTGCTTGGTACCGTATTGGCAGCTTAGGAAGAAAGGGTAAGTAACACAGCAAGCCTTCTATACTCTTACATCTCTTGCTTCAGGAATCTTGTGGACTTCCTGAACAAGCAATTGCATAGACAATTTAATTGTTAACACTGAGATTTGTGAAAGGGATGTCTACTATCTAGGCCCTCTGCAATGCATTTATATCTAATACTATCATTGCTGCCAAATATAAAGCTCCAAACCTGAACACAATTCAAGACTGCAAGTATATCATTAGTAGTAGCTAAAAATAGTTATAAACAATAATAAATTTGGAAGACTCCAAGCTATTCTTCAAGACTGATAAAAAGAATTTAAAACTTGGAAGGCAGGGTATCTCATTTGCTTGGTGTGATGTTTTCTGCCCCTCCTTTGATGGGTTTATTTACTTTTTCAGACAGGATGCTGAATTAGACTGATGACATGTCTAATGGAGATTTATCCTTTCTACTGCTAAACAACTCGAGTAAGAAGAGACAAGGTGAAAGTTATACGGCAGCAGTGAAAAAATCTATTTACCATAATCCTCTCCCCGGAGAATTTCAGGTGCAATATAGTTTGGAGTCCCACAAAACGTGCTGGTTGTGTCACCAGGCCTCAGACCCTCCTTTAAGAAAAGATGGGAAGAAAATACTTTACAGTCAGCCAAAGATCCCACACTCCCCCTCTGCTACGAACTTCATTTTGAGTTCATTTAAGCGTCCTGAATAAACTGCTTTCGTTTTAGTAAAACTATACTTAAATCTGTACGTAAATGAATAGAAAACACTACTTGTTTCAGAAGAAACAGAAGTAGGTTGCATCTAGAGTCTCAAGAGGATGGCACATACCTACTGACAACAACATCTTAAGGTTTTAGCTAGTAAGCTCCACATCTCCAACAATAGGCAAGTGGGAATAACTGAGGCATGGTGGAACAGCTTACATGACTGGCATGTTGCGATGGACAGATACAAAGTTTTCAGAGAAGAGCATGGGATGCAGAATGGGGGGAGGTTACCCAAAGAAGTTGTGCAGTCTTCATCCTTGGAAGTTTTCAAAGCCAAACTGAATAAAGCCCTTAATAACCTGGCCTCATCTGCTTTGAGCAGGAGGGTGGATTAGATTTCCTGAGGCCCTTTCCAACCTGTGTTATTTTATGCTCTTCAGTTGCTTAGCCAAAATCATAGCATTTAAAACAGTTCTAATAGATCAGCATAATGGCAATTCCACAGCAAAGTCAAACCTGTGCTCCAGTGTCTTTGTAGTGACAAAAGTTTTCTAGAGGAAATGGGAAGTGTCATAGAATCCAAATGGGAGCAAGTGTGACTGATGTATTTCATCCTCTTGCTCTTTTTGAAATCAAGCTAATTTGACTATTTCAGCCTACCTTTCCCAGTCAAGTTGATACAGCAGCTTTATAAAAACATAAACAGTATATATAATGTTGTCTGCACACTGTGGCATTTTCCTTTTCTCCATTTGTAGAAGTGAAATAAGTATACAGCCTATCTGCACTGTGTATAAATGCATGCCTTGAAATTTCACATTTTTAAGTCTCTGCATCTTTTAATTTATGACAATTTTTTAATTGTTGATTTTACTGGTTAGCAAGGAACTAGAGCTTACCTTGCACATGCCATAATCTGTGAGTTTAATATGCCCTTCAGAATCTAGTAGCACATTATCCAGTTTTAAATCTCTGTAGATTATCCCTCGTTCATGTAAATAGTTCAATGCTAGACTGATTTCAGCAGAATAAAACCTAGTGTAGAAAGAGATATTGATTACTCAAGTAATCAAAACCCAAACCACAATAACATAGTCTTGGTAATATACTTTTCTAAATATAATCCCATGTATTCTATTATTTTTCATCAGAGAAGTGGTTAAGTTGTTTATAATCATACAAATGTTTCTATCCACAGTCACTTCAAAAATTATTTTTAATTAATATTAATGTCTACTGAAATCATCCCTTTCATCTCACCATCTGAGATGAAGCATATGCACCAAGAACTCAGCATTTGCCTGGACAGCTGGTAGTGGTTCTTGCAAGAGAAACACATTGGTATCATTAGACATTTAAAAAAAATACCACAAAAGTGTTTTTCTAGCAAAAAAATTCAGAATCAGACTGAAGTCATCTAGGGTAATGCTAATGCAAACAAGACCTAAGTGCTTCCTATTACAATTCCTCCTTGAAACAAAAATATGGTAGCTTGCAGCATTAAAATGAAGATGCAGCTTCCCATTTCTTAAATCCTTAACATCTGGAGAGGATTTGCCAGCTCATCATCATAATCTCTGCACTACTGCACTGTGTCAGAAAACCAACTATTCTGATGCAAGAAATCTGAAATTAGACATACCTGGCATGCTCCTCTGGCAGCTTTCTCTGTCTCTGCATATGAAACATTAGATCGCCTCCATTTACGTACTCTATAACAAAGAATAACCTGAAACACACAGGAGATTGTTCGATAACAGACAACCTGTAACACCTCAGACCTCTTTCAGCCTTGTATACAGTCATTTGTAACAATGTCACTTCAACTCCTCCCATCTCTATGGCTGGTTTCACCATTTTCCCTCCCTTTGAATAAATTCCCAAAGTTAAAAATCAAGTATACAGAGTTTCTCTAGATAATTCCTTTACTGCTAAAGGAAAGTAAGTAATCCTTCCCACATTCCTAATCCATTACAGCTACCGCTTGTCATTATTACGTATGTGACTTACAGAAAATAGATTCACATCAGTTTCTATGCACAAACCACAAAAAAAAAAAAAAAAAAAAATTTCTCATTTTCCTTCCTGATCCCTTTAATCTTCTTTGTTTGTGGTTAATACTATTAGTATATTACAAATACTTTTTCTTCTCACTTCCTTCCACTAGCTTCTCACCTTTTCAAACAGCAAGGATGTTGTTTAAATACGCAATAACTATATTTCAGATATACTGAAACTTATTGCTGTATAGAATAGTAATTTATCCATCTACTGCAATCTCTTCTCCTATATATAAACACACAGGAAAATAATCATTTTCATCTCTATTACCCTGTTTTCCTTTTCAAAATTCAGGTACTATGTTCCGAGTCTTGCTCAGAGACTAGTCTTGATAGAGTCCATGCAAGTTTGAGATAAATTTCCTCATTTTTTGTACTTCTAATTTCTCTCTCCTTAAACCTTTTTTTCCTCCCACTCTAGGTTCTGTCTTCTACCTCATATTCTTAAGCCTTTTTTACTGCTAGCTGGACCTCTCTTCCTGTCCAGAATCCTCTCCATCATACCTACCGGCACTTAACATTCTTTTGCGTCTTCCCAATCTGAAAAGCTTAGCTGATGAACACAGCCTTTTGCTCATAAAATGCTACTACGATTTACAGTATGTGGACTTGTGCTACCTACCTAACACTTAATGCTTTAAATAGGCCTTTGAGGTGCCTAACAGCATGAAATATTTTTTGAATGAGAGTATCACCTTATTATGTTATGACCTTTACCTGCTTTCTGTCTGGAAGCAAGAGTGTAGTCCGACAAGAAAGGGATGATTTGAAGCCTGTTCAAAGACGTGTTTCTCTGTCTGAACCCAATCAATATCCTATTTAAGAAAAGCGACATTCAGAAAAGGACTGTTGCACTTCCTAGGTCAAGTATTAATGACAATTGGCAGAAAAGATATTCAAGTGTTTTGCCATCCTCATTTTACTTGCAAGAAATTAAATATTATATAGTTCTCCAATGTGAAGAAAGACGATTTAACATACTTTTTTTTTTTTTTTTTCCTCCTGTCTTCAGTGTCCCATAGTTTTAGCCTCAGTGTGTAACTACACTTGGGAATGTAAAAAGAGTCATCTATAAAAGATAAACTAGTGCAGACAAATGTAAAGTAGCATTGAGAAACACCGAACTCAGTGGCAGCCTGAGGAATAAATGCAAAAGCTCTTGGATAGCAAACCACAGTCACTCAAGTCTTTTCAGAGTAGCCTAAAGAAACACAAAGGAAATCTTCAGAAACAAGAGGTGTTTAGCATTTTAATACCACAATTTCTCACAAGTTTCTGCTAATCACTGTACAAGCTACAAAAACTGTTAAGATGGAGGTCCAATGTGAAGAGCAATTAAAATAACATTGTGAGTTCTCCTTTGTGACAAAACCCCAAACTTTTAACATATGAAAACCAGACTCAATCCATTTCTTTTTCAGCTCAGCAAGCCAACATAATAGGAGAGATATGGAATACTGCTCCAAAATAACAAAGCAAGACAGGCTTATTAACTTTAATTCTGCAGGAGCACTGCTGCAGACAGTGCTCATCACAGAAGGACACTGTCAACAGAGGCAATGAGACTCATGACAGAAACCACTGGCACAGGCGGGCAGCTGTGAGCTACCAGTCTGTCAATGAAGACCTCAAAACTGGCTAATTGTCTTGTGAACCTTCTGTAGTATAGTATGTATAAGAAACCGCATGCATAATTTTCAATTAGTGTTACAGACCCAGAAGCCTGGCTCCCACCTTGTGGTAGATACTGAAGCTTTTTGGAAGAGTTGCCCGATTTGTTGATAAAAAGCTTGCCTACCTCATCATCATTGACGAGCTCCTTCTTCACCACTTTCATTGCGTAAATGCGTTCAGTTTTCTTCAGTCGAACAAGTAGTACTTTAGCGTAACTACCTCTTCCTATAACTCGGAGCAAATCAAAATCCTGAAGACCCAGACTGGAGGAAGCTTTGCCACTTTCTCTAATGCTCATTGCCTTTTGATAAAGATAATTCGAAATTAGTAAGCAGGCTTGCCAATTTTAAGAACTGCAAAAGTTAGCATTTCAAACGGAACACCAAAATTAATATAAACAACTGATTCAATTAACACTTGTTTTTCTTAAAACTGCACTGTCCTGGAAAGGAATGTGAGGGGAAGGGAAGGAGGCAGAGGAGACTTGGCAGATAAGGAACAAATGAAACTGGAAGAGTTTGGAATGCTTTCTAAGTCAAAGCACACCTGTACTTTCTAAATCGAAGCACATCTCAACTCAAGGTTCAAAATAACACAGCTTGCAAGCCATACATGCATATACCTGTGTGAGCAACCCACATGTGCTTTATGTACTAGTTTTCAGTTTGTGACAAGTTAAATTACTAAAACCCTTTGTCTCTCTCCATTTCAAGATTTAAGATCTGTGAATACAGTTAGCGTGGTTACGATACTTTACCTCTTTTTCTTCACCAACATGGTCCAAGCTCTCATGACTTGAGGGATTGTATGGAATCACTAGAGGTGCAAGAAAAATTATTAGACCGATGCTATACAACAGTATTTTCTTTTGTTTTAAAATTTCCACACACAAGAGCTCAGAGAGATACACAATTTAAATGCATCTGTTGTAAGCATTCAAAGCTGTTGGGTTTGGTGGTTGTTTTTTTTAAACCATCAGAATCATTCTTTTGCAATACTGCATTAATAATCAGTTATGGCCAATGTAAAACACTGTAATTATATTTGCAGATCTCTTCAGATTAATCTTGACTCCACACTCAGAGAATCTTGTGCAGAGCACTGGTTTGTTTGGTATTTAACCTGATCGTTGTCTACATTCAAATTCAAATGTTAGGACCATCACTCTGACTGCTACAAGAATGAACTTCTTTGGCTACCCATCCAGTAGAAACCCTGCTAATTCTGTTAAGGTTTGTTTGTTTGTTTGATCAGGGCATTTAAAGTACACAGCTTACTGATGGAAAAATGTAACTGACAGCCTAAATTCTTCCTTTTTAGCCAAGTTTCTTAAACTGGTAAGATATGGAAAACTGAGGAATTTTTATATTTATACCCCCCTTAGCATTAAGAAGCTGTCTTATTTTTCTTGTTCTATGGAAAAAAAGTAAAGAAGGGTTTTTAAAATAATTTTACTTAAAGTTACTCCCTTTCATTTTAAAACCCAACGTTCATGCTTCAGCAACTTACAGTTATTTAAAGAGAAAAATTATTGATCTGACCTGATTCTACATTATCTGGATGCACTGATGATGGATCCATAGGCATTATTGGTTCCTGCAAATAGGCACAGGATATTTTAACAGACTGTCCAAGTGTGAGAGACATTATTTTAGAGACAATAAAGGAAATAAATGATCCCTCAGGAATATAATCTAGCTACTTTTTAACTTGATCAGTCAACATAGTTACTGCTCTAATCCATACACAATAAAAGAAACCACTGCAGTCTTTATTTTACCTATTTTCCAGAAGTTATGACACGCTTCCAGAAGCTGTTGAACTGACAACTTAGTACAACAAGAAAAGAAGTACAGCAGATGAGAAATGAGACAGAACAGCTCACGTACTTCAGCAGTACATATATTAGTCAAATGAATTCACAAAATGTAGACTTGTAGCTGTCTGCTTTTAATATCAAACCAGGAGGAGTAATCATCTAAATTTTTCTGGGGACTTAAGAACTAAAGATGATTGAATTTCTTGTGAGAAAAGTCAAAACTTCTGTACTTCATGTTCCTTTTCTGTAAAATGGGAAATAGTCTAATAATCTAACAGATACTTAGAGAATTTATTTTACCTGTACTTCACTTTGAAGACGTAAAATAGCGTGTGTGTATATATATGCACTATGTAACAACATAGTGAAGGATGAGATAAATATCACTTGTACATTTATATTTGACACAGGAAAAAATGGCTCCTGCCTTGCCAGTAAATTGCCATTCTACTGAGTGAATCCCAAACTTTCTTGCAAAGTGTCACAGTAACCATAAAGAATGATGTTTCATCTACTGTGATTATTTGCAGAC
Organism: Aquila chrysaetos chrysaetos; assembly: GCF_900496995.4. Lineage (NCBI taxonomy): Eukaryota > Metazoa > Chordata > Aves > Accipitriformes > Accipitridae > Aquila > Aquila chrysaetos. The sequence continues at coordinate 6,100,613 of NC_044013.1, read as the reverse complement.
TGTAGTTTGAAAACCATTAGTATAAAATGGGGGTGGTATATGATTGGTTGGTTGTTGTTTTTTCAAGACAACTTTTTGGGTAAGTTTTACTTACTGGTTGTAGTGTGTGACGGCCACATTCAATACTGACAAGTTTGTGACACTTCTTGTGAACAAGGAGTTTGCAATTGATGCATTTATATCCCTGGCGACCCAGGCCCCATATTCGGTCAGTGCAAATGGCACAATGAGCTCTCTAGAATGACAAATCAACAAAACCGATTAAAGAGCAAAACTAAACAATAAAAACTATTCAGCCACATTTTCATTAATAAAAAACATAGGATAAGAGATCAGAGAGATCCCTACCGAACTTGCCACTATACCAAGAGTCTCTATCTGAAAACTTTAAGAGCAAACAGGCAGATAAAATACAGAGGAGCTCAAAAATTACAACTGAACAATAAGCAGCAACTGCTGTACAGCAGGTGTGCATCTACACGGAAAGGTACAGGCACAGCCAGCCTCTTCCACTGCACACAGACCCAGAGAGGCATGAGCCAACTCCAGGTCAAAAGCACTGCAGCTGAATCATCAGGCTGCTATGACCAAGCTAATTTGCTATGTGTCTTGCCATCTCTCTGTGTAGATGAGTCCTCACACTTGTACAGAGGAAGGCAGGAGAGCAAAAGCTTCAACACATTAAACCACCAGACAACAGGAAATGGGAAGATCTCCACTCACTGAAGGACATTCACAAAACAACTCAAAAGATCCATGAAAACAGGGTGCCTACGAACGCAAGAGCGGAAAGTGATTAAATTATGGTGCCTTGACAGCCTTTGACCAGGAAGAGGTCAAAAAAAAAAAAAAAGGCAGAAGTTAGATATGAAGGATGCTTAAGATGAAGTTTAGTGGAGACAATCTCAAGCATTAAGCACACAATACACTAAGTTTAGAAAAGAAGGAAAGATTATTGAAGCTGTCAAGGAACCTGGCTTATTCAAATGTTTTGGGTTTGGTTTTTGCTGTTGCTTTTTCTAAATACAGCAGATAGCCTTCTTGGGCCCTAGCTAATTATATTTGACCATTGCTTCTTGAAAATATTACAAACGTTTTGTTATTTTCAGTTGCTTACATGCCATCATAAGCAGGCTGTTCGGAGAAACATCTCGGGTTTTTGTTTAAAAGTCATGAAAGAAAAGTCTGTGCATAAGCAAGTTCAGACCTTTTTACTCCCAGAACTTAAAGAATTGAAAATTTACTTTGAGCTTATAGTCATCTAATGCCAGTGTTCAAGTTTGCCCTCCAGGAAGATTTTAAGGGAACACGAGAGCATTTCTATAATTGCTATCATTGTTTCAGAGTATATGTCAAGTGAACTGCAACCAATTTTTTTTCTTCAAGTTCCTGATAATTTGATAATGATTAAGTTTCCTGAAACTACAGGGTTACCAAGTCTCCATACCATAGACAAACAACAAAAATGAGAATAAAACCACCTTATAATTTTTCAAGGCAGTGACATTAGTAATTACTAAAGTAAGACATCCCTGTACCATGATTTTAAGTACCCAACAAAAGTCTCACCCTGTTAAATCGTTTGGCTTGGAAAGTGTGACCATTTGCACAATAGAGCTTTCGCCACCGGCGGGCGCCTCGGCGATAAATGGATTCTAAGAGGAAAAACATATGATTATATCCATAAAAATACAAACACAGAACTATAACATCTTCTCATGAACGTTTCTGTGTAGAGTGATTTGCAGAGTAAAGTTTCACTCCTGCACCTTACAGAAACGCAGAGTAATGTTCTGAGTATCTTTTCCATTTTTTTAAGTTTTGATGAAAATTTGAAGTAGAATATCCCAATCAACTCAAAGTTAATTCTGCTTTTCCCAAGTTAAAAGAACAATGAGTCAAGAGTAGGAAAACTGCCCAAACACCACAAACACTCGTGTGCAAAGTATGCACCTACCTTACCTAAATTTGGGGAGGAGCTGTGGGGAAGGGGAAGGAGAAAAGAAGGTGAATTTCAGGAGTATGCCCTGATTTATAAGATTGCTTGCACAAATCCTCCAGTGTTTTAGATCCACAGCTGCCAGTGTTTGTTTGTTTGTTTGTTTTAAATTTTATTTTTTACTACTAGAGGCGCATCAGGAATGAAAATTGAAAACTAGAATATTGAAAACTACGCTGAGTTGCAAATTTATTTCTGATTCAGTCCACAACCTCATTTTTTCAGAAAAGCAGCATTATCCAAACTGCCAAACTTAACTTTTAAGCATGCACATTTACATCTGTCAGAGACATGGGTGTCAAGCTGACAGATGTGTGTACATAACATACACATGCTCTTTTATAAAACTTTAAGACAGAGGGAAAATTACCTCTTTAATGTCTAGTATATTAGCTAACGTAACTTAGAGGGTTTCGGAGAATACTCCTGACAGTACCTAAACATCAATTTAAAATTAATTAACCACAGATCTCTAAATAGTGATAAAACAAGTCATTACCATTGTTTACAAGTCTTTGTTCACATTAGCCAGCCAGTGATCTGGCAACTACCAAAAAGACAAGAATAGGATAAAAAACTGTCACGATAGAAGAGGCAAAAGCAAGGAAAGCAGAGTGACGTGGATAGTTAACAGGAATGTGAAATGCTTATTAACAATGACTCAGAAATGACAAATAACATTTCAGTTTAGCAAGACTTTCTATTCCTTTTAAATATTTAATTTTTAGAGATTTGCATTATGAATATTCATAAGTGTAGGATGCCAAACCATAGAATATCAAAATCTTCTAAAACAGGAAATCTGAACTCTTTATTTTTCTGTACTACTTAACTAAAAATGCCTACTTACTATCTTCTCCTGGACAAGGCATGCCAGGCCGTTCTGGTACACAAGGAAATACTGCAAGAAAGACATAAACTTCTGATTAATTTTTATGTCAGACAGAAGATAAATCTTTGGGTTAAATACAACACTTCTGAAAGGCATTCAACCATTCCGGAAGACAGCACAGACTGCATTTTAACAAAACCTTGTGCAAGAGCAGGTGAGCTGCAAAGCTGCCACAAAACCCTTTTGCTGGACGTAACAGTGATATACATGAGAAATATGAGCAAAAGGCAGAATAAACCAAGTTATTGCCTAAAGAAAGTAACTAGAAAAAAGTAATGATTCTGGTTTCCCCATGTGACCAATCATCACAGTCAGTATTTGGAAGTCTTGACTATAAACGCATTATATTACAGTGTCCTAACAGCTACATATGATCTTGTCTACATTAGCCATTTTTTTTCAGTTTATTTGGCTTCAGTAACTGTCTGGAAGAGAGCACCCTGGTGCTGGTTTAATCAGAAGCTTATCAAACACAGAAATAAATGGAGAAAGGGCAGATCAAAAAGCATACTGAAGTAATATATACTGAAACAGTGAAATATATACAGAAATAGATTATGTTGTTCTTCTACTTTTTAAAAGTCTTCGTGGGAAGCTGAAAAACTGTCTCTTCCTTCCAAATGAGCTAATAGTGAACTATATTTTTTTGCATGCTTTTAGAGAAGGATCATGTTAAGATGCTGTAGTGTAACACACCCACTAACACTCTTTATGATGATCCCCTGCTTTTCTGCTATAAACTCTGTTAAATGGAAATCTATCTTCCACTTGTAAAAAGTTAGAAACAGTAAGAAAAATATACTGCAGAAGCTACAAAAATAGGCATATAACCCTGAAAAATAAAAACTGAACAATTACATATCAAATGGGCACGATATTGTTAGGTTCAAAACCAGTCTAAAGTACTTAATTTTAGAAAAGTCAAACTTTTGACTAATCTGGCATCACAAATGGAGCTCATCAACTTTTTCTCCTAATATAGGTGCTGCTCTAAAGCACTTATCCATAACAAACTGTAGGACACTGTACTATATATCTTCTACCATTCGTTGCCAGCAAGCGTATGAAGGCACTTGGGATGAATGAATGAGAGACAGGGGCCATCCTTCATTAATAAACTAACAGCAAAATATTTTTCCCTCCCTTAATTTAATGAAGAACATTGACAAAGTGCTGACAGCTAAAAAGCATGGTGCATGGTCTTCAGCATTCTTTTGACAGAATGCCACAACAGGCTTTGAGGAGTCTGTGCAAAAGACACAGATGATGCAAGGTAAAAATTCTACTTATTCACAGGTACAAACACAAGAAGTAATATAATAAATTTCACCATACCATGAATTAGAAGCTCTGAATCCTTGTTTAGTTCATACAACCGAAAGGCCTCTTCTAACTCCAGCTGAGAAGAAACTGTACATGGATCTCCTGTAGAAAGAGAACAATATAAAAATCAATCCAATTAGTTCTGTACCATTCAACAGTTCCCTCACAGTTGGTTCTGAGATAATTAATGTAGCAAAAGAGAACAATATTCTCAAGTGTGGTAGTATTTATTTTTAATGCTGTTCAGAGAGTACATTTGAAAATACAGTCATATTGAATGCTTTCAGCGAAAATAGAAATATGAGATATTCCTAAGAGGCAAGCAGACCACAACCACAAAACACCATTGGTTTGGTCTGCTACAAGCATAGTTACACATCACTTCAGTACAGGAGGTGCAGGTTATCTTCCTGCACCTAAAATCATTTTAAGATTACTTTTTATTTCATGGATTTTTAATTAGAACTGAGTCAATTCTATTTTCACAGCTGCTTCAACATTGCCAAGACTTTAACCAGGAAGTGCAAAACCAGTTAGACCTCTAGTCTTCCCTCAATCAAGACATTGGACAAATCATATAACCTAAGTGAAAACACCCCATTTTTCTGATTTTTAACTACTACTTTCACACTCACAGGACTATTTGAAGTAAAGTCCCTTAAAGAAAGGGCACCAAGGCAGGAAAAAAGTGTTGGTTGGTTGGTTTTGGGGTTTTTTTTTTTTCCTCTTTTATAAAACAATTGCAGCTTTTGTTAACCATTTGAGATGGAGCAGATTATCACACAAGCATTTGGCATGTACTTTCAAGTTTCTCTGACAAGACTGCGTTGGATTGCTTTAACAAATTTGTGCTTCAGAAGTAACAGTTTAGGACTGACTAAGGTCTCTGTAGATATTTACATTATGTTTCTAAAAAAAATAACGTGCATCCACAAAGGTATTTCAGAATCACTAAACAACACTTAATTACATCAGGGCAATTTTGGCATATGGTAGGTTTAAAACCTAGGCACAGGGGTGGGTGAGGATCAAAGGAGATCAAGCTAGAGATCTGCTGTATTCAGGATCAGGAGTAAGAAGGACCTTAAATTCTAGCCTTGGTTCATACTTCTTTGGACACACAGCCTGCACTTTACCTGCTTCTCAAGATTCATCTGAAGGCTTCATCTGACATTTTAACTGATCTTCTGTATCTGCCAGCGTTTGGAAACTGCTATAAAGACTGAAAAGAACAGCCATGCAACAAAACGTTTTCTTCAGTGTCTGATGCAGATTAGTAACATTATAAAAAAAAAAATCCCCCTAAAAGAAGAAACCTTGTTCAAAATAATAAAACAACCAAAAAATTTTTAAAGCACTGTTGAATCTGAATCATCACCACCCCAAAGAAAGAAAATACTTCTGGTTATTAAACTTTTTTTTTCCCTTCCACCTACACAAGATGTTCTGTGTGAGAACATGGGATTTATCTCCGCCTGCTTATACTCCAGCATGTAAGCAGAACAAGCTTCTTTCTAGCCAAAATCCCCTACAGCAACTCTACCGTCATATAACATTTCCAATTCTTAACAGAAATACTACTTTTCACACCCTTAAGTGGTAAACTAGTTGTGGGTAACTGAACTGAAGGAAGGCAGAACAATTTCTGTCTTAGCCTAACTGGACCCAGTCTGAAAGTTTTACTGCTTTGAGTCTTTGGTCAATACCATGGTTTGAAAGTTAACTAGCAACAGCCTATTAACTATTCTCTTTTTGGTTTGTACTACAAGATATCAAAATTAATACAGGCGTTGCTAAGGCTTTTCAGTAGAACCACGCATCTAGCAGCCAGGGGAATATTTAAAACTCACCCTACAAAAGTTTTTCCAGTTAATTTGTTTTGTTTCTAATGTATCCATTCTTTTCTACTGCTAAAATATTAGTAATAAATGTACACTGTCCATCTGCAGCATTCTGTCTTTATTCTTTTCTGCACGTCATAATCCTCAAAACAAGTCTCCGAAGCCAGTGGTAATCATTTTTCATCATACCACCTCCCCGCTCCAATTAGCCTATCTGGACATCAAACTGCCTACCCACTGCACAAACTTATGCAGTGCAGAGCACGGAGGGAGGAGAAGGAACAACTATATTTATTCAGACTCACTATGAGAATCAACAAACCAGTTTTTCTTCATTTGTTTCTGACACCTGTGCAAACAGTTTTGTGTTTCCTTTTGGCAGAAGAAAAGGAGGCTTTCAAGACCATACACCGTGCTTCAAACTTGGAACAGAAGGCTTACAGACATACTCTTTCAACAAGTTCAGAGTAGTACGAATTTTGCAGCCAAAGACAGCTGGGATAAGTGTCATAGGAAAATATTTACTTTTGAGTTATATAGCAAGGAACAACAGACTGAACACAAACATAAGGCTAGTGTCCATCCTACAGCATGTTTCAGAAGACAGAGGTAAGACAAACTGACCACATACAAACAAAATAAAAATTTGTCTAAAATCAAATCAAGCTCATTCTATTTTCCAGTTGCATCTGAGCATTTTTTTAAGCGATCCCACTCAACTAAACTAGGTCTGCCTTTGTGTGCCATTACCTCTATGAAAGAGAAGTAGTTATACACGACACTGCATCTTGCAAAGGCTAAAAAGACATTTAGTATATGACAAGTAAAAACCTTAGTGACTAGGTAAATCCAGTTTAGCAACAGATCTGATCAAGCAGTTTAGTGAGGAAGTAGTGAAGAGATGGCCTAGACACCATCTAGGTGTCTTACACTGCAAGAAGCATGGGTAGTAGTATAACAAATACCAGTCCAAAGTACACACATTTCCTCATGCTACTATTAAAGAGTTAACTTCAGTTTTAGTGAAGAGGATGCGATGCAGCAATTTTCCAAGAAAGCAAATTATGAATTTCAAGAAAGAATATCAATTGAAAACACTAAAGAGTGGTGGAGGGAGAAGAAGAGAGGAGGCAGGGTCTTGGCAAGAAGCCACTGTAGATGCAAGAATTACTCATAATAAAGACGGGGGGATTTTTTTTTTAAACACACTCCTCATCACCAGATTAACTTTTTCTCCACTGACATTAAACTGGAAGTCAATGATTAAAGCAAAGACAGATTGCTTGTGAAAATTAAATCCTATGTGAATACATGAAAATAATTTAGTCAAACTGCAGCATTCCTTTTTTTTCTAGCCTATCTCTAATTAAACAGCAGAAATTGAGACAGAACAAACTGTTGCTTCAACTAAACTATTGAATCTGCACAAATTTTTCTGCAAATGTTTTATTAAAAAATGTATGTACTTCTTACTATGACTGACACTGCACTCTTCCTCTTCAGTGGGAAGTCTATCTTCCTCAAGATAAAACAAAACAGCCAGCTCACTATGAAGTAAATGTTCAATTCACATAGCACCGCTGCACAGTTCAGTCATAACCGTTGTTCATTTTTCTTTACTGCATCTGCCCGATATAAATAACTTTGGAATGATGAGAGGAAACAAACAAACAAACAAACAAGCAAAAAAAAAAGAAAAAAGAAAGAAAACCCACTCAGATTCCCAAAACCACATAATCTTCACCACACCTGGCCATATAGCACTTCCAAAAATCAGCCTTGGTCCATGTTTAGCTTTAAACTCTGAATAAACTGGCATTCACCCAATTTTGAATGGGAAAGCTGTGACAAGGGGAGGAAACAGTTCTATAAGCACCATTTATGCTGATCACTGCATACAAATACTAACCACTGCCAAGAAATCACTGCATATTAGGGCCTTTTATGTATTGCAACAAGTACTTCGTATGCTATAGTAACTCAACGGCAATTTCATAATTCAGATGTCTCTTTGGTGTAGCTCAAAACCTATGTGCAGAATACACCAATTCCACAAAGAAAATAGGAACTACAGATAATCTTTTCAAAAAATTACTAATGTATACATATAGCTCAACTGGACTACATCTACTAAGGAGAAGGGAGAACAGACTCTGAACTTTTTTTTCATCCGAGGTAAACTTTTAACATGGATAATGTTAAGCGCTAGAGATGACAAGAGTTCTCAGCCAAGGTTGTTACTGCACTTTGGTGAAAAGTTACTATACATCATTCAGACAAGTAATGACTCTTTTAACATTTAGAAAAAGTTTCATTAGTATCTACGTGTTAATAGGCTTTGGGTTGCTAAAGTAACAGCTGATACAAACACTCATAATTTTTTTTTTTTTTTTTTTTTTTTACACATACAACTCAACTGTATATTAAATTGTATCAATATTTTAGATAAATACTGTAATTTGTATAATTTAAGGTTAGTTTAACTCTTTTCAAAGCTTTAAGGGGAACCATGGTCATCTTCAGCAGTATAAAGGAATACTTGCTATTCCTTTCGTAAGAAATCCTAACATTGAATTCACGTTTTTATAGTCACTGAGGTTTTATTTGGTAAAAAAAAGAAAAAAAAAAAAGAGAGCTCCACACTAAGCAGTTTGAAACAACAAGCTTGTCATAAAGATATAAGTACAAAGGCATTAGATAACCATTATTTTTTCAGTCAGATTTACTATTTCTAAAAATATACTTATGAAGTATGTTTTATAAGCGTATCTTATAAAGGCAGAGGGAGAGGAAAAGATGAAACTGAGAGGAAACCTAGAAAGCTGAGCAACATATTGATCAGCATTGATTTACCTTCTTCATCAATCCATTTCATGGTGAAAAGCTGTTCGTTGTCAAAGGAGCACATGTCTCGAACTTCACTGCACAGTCCCTCAAATGAGATGGAAGGTTCAAAATATGTTATCATGATGTCCCTGAGCAAGAGAAAAATAAATTTGAGAAACTATACTGTAATAGGTAGGACTTGATCATCACCTCTAACACTTTCCATATACCACTAATATAAAACCCATCCCTGCTGCAGACCCCTACAAAAATATTAAAGTAAAATAAAACACATAAGTTCCCTTCCTATAGCAAAGTCAGGCTCCAAGTGATTTTTATTACCAACTACCTGGCATTTAATCCTCCAAGTATCTGTTTAAGAAAAATTAAGAGTTAAATGCCCAAATAACTACGAAGTAAGTTGCAGCAGATATTAACCACACACAGAAATGAGATCTAATATACCAGTGGAAACTGAAGAATGAAATGCTGCAAAAATTTTGAAGGATGTTATTAACATACTGCTGGTTTTCCTTGCTCTTTAACAGTTATTTTGTTATTAGACATCAAAACGTTTTAAGAACTATACATCTTCTCCAACTAAATTTTGATTATGTAGATGTTACGAAAAGTTAATGAAAAATATTAAATAGTGGATTAGGGGGGATGTTCCAAATATTGAAAGCACCTTTAAAAAAAAAAAAAAAAAAAAAAAAAAAAAAGAGAGACCTGTGATACTTCACTGCAATGCCGGGGAAGGCTGACAGAGAGGCATATACTCAGAATTAAAATTTACTACTTTACTGTTATGCAGAATGGGTATTTTGTTATAATTAAGATTAAAAGTTAGTTAACCTGGTGTTTTAAATATGTTAACATAAAATTCTGACCCATTGTCTTGGTATTTGCTGGGCCTTAAAGGGGAACAGGTGACTCAGGGTTGCATTCCTTTAAACAAAGGATTTCAGAGATACAGTTCAGAGGAAGGTGGAAGGCTGTTTACAACGCTACTCTTCAAACATCTTGTATAAGCCCAATGTTTGAGCTATGAGACTAATCTTCCCATAAAAACCTCAGCTAGCTGGGATTTGTTTCAGCTGGTGCCAGCCACCAGCAGTATTTGGTGGGGGGAAAAAAATAACTGAAGCAACAGACAAAGTTTGTATCTGGTCAAAATTCACATCAACATACCTAGCAGACTGAAGTGTACTATGCAGCAAGTTAAACATCTTTAAATCATGTTGTGCATGGGCAGAGTGGTATCAAGAAGGTGACTTAACATACTGTGGTCACTGAACCTGAACCACTTCCAGGAGTGGCAGAGAACACGCACGATAAACATGCTTGCCTGAGGCTCCTGGAAGTTCAGCAGCATTAATAAAATGAACTAGCAATTTCTAAGCACTCTAGAAGAACAGCTAGCCTAATTCTGGATTTATGAGCATGATCAGAGTTAGTTTAGTTAAGGGAAAGACTCCAGTAAATGGTTAGTACAGTGAAACAACACCTCTTCAATAATCTGAATAAAGCAGTCAAAAAGCTGCTACATTATTTGGTTGAGGAATTGCTCCTCTTCTTTCCACACGAGGCAAAATGCAAGACAAAACAATATTTGGACCCCAGTATTTAGACACAGAACAGTACTTTGGGGCAAATTGGGCTTCGTTTGAAACACCCGATTGCACCCATCCAACAAGGCAAACTGCATTTTCTCTGATACAAAGGTCTCCCTTCGCATCCTCTCTCAAAGTGCACAAACTGTTAACCCAATGCCAGTACTTGGCTCTACAAACTGAGGCAGATTTAACAGTGCATTACTGTTACAGACACGCAGGCATCAACCAAAGAGAAACCCACGAGGCTGTATTAGGAGGCAAAGTCTCAACCTGTATTTCCTGTTTTTCAGGGAAGGAAATAAGGCACTGCTTACTTAGCAACTTCACTGATGTAGTGCTAAAGTTTACCATCCCTTCATTTATTCACATTTTAGTGCAGATGTATCCAGTTTGGAATATTATCTTAAACAAAAAGTTAAGTTCTGAAGGGCACGGAGAAGTCAGAGTTAAGTATTTCAACTACTGCAGTTTATTTTGTGATTGAACTAGGCAGTAATGGAACGGGGTATGTTAAAAGAAGAGGTGACTACATGACTACTATTGTCAGACAAGCAAAAAGAGTTAGGTGACAGACCATAATGTCAAGAGACTGTAATCACTGATGCTCTAGCCAAAATTGAAGATTTAAAAAAAAAAAAAAAAAAAAAAAGCAAAATCTGTTCAGCAGGTTTTCAAATTTGATGATTCAAGTCCACTTAAAATAGATTTATCTGTACTACAGTAAACAGAAAAAGTCACTATGTTAACACGTACTGAACAGCCCAGGAATCCCTCCGTATCTATAAAGTAAAAGCTGGTACCAATTGAAAAAAAACTTCTTCCTACTCGTTGCTACCTTTAAGTAGCAAAATAGTTGCCCTTCAAATAAAAGGAAAGTTTAATTATTTTAGAATTTAAGCAAGTTCTCTATATTACTACTCTAATACCTCCAACAAGACATGTATCAGACAGTTATTAAATACATTTGGAAGATCTTAGTATCTCTGTTATAACAAACACTAATCAGTCTTTCAGAGAACCCTAGCTAATAGCAAAATATATATATATATATATAAAAAGTATATTAAGTACGAACACGGTTCCACAAGCAACATCAGCACACTTTTCCTAGAGATGTGATGCCAGCTTTATGTAACACAGAAACTGAAAGATTACAGGTCTTCCTACAAGCTTTATTTTGCCATTTTAACTATACTGATGATACTGATATTTTCCACTGAGACAGGTCTCACTTCCAGAGTGGTTCTGTTACCACACCTTTGCATTACACGGCGTTTTCCACATTTCTTGCACCTAACACCACATTGATGATGTCTTCCTTAGGAAAAAGCTGTATTCACTCAAGCTAAGACATAAAGTTAAACTCTACTGAGAAGAAATTTGGCATTTTAAACAAAAATTAGTAGGCCAAGTTAAAGAACAAAGGAAAGTTAATGTCGACCATAGCCTGCTGCCTTGCATGAAAAAATACAAAATGCCTTCTTTCACTAAGATGTGGGAAAAAAATTCTTGACAATAGCCCTTTCCTTCTGATGAAGATAAGCTTATGCACTGCTTTTAATAAGCATGTTTGTTATAAAGCTATTCTAAGGCATACCATCCTTATTTGTCTCCTCATGACACACACGGGAAATCAGAAGAAAGTCTGATTCAAGCACATCCTTTGCACCACCACATCTGGATGTGTCAATTAACTCTTACTATGGTACCACCAGGTTTTTTAGAGTTTTAGTACTATTATAATAGGTCTTAATCAGGGGCCTTGCGTAGGAAACATACAAATAAACAAGCCAGTACTTGTCCTGAAGTACTTCCAGCTAAAATGCTGTTGTATCTTCCATAAATATTAATAAAGGACCATTTTATTCATACTAATAAAAGGCCTGCCTGAATCAATACCCTGCAAATGTAAGAATCAGTGAAAGATGAATCATAGGAAGACTGAGAAAATGCAAATGGTAAATCTAAACACAAACACTAGAGAACAGATTTTAAATATCTCTAGAAGACCATGAACCTCATCACTATCTTCCCCACCTTTCCTGAGATCAAACAGCTTTTCTCATGCTTTTTCTTTTACAGATCATCAAGTCGTAACATCCTTTAACAAAAAAACCCAGAAGAAACCAACAAACCCACCCACAACCAACCAACCAAAACAAACAAACAAACAAACAAAAACCCCAATGCCAACAGTTAAATGCAATTCAATATCCATACCTCATTTTTCACTTCTGAGCTTAAACTTCTGTGAGAGAACAATCCACTGTGTGAACAGAGACTACTGCTTTGGATTTTTCCACCTGCAGCCTAATGTAGCTATCACATATTACGTATGTGGAAATATACAGATACATAATCACGTATTATCTACATATGCATATATTTATCACACACCTGGGTCAGTCATTAAGGCTTTTGATAATGTCTAATTATAGCTCACTGAAATTAACCTGTACAAGACTCGTGGAGAAATCTGCTGTTTCAGTATCATTTCAGTACCATAAGGTGTAGGCATTGCCATTCAGAACCATTTAAAGCATCTCTTTCCCCAGTAAAAGTATGAGGTCTCAAACTGCCTGCTCCCACAATCTGTTCTTCTGGAAAATTAAATCAATGTTGAAACAGCGAGAAGGGGTGAAAATATGTTCATAGGCTTAAAACAAAGCTTTCTTAAGCTGAACACTCTCCTATGCAGAGCTTGATCCTCAACAGACAACAAAAGACATTGAGCTGAAGAACTGATCAGAAAGTGCCCAGGATGAAGAATAATATAATGAAAGGATATGAGAACTCAAAAATTCTTAAGAAATTAATTTCCTGGAAATATTTATGGAGGTACATGTTGATTTTACAATTAAACTCCCCCCCCCCCCTCACTGACAGAAACATATTAAAAGTAAGAAAAGAAACAAGTTTAACATGTATCATGAGAGGACTGTCAGGAGTAGTCTTCATTTGAACCAAATCAAACCGAAGGTGGGCAAAGCATTGGTAACCTACGCCTTCAACTATATTAAAAGTGTAACCTTCATCACAGCCTATACAGTTAAAACAGTGCAAAATCTATGTCAGGCACTGAAAGAATGCAAGCGAGCAGTTCTAATCATGACAGAAAAATGGTTCTTCAAGTTTGTTGTTTGTTTTTGTTTCTTTTTTAAAATCAACAACATTAATTCTACAGGATTCCTAGAGCACAAGCAGTTTATTATTCCTACCTGTTCTCTACTGCTACAATGCAATCCTCCCCCACATTTATTAATAATAGCTTCTTGTACTGAACTGACAAAAAGCATCTACATCAAATGAGATAAGACAAAAGGTAAACTTTTAATAATATCAGAAAGCTGAAATGGTTGTAATTACAGATGTTGTTCAGTGCCATACATTTGAAGCTGCTACACTTCATTACACCAAATGTTTGCATACATTTTGTTGATAAAGTAACAAGAGTAAATTCCTAAGAGCTCACACAGGAACCTCTATTACACACACTGCACAGATTCCAGCAACTCTTTAAAACAGGTAAGACTATTTTCAGCATTTTAAACAACCAGCCTTATGAGAAAGATAAGCATGGCTTACCTGAGAGAAAGAAATACCTGGATAAACTCAACCTAATGCCCTAATTCCCAAGTCTGCGGGAATTCCCATCCCCTTACTCTCACGATCTCTGTTCATCTTAGGAAAATTTTCCTTCCTGGTTTTACATATGTCATGAATTTAAGACAAAGAATTACCACGGCAGGGTTGAATGAAACAAAGACCCTTCAAAGTGTTCTTCGTGGAAGTCTTTCTCTTGGCTGAGAAAAGCAATTAGGCTCTTGGCCAGAGTAAGGGATGTTTTGGGGATTCAGGTTCGGCTCTTTTCTCTCGGTTGGTCGGTAAGCGCGGCAGCGCTTCGAGCCCCAGGCGACTATCCTGCCTATCAGATTCCCAACTGTTTCAACAACGAATCTGTGCTTCTGAGTTGCTGGGTTTTTTTTTTTTTTCCTCCAACCAGAAACACCTTCTGGAAGTTGAAAAGACCTTCCCAGCACGACTTTCACGATAACTTCGACAACCCACTTAAATGCTTCTATTAAAATGAAATTAAGAGAGATTAACTTTTCCTGATTAACACTATTTCCCATTAAATCCTCTATCCAGCTTTAATCTTGAGACAGTTTATTTGATGAAAGGGGAAAATGCTGCCTTTGATATCAGCATTTAGATCCTCAGTCTCCAACTCCTTTCAGTGTAAGTACAGGTAAAGTGTTTTGCTTTGATACCCACTTCTTGACAGTGCTAGTCTGAGAAGTGGGCATGAGACCTTCTGCTGTAGTAAAGTGGAGAGAATAATTTGTTTAGATCTTGAAACAAATCATGACTAAGGCATTCAGCTTGTTAGTTTGTTGATATTCACAATGGTTAACCAACACCCTACGTGACTCAGTGTCATTATTAAAAGTAAACTGATAATTGCATTAACAGATAAAAAGCCAATAGATGAGACTCAAAAAGAAACATTCCAGTGTCTGTGAAATTATTACCTAATACTTAAAGTGTCATGAGCCAGCATTCCTGTACAATGTAGCAGTTTTCTTCCTCACTCCCACAACCCTGAACAGCTTTCTGTTCTTGCACCATAGCCTCCCTGTCCTAAAGCAAGAACTCATGTGATTGCATGTGGAAATGATCAAGATTAAAACTGACCCAGCAGAAGAAAAATAAATGGGTTTAACCCAGAACAGTTCCTACTTCAGTTCACTGCCTGACCAAATGAACACTTCTGCCAGCTGATAGCCAGGGGCATCTCCAAGTCCTTAAGAAATGGTGGATTAAAGAGACTGTAAAACAAAGAGCTTAGAATTTCACATACTGTTACCGTGACAGTGTTTCACACGGCCTTTGAAGCCACAGATTGTGCCAGTCTCTACAGTAGTCCTACAGACTTCTGGCAAGAAAAGCCCCAAAGCAGACACAAGGCAGAAGTCAAACACAGTACCAGATACCAAATGCTCAGCAAGGTTTCTGTACCTCTCCTTAAAATTATAAAGCTAGAGATACCAGATAGTAAATACTGTAAATGTCATAAATCTTTTCTTCTACTTAATACAGATAACTAGAAGGAAGCTGTCGAGAGTATCATGTGTTCACTCTTAATCCAAAAATGCAACCTACATTTTTTTCTATTTAGATCACCTCCTCTTAAGCTTAATGGCCCAATGAACCACTGTCAACCTTTGCACTCAAACTTTTAAAAGTTAGGACCTGTAACTGTTACTATTTAATAGAGGGTCATGAACCCAAAGCAGAACACTTCTGCCTTATGTGTTATTGTTGGAGAGCCATTGAATTAGACCAGAAACATTCAGATATTCATTGTGCAGACCTCTAGCGTATTTTTTTTTCCCAGCAGAAGCGTAGCTGACAGTAGATGTGTCTTAGTTACCATTCGCAGACTCCCTCCTCAGAAGTCACTCAGGCCCTGGGAAACAGCCTAAAAACTGATGAAGTAGGTTTTCATCCGAATACCCTCCTCCTTTAGACCCGAATACCACTTAGCACGCAGAGACCAGGACCAAAGCTGGACCCTGAACATATTTTTTTTTTTTTTTAAATACGAATTTTGCCATGTGTCCCGCAGTAAAGTGTTATGAAGGAACATGCATTATTACTGACGGCAGGTAAACAACCGGGGCCTGGGGGTGCGTGGGAAGCAGGGTGAGCAGGGCAGGGGAGGCCCCTCGGGTACATCCGTGTTTACCGGCAAGGCCACACGGCAGGAGGACGGGGATCCGCGGGGGCACCGCTCCCCCCACCAGCCCCCCGGTGTTTGGGGTTTTTTTCCCCCCTTCTTCTTTTCTCCTACAAGTAAATGGACACCACGGCTTGAGACGTTAACGTTACACCGAAAACCCGGCGTTTAAAATACGGCAGCCTAAGAACGACCACTGACAGAAACGTGCGGGCTCTAAGCCCCCGGCGAAGAGCCTCCTTCAGACTCCCGCGGCACCGGGCCGGGTCGGGCCCGGCCGCTCCGCTCCGCTCCACCCCGGGCTGCCTCAAACCTCTCCTCACGCCGGCCGCCGCCTCCTCTCCGCCTGCCCGTGCCCCAGGCTCCCTCCCGCGCCTCGGCGCCCGCACTCACCCCTTGTAGTAGGCTTTCACCCGGACCTGGTGGGCGCTGTCCCCGCCGAGGCCGCCCCCTCCGCCGCCCGGAGCCGACATGGTGCTGTTGCCGCTGCTGTCCCGCTGCGTCGGCATATCCCCCCCACCTCCTCCTCCTCCTCCTCCGGCGGCGGCGGGCGAGCGGGAGGCGGCGGGGGTCGCGCAGCCGCTGCTGCTGCCGCCGCCTCAAGCGCGCCGCGCCGCCGTCCCTCGAGCGCGCCGCGGCCCCACCCCCTCCTCACGGCGCCAGCCCGGGGCGGGTTGGGACCACGGGGGACGGGGAGGGGACAGCACCGGGAAGGGGCAGAGCGCGGAGCCGTGCGGGACGGCGCAGGAGGGGAGCACGGATCCCTTCCCCCCCCGGCAGGAAGGCGGAGCCGCTCCGGGAGCGGCCGGCCGGCAGCTCCGCCGCTGTGGGGAAGGCGGGCGCCACGCCTCGCGTGTTCTCCCCCCGCCCCGCGCGCTACGTGGGCTCTCCCCGCGGGACTCCTGCGGAGCGGAACGCTCCACGCCGCAAGCGGAAGGGGGGAGGCAGCCGCGATCCCCGTCGCGAAGCCGCCGGAGCGGCCCGCTCCAGGTCAGGCGGGCCAGAAGCCGCCCCGATAGCCCCTCTTCCCTTCCCCGCGCTCTCCCCGCCGCTTGGTACGGCCCGCCGCGAGGCACGCTGGGATCGCTTGGGCGGCAGCGCGGCCCTGGCGCCGGCCCGGCGGGGAGAGAGCGCCGGGAGTGAGAGCCGGCCGGCAGCGGGCGGCCCGCCGGCGCCTCGCGTACCGGGCAGCTGCCGCGGCTGGGACGAGTCCGCCGAACTGCCTCCGGGGGAGTCCCAGGTGCCTGGGCTCTTTCGGCAGCGGCTCCTGCTGCAGGGCCTCACCACTGCCGGAGCTGCGCTCAGGGAAGGGGGCGAAGGAGGACAAGTCGTCATTTTGCTTAGGTACAGACAGGACCGTCCTCCGTCTTTTCAGCCTCCTTTTTAAGGCTGAAAGAGCCAGAAACGCCTGCGGGGGTACTCCGTGGAGAGCAGCTGCTCCGCCTGTGAGCACCGGGAGCGCTGCCTGTGGACCAGGCTCTCTACCTGGGCTGTTACGTAGAACCGAACCCATCGGCACCGTCTGCACGTCAGGAAAAACCCGCCTTTGGGCACGGCTCTGCTCCTCCACCACCGGTTTCATACCACGACTCCTCCATTAGTTTTGTCCGAAAATTCAGGATCTTAACACAAAACCGCTGCAAAAGTAGCATGCTGGTCTTGAGCAGCCGGCGCGGAGCCGACGGGCAACTGGAGCTGTTCAGAAGCAATGGCAATGCGTTTCTTACAACTCCTGTCGACTAAAATACTTTCTGTAAGAATTCTAAAGAGTCCATGCAATGCGCACTGCCTGCGAGACAGTGTATACAGCTCAGGTGAAGCTTCAATTGCCATATATCAAATGGCTAAGATATTTTTTAAGAAAGAAACAGGAAGGATGCTTCTTAACTAAAGGGGGGTGAACGGGGATGGTTAATAAAAGGTATTTTATTAAAACTGTTAATCGTAAGCCACCTTATCACTGCAACTAGTATTTCCCTCCTGCTTTGCCTATTTAACAATACATCAACAGCTTCTTTGATAACACGTACTTGTATTGCCCAACGCCTCCCGAAAAGACGGATGTTTCTGGCAATCCTAAGAAATAGGGAACCTTTGTTTTCTTCTATTACAGTAAAAGCAATTCCTTTTTCCCACTGCCCCCCTCCACGCTCCAGTCAGCATCACGTCTGGATGTCTGCATTAGAGCAGCGTGGAGTCCAGCTTTTCATGTTCAGTTACAGGCTGCTACATTAGATCGGCACTTCCAAATCCACACACCCGGCTCCTTCTCGTATTGGTGATAAAATAAATTAAGGTGCCCTATTTGCTGTTTACCTTAGGCGTGGTTACAAAGTACAGAATTTTTTTCATGCTACCTGACCTTCCTGCAGTGGTTGGTTGTTTTTTCCCTCAGAAGAAAGTTATTTGCTCCACCCAGCTTCCACACAGTATTACATCCTTTTTGCACATCAGGAAGCATGCTACTGTATCTTAACTCACCCGTATCTTGCACCAGGACTTCCAACATGTTTTCTATTTCCTACTGGATCTCCAAGTGTATCTCAGCACAAGTCTTCATTTTCTCTACACCTCCTTCTTTTTTGACCTATGAGAATTCCTATTTTCTCTTACCGAATCATCATGTCAGCTTTCATAGAAACCAGGCATCCTCAGACCTGGTAAACTGTCACTACTCGTCACAGGCAGTCCACCTGCGGTCAGTGTTACTGCTTCACCCTTCAACGGTTTAAGCTCATCTACAACGCCTTGGATGGTGTTTTGAGTTTCGTTAAGATGCTTGCTGAGACTCTTTTCTTCGCAAAGTATTTATCTATCCTAACTAGCTGCTAGACAACTGGCAATTTATTTTCCCCCTTCACGTCCAATTATCACTTGGTCAAACTGTTATGTAAGGAAACAGCAACCTAACTGCAGAAAGAAGTATCGCTGAGCTGCATTTTACTATTTGTTCCTATTGCTCTTTCTCAAGTTTTTAACCAATGCCATTTTCATTCACACCACTGGTTCTCTATCAAATATTTAAAGTGTCATGAACCAGCACTCCTGTCCAACGTAGCAGTTTTCTTCCCAACTCTCACTGCACTGAGCCGCTTTCTTTCTGAATCATTGGGAACACAAGCAACTTTGAAAATACTAGTATACCTGAAGGCTACATAATAATGTTACATAATTCTAAGATACAGAAGATGTTTCTTCCTCACAGGAAGACATTTCATGAAGAGGAGCGGGCAAGGTGCTGAGTTTGTCGAGGTGTCCCATGTAAGATCTGAATTAGGCCTACGTGCTATAGTGGCTACTTGTTTTTGTGGAAGTTGGGCTTTGCTCATCTATGCCAGGTAATATGCAGCAGCTGCTAATTTCAGACAGGAATTACCGGCATAATTCAGCTCTGATCGATTATGGTTAATTTAGAGGGAGAGGTGGTCTTCCCCATAGCAGGGAAAGGCTCAGAGCCAACATTTTGTAGGAAGGAACCAAAAGCTCAGTTCAGGGGGCTAAAAGACTCTTCTGTTTCATAGTCCTCAGAGAAGTTAAAAATTCACCACCAGTGTCCTGGCTGGAGCTACCGAAGTCCTTCAGCAGCCAATGTGGAAAAGCACTACAAGCAGATATTTCCCTGACCTTAACCTCCCAACAGGACTCTCAAAACAGCACACATCACGTCCTTCATTTTCCTACTGTAGCCAAAGCATGAGTTAAGCTTCCTTGCCACACGCCCTAGCAACATATCGCTCAACTCCACCGCTCCCGCAGGAAAATTAAAGCAGCCGTCCCTGCTGCCGTGCTCAGCTAAACACGCAGCACCGCACACCGCTGCGGGCCCTGAGGGAGACCAGGCCCCTCATCCCCTCTGGGCAGCTAGCTCCCCACCACAACCTTCCTGCGTTAACGTGATACCGCTCGCTACCTTCACCGCAATCCGACAGCCGCCCGAGAGGCTCGGCGGGGAACCCCCGGGGCCGGTTTAGCCGACAGCCCGGACCCCGCCTCGGTACCTCACGGACGACGACGCCGCCGCGCTCCCACCACAACATGGCGGCGGGGGGGTCCGTCACGTGCCCAGCGCCGGCGGGCGCCCACCGCGCCTGCGCGGCACCTCCCCCTGAGGGAGGCGAGAAGATGGCGGAAGCGGAGTAGAGCGGCTTGTCCGAGGCGAGTCTCCCGGCGGGACGCGCGGAGGAGGAGGAGGAGGAGGAGGAGAAGGGGGGGAGCGGCAGCGGCAGGCCCCGGCCAGGCCGCGGCGGGGCGGGGCGCGTAGGCGGGGACCCGCGCCCTGACAGCGGGCCGGCCCCGCTCGGGGAGCGAGTGCCTCCCCTCCCGCCCACCTTTCCTCCCTCCCCGGCGGCGGCTGGCGCCTGTGGGGCTGCCGGAGGCGGTGGCGGGGGGGCGGCGGGCGCTGGGCCGAAACGTGGCTGCCCGTTGTGGCGGCGGTTGGGCTGGGCGAGGCCGCGGCCCGGTGCTGAGGGGGCGGCGGGTCAGCCCGCCGGGCCCGGCCTGCGGCGGGGAGCGCCGGCCGCGGCCGCCGAGGGGCCCTGCGGCTGCCTGCCGAGCAGCCCCGCGGCTCCTGGGTCGCTCCGTGCCGGTTGGCGGGCAAGTGAGGACCGCGTGGCGTGGTTTGTATTTCCACAGAGCAGAGTTTTACATTCACCTTTTTTGTTTTGTGGGGTTTTTTTGTCTAACAAGAATACAGAACCCCAAGGTTTGGGCAAGGTTGGCCTGTGCTGTAGTTGGAGCGAAGGGAGAGAGAGAGGATTTATCTCGGAGCCTTCGGTCACGTACAGAAATGCCCGTAGGGGGTTAGACTTGGAGGAAATTTTCATGTGTTTTCAGTGGTTTGTACCCTTGGAGTTGTAAGGAGAGGTCATGAATGGAAACAATGAGAATAAACCGTATATGTAAAAAAAAAAACCCCAAACCCAAAACAACAAACCAACCTCAAACTACTTTCAAATACCAGTTACGATTGCAGATTGTCAGCAGTGTTCATTATTACCGTGACATTTACCAAAAGTCAGACTTTCTAAGTAGTGACACTTGTATCCCGTGTGAAGGTAGTTTAATGTTATTGGTATAGAATAGCAGGTATTTCTTTATTTTAGGTATTTCTTTACTTTACTTTAGGTATTTGCTTTGACCAAAAAAATAAAGAGAACAAAACTTCTGAACATTTACATTATGGGTGGTGTAATTTGAAATTACATGGTGTCTCGTGCTGTTACTGCTTGAATAAATACTTACTTTCAGTTTAGTTTTCTGTTGTGCTTTGTGTTTTGGGCTTGCTTAAATGCGTGGTGGTTGTTTAAAGTCAGAGTTTAGTGCGTTTTCTAAAACTTTGCATTACAGAGGTTCTTTTGAGTTAAAGTTGCTCACAGGCAACATCGTTGTAAGGTCTTCATACATTAAAATTAATTTTACTATGAGGCAGGAGTTTTGCCTTTTTGATATTGTTGAGTACTCAATGAACAATTTCAGAAGATTATTTTCAATTGTATGTGGGATTTTTTTTTTTATAACTAGAAGCGGTCTCTGCATATGCAGCGTTGTAAAGTAAATGAAAGCAACGCTGCAAAGGCAGTCTGATTTTAAGTTGCTAATGGGTTTTATGCTTTCTGTCATAAAATACCCATCTGCTGAATTGCAATGGATTCTTGGTTTCCTTGCTAAAAACAACCACTTTTTAGGTATTTCCTCTTCTCCCTTAAACATCCCACTTCTCACTTAGAGAGGAGAGTTTTCTAACAAGTGTGAAACACTTTACTAATCCCTCAGCCAAAAGAGGGCACGCTATTTCCACGTGTTCATGCTGTGATACGTGGTGTTTGTGTTATGGTAGGACTGCGGGGTGGCAAGTAAGCATCTCATGCTGGCTCTAAATGAGGTGCTAGAGGAGGACTGGAGATACACCTCAGCTTCAGGCCATGCTGAACAAAAGTTTAGGGGCTCTTTCCTGTTTTGGTTGTACATCCATTGTGGCAACAACTTGGGCAATGACAAAATTATTTTTGAAAATGAGACACTTTCAGCTAAAGGGTTAACAGCTCTCATGGGCTGAACTTCTGATGGAATAGCTTGTAGGGGGGATACGTTGCACATCTCACTAATAATACGTCTAAAATGTGGCTGAGAATGAAGGAAGTTAAACATCTGATGTTGTTTTCCTAGGATAATTTAACCAGTTGCATAACTTTGCTAAAACTAGCTAGACAAGTTGTAGGTGTAAATATTTTGATGTGCTTTTTTTATGTTGTCCTCTGGAGGAGACAGGACTTTTTTTCAAGGTACTTTTCATTAGCATTATGTGAAATTAACGTAAAGTGGTTTTAGAAGCGATGCTGGTTTTATTGTAATTGAAGTGGTTAACCATGTATGTTAACTTGTGCTCTAATGTAGGTAGGCAAATGGCATCAATAAAGCACAACAGATCTGAATTTTTAACAAGGCCATATTTTTTCTTCAGTTGTAATAGTAGGGGTCTCTGCTTTTAAAGTGTGCTTTATTGCCATGAATTTTCTTTGATGGCAAAACATAGACAAGTGTACAATAGAATGATAGGCGTGAGGTCCTTAGCTGACCACGTATATCTGTTAAAGTTTAGTTATTCAAAATACTGAGGAGCTACAGCATTGTGTGCAGTTTTCTACTTGCAAAGTAGTCATGTTTTGAGAGGGGAAGGTAGCAGCCTGGCAGCATTGCATTCTGCTTTCAGCTGTGAGAGTTGAAACTCCTACTTATGTTTGTGTTTGATGCAGCATCCAATGGGCAGTGTGTTAAGCACTCGGCGATGCTGCTTTTTTCCTAGTACATTGCAGCGCTCTCGACAATTATTTTTCTGAGCCCTTCTTTACTGTAAGAAGGAAACACATCTTCTCCCCACCCTTTTTTAACATCCTTTTAAAAGCAATAAACAGCAACTATGCTGTTTCCTGTTAATCATAATACCCATACTGAAAAAGAAACTAAAGTAAACGCCCCTCATTTATTGAGGCATGTGATTGATTTCAGTTTTAAAGACAACATTTTGGGAGAGATTGTACTCTGCAGTAGAGGGAAGTCTCCTAAGGCTCGGGGAGAATCATCAGAGATGCTTAAATAGGTAGTTTCTTCCTTGGTTCTTGCTGTATTTTGTGAGATATTGCTGTAAAAAGTAAAAGCATTTTTCTCTACATCCTTTCCATCTCTTTCCAAATAGAGCACGCCACCAGTGATTTTTGGCAAGAACATGTTTTGCTCAATGTACAGAATGGTCATCCAGCAGTTTCAGTGCTATGCTGTGGGGAAGAGGGATGCGGCAGTAGTCCTGTGTAGCTTGCTGGAACTCTTGCATGTATTCCTAAATCAGTCACCTATTGCTACTCTTGATGGATCTTAGAAGATTGTAACCACATCTCTCAACAAATTCCATCAAGTAATAGCAAATACTACAAACTTATCCATTTGAAAATTGTCCATTATTCTATCTCAGTGAAGCTTAGATTTTTTTTTTTTTTTCCTTTAAAATCAGTGTGTACTGGCCTTCTGTTTGTGAAGCACTTTTATTTCAATTCTGCCAGGCCGGACGAACACTGCACAGCTATGGAGAATGAACCAAACACAACAACATGTTCCGCATCTACAACTACTATCACTACCACCTCCACTGCCCGGACACAGCTACCACAGATATCCGTCTATAGCGGCTCTGACAGGCATGCCGTCCAGGTACTGGGCTATGAGATATTCTTTCCTGTCCTGTACGGTGCTCTCAAATACAGGCATTGCACAATACTTTTACACAAGATTAACTTTCCATTCTTAATCGTTGTCTTATTTCTCAGTATCTGATTTACTGGTTTTCAGAAGATGTTTTTTACTGATGGGTATCAGACCACTTAAGAATAGTGCAGGGTATGGGCCTGCCTCCCAAATAAGGGAAGGGGAAATGCTATGCTAGGAGGTTTGGTTTTTTCACCATTCCCTAAGGGTATGGATTATTGACATAAGACTTTACACCAAATAAAGCTGTATGACCAACATTGACTACAGGGATCCAGAGGTATCTGTGTGTGTGTAACTGCTGCTTTGGATCCAGCCCCCTCTTGCTGTTCTTTAAATTAGGTCTCCTCAAACTCTGTACGGTCCATTCTGTTGGGTTTGGTAATTGAGTCTCACGCACTATCCTGATCTTTCAAAAAGCTGAACATTATGTAGGACTTGTTGACAAGAACCTAAGAGGCTTGGATGTTGTGTTATGAATGATGCTGTATTGTCAGCTGATTGTCAGGCTTTTCTTGAAAACATGAATGTATTTATGTTGGCTGTATTCTGTGACTTGGCTGAGAACAGTGATGGAGCGAGTTCAGTATTATGTAATTGGTGTGAAAGGATTTATTTGGTTTTATTTCCTTGTAAAGGTAAACTTCAGCATCATGTCAGCATGGTGTGTGCTTTGTAATTGTAATTAATTACCTACTGATTCATCACAGGTTATTCAGCAGGCCTTGCATCGTCCTCCTAGCTCAGCTGCTCAGTACCTCCAGCAGATGTATGCAGCCCAACAGCAGCATCTAATGCTGCAGACTGCTGCTCTGCAGCAGCAGCACTTAAGCAGTACCCAATTTCAGAGTCTGGCAACTGTACCACAGGTGAGAGCGAAGATTGCTGAAAAAGAATGGTGCACTACTTTCTAGAGTAGGACTACAATTCTAGAGCGTTGTCAAACATAATAACAGCTTAAGTGCCTGAGCTTAATGCCTCACAGTAATTCACTGTTATATTTTAATGACTTTGTTATTTTAAATTGTACCTTCCTCCAAACTATTTGGAGGATTTTGTCCAGTGTTACAGATGCTCCAGTAGGCGACCATTCCATGCTTTATTGCATGCATTATAATGCATCATGTAAATCATCAAATAGTAATAAAATAAATATTAAAAATAGACTACTTCAATCTTCATCCCATGATTTTCACTAAAAGTTGATGGGGAAAGCAAGGAATAGCAATGTATCTTAGTGAAATCAAATAAAAATAATGAACATCTGGTATCTCAGTGTGTTTTGCCACATATCTGGCTGCATTATAAGTAATGGCAAAATTCAATTTTAACTCTGAGTGGAAATATAAGTAGTAAATGACATCTCATTTCTGAAGCACAGCTTTTAACATTAGTGCACAATGGAGGAGACCCATTTTGAAAAATCAGGCAGTGGAAAGGTTTCCTTTGACCTCAGTCAACCTTGGATTGAGAATACTATCTTGCAGATTTAGGTGGTTGTTAATGATTTTACACATGGAAATGCTAAAACAGAGTTAAAGACTTCAGGGATATAGCTATTTGTTGTCAGAACTGGGACTGACTCTTCTATGCTCCTGGCTTTTTCTTCTATACCTTTTCCATTAGATCACTGTAATATATTGATTTGTCATATTTTTTATTGTGACAGATTTGTGTGTGCATATACAGTTACTGAGACACACAAGCTCAGATTGGGAAAGGCTAGAAAGTTTTGGTATAGAGTCTGTTAATATGGAAATCTGAATCACTGTCCCTGTATTAATCTGAAGGGCTGTAATAGCGTACTGTTACAGACACTAGATGTGCATACATAAATCATTCTAGAATATGAGGGTGTTCTTTACAGCATTTATAAAGTTTGTTTTATTTTTAGAGGATTCTAATCATAATAAAAATTATGATGTGAGTTTTAATAATGACAGTTTTTAATGGTGTCACATTTTAAGTTCTGAGCACCATAGGTAGTGAGCTGATCAGTTAACTCCATCATTAACAGTTTGATAGACTTTACCTCTGATAGTTTTTGTTCAAGTCTTGATCTGCAAGACTCTGAGTGCCTGAAATTGGGTAGGAATTCAAGGCATTTAGCACATTGCAGATGGCATTCCTTAGTGCAGAGTGCACTTTGCTGAAAACTAATTCCACTGAGTAAAGCATTTCTGCTGTTAACTCAGAGAAGAGGTAACGGTAGAGAGGGATGTTTCTGATGTTCATATTATTGCATAAACCATCACTTAAACACTTTTTGATTTCAATATTTGACACATATTCTTGCTATTTAGGCAAGCCTGTCAGGTGGGAGGCAATGTACTTCCCCCACTGGGAGTGTCACTCAGCAGTCAAGCATGTCGCAGACGTCGGTACGTAACTGAACCAAGCCCTCCATCCATTCTCAACCCCTCTTGGTTATTATATAACTGCTTGGACAAACAGAAATTATTTTAGTATTTAAATTTGTATGATTAAAATTAGTATTACAGAAACAGTAAACAGAAGTATGACAACTCTGTAGTAAGTGTTGGCTGCGCTTCCAGCATCCTCCAGTCATCCTGATGCATGTTGCCAGCCGCTATAGTTGCTGGCCAGTGTTGGAGGCTTCCCTGGTCCCAGCCCACTCTTGGTGCTCTGAGGGGCAGCTGCTCACTCCACAAGCACTCATGACTGTTCAGACCGCTGCAGGAGTCACTCCCTGAGCTTTCATCTCTTACGTGATTTCTTACTGGATTTTTCACATTGGTTTCTTTGTTCAGGGCACTATTGTAGGTTAAAATCATAACTGTGTATCTGTGATTAAAGAGCACCAAATCTAAAGAATCGAAGTCGATGCTCACATATATATGTGAAACTGATTAAATGTTTGTAGAATTCATTCTTTTATTGATTATCATCTTTTATCATGCATCTTTTATGCACTTTCAATTATTTTATCCATATTCTAGGCATGTGCTCAGGTTTCAGTTATTAGCAGCTCTGTGTTCAGTCCATGCTGTATTTCTTCAGGCGGCATCTTCAGACATGTAATTTGCACAGTCTCTTATGTACAGTTCTACAGTTGTCTTGAGTAGGACTTTGTTAGTCCTATAGACATCCTGCTTATTAATCATGCCCTCAAGCTGTTCATGATTTCAGTGCATAGCTTTGGTAATTTAACTGTATGTTTTTTTAAGCTCTCATAGCATTGCTTTGGCTTACAGTTGTTAGAAGCAAAATCATTCATTCATTAAATTTAGGAGGGAAAGTCGTTAAAGATGTCTGATGTCAAACTAACAGAATAATTGGGCTGGGATTTTTCAAGGAAATCTTTTGAGTAAGTGATGAAAAAGAGCTGGGCACTTAACTCTGTTAGAGCGGTTAGAAAAAAAAAAGAGAAAAAAAAACCCAAACCAAAACCACAACAGCTTTTCTTTGAGAAGATGCCAAAGAGCAATTGTTGAGGAGCTTTTAATATGAAATTGTAGAAAGTTTTAGTCTCCAGTCATTTTTAAATGTGCGTATGTAGAATGAGGACTCAGAGTCCATATATGGTAGCACAAAGAAGTGTCCTGATCAGGTTGCATAACAAGCATAACAGAAGATATCAGTCCAGTGGGATAATATCAACATTTAAAGATGCTTAAATATTAAAAATTAGGTATTTTCCTTAAAATATTGCAAGCTCATGCTACATATTCTGTAAATGTGTATTTCTATGAGGTATATTTTTCAGACTTCATAATATCATTGTTTGTACTCGTAACTGCTTATTATTTACTGCAAAATGGTTGCTTGCAGTTTAAGAATGAAAATGAACAGTCTTGCCAAAATCCAGTTTTGTGATGATTGGCTCAATCTATTTTTGATATCTTTACAGTTCAGAGATTTCAACTGCCCCTGCTATTTTTGTCAAAGGCTTTCTGGCTTTAGACCCTAGGATGAATGAATTTCCATGACAGAAGCAATATTTTTGTTTCCTTAGATTAACCTCTCCACCTCTCCTACACCTGCACAGATAATAAGCCGTTCACAGACCTCCAATACCACCAGCAGCAGTATTACCCAACAGACAATGTTGCTGGGGAGCACCTCTCCAACCCTGAGTGCAAGCCAGGCTCAAATGTATCTACGAGCTCAAATGGTACGTTTTGATTAAAATTCTTAATTTGGTTTTGGTCTGTCCCTGTTGTCTCCACCCCCCACCACCTCACCCACAAAAAAAACCCCCACCCTAACCGTTTTGGGTTTTATTTTGTTTCTATAAATTATTTATAAATATATTTCTTTAGTTTTAGATAGCATTGAGAATTTAGTCACTAATTTTGTGAACACGTATCTTCTGAAACACTGTAGGCATCAGAAGTAAGAGGATTGCTGTAGCTTAGTTCTCTGGTGAAGTTTGCTCAAGTGTTTTTAGCCTGGTCGTACTACAGTTATTAAATTGATCAAATGTGGGGAAAAAAAAGTAGAAAAAGAGCACCTTTCTTTTCTGGCTATGTAGAAGGGCATACTGGAGTCTCTGTATTCAAGGTAGATTGTTTTCCAATGCACTGGTAACATTCTGAGTTGTGACTCTTGATTAAAATTTTCTTAGATTTAACTAAGATTGTTCTTTGCATTATTGTCTCTAGAATTCAAGTTAGATACATTCATTCTCTTTGGATTCACATGAAACTCATTAGATTCTTGCAATTTCCTGTCAACGTGGCATTTCCATTTCCTAATGGGCAACTTTGAAAAATCTGTGTAGTGACTTTTTTTTAATTTTATTTTTTTAAATTTAGTACTTTCTCTAGTGAGTTTCACATGAATTGAACCTTAAAATCTGTGTGGGTTTCCATAGAAATTACTGAAGTTGTACATGATGCTCAGGTGCTAATCAGTACTTGGTAAAGGCCAGAGACTCTATTATGGCTTGTGTGAGTTAATGACCAGAGCTTTCTAGTGTTAAGTTAAACTATATGAAATAGGAAGAATCACTGTTATACTACACTGAGATTCAGAGCCAGAGGTCTGTGACTGCAGTGGTATATAAAAGTAGATGCAGGCGTGAGTTCTTGCAGGAATTGCACCTATGAAGTATGTTTTGGAAAAGAGATCCTTTGTTCTTTTTCTGAGATTTTTCTTAGGCAGGCATAGCAATGCTGTTATGCTGTGTTGAGTTTTTTCTCTTTGGCTATTGTTTTCCTACATGTTTATTGAAAAAGTAGTGTAACTTGAAGATAAGGATTTAAAGATCAGACACCTGTTTATCCATTTGCCAGTGAAAGAATTTCCCGAGTCTCTGGTTTGTAAGCAAAGCTAGATGCTGAATGTACCTAGTACTATTTAACAGAACAGGAATTACGAATTCATTTCATGTCACTGCCTTTCAATATGTGTTAACAACTTAGTAGCTGAAGCAGTATGAGGATGACATTGCTGGGTTTTCTAGTAGCAATCTCTCTCAATGACATGGAGTAATGATGCAGGTTTCCTATTCATTTATGCTACATTTTCATCCAGACTCAATGTCAAATCCCATGCTTATTTGAATAACTGCTTTACACCCCAGTTTCAAGAGGGAAACTTACCCTGTTAGTTTCTGTTTAGAATGGTATTGCAAGATCATTTTGCTAGCCTCACTGGTTCAAACATCATACTTGTCTTTCAGTGTTTCTAGCTGACATACTAAAAGTCAGGTATTTTTCTTCATCACCAAGACCTTTCATTTTCTGTAAAAAGGTCAACTCTATGTTAACTTGTGTTATGTATCTCTCTTTAAAATATTGCATTTCTTTCACATATTTCAGTCTGTTACCAGATATTTTTTTTCTTGCTTAACAGCTTATTTTCACTCCTGCGACCACTGTGGCTGCTGTCCAGTCTGACATTCCTGTTGTCTCATCATCTTCCTCATCTTCCTGTCAGTCTGCAGCTACTCAGGTGAGCTTGTGTAAATTTATTAAAGGTATGTCCAGTAAGAGTGGGCCAAAACTGAAAAGTAAGGAAACATTGGGCTTAAGTTTACTTGCCTATAAAAACTATTAATGGGTACTGGTTATGTACAACTTCAGTGTCTTCTGTTTGCTGTCATCACACATTTAGAGATTATCATGTTATATGTAAAATTTGGAACCTGGATATGACATTTTAGGTGTTTGTAATTAGCTGTCATCTTTATTGCCTTGAATAATTTCATGTTACCAGCTGAACCTGTATCACCTTTTCACTGCTCAACATAGTTGTTTATCACCTGGAAAAAAAATATGTCATTATACAGATCGCTACAGAATGTATTAGTCACAGTCTTCCACTGTGAAAAGTGAACACTTGTCTAACAAATTTATGCTCTTGTGAGAGATCTTCTCTTCTATCTTAGCAGTTTCTTTAAAAGCCTTTGATAAATGGACCTTGTTTAGAAACCTTTTGGAAATCCAAGTAAATTATAGCAGTTGAACTTTCTCTGACCTTATGTTTATTGACACCTTCAGAAGATTCTAGTAGATTGGAAGACCTTAAAGATGTGTCACTGTTCTGAGATAATGGTATATTATTGAAGCTTGCCTTCCCTCTGCTTTCCAGTAGGTATTTTGAGGCAGGCAGAGCTTGCTGGAGTCCAACTGTGTATTTATGTAGGATGTTGTTGAGCAAGCTCACAATGTTAAGTTGTGTATTTATGTAGGATGTTGTTGAGCAAGCTCACGATGTTAAGTTCATCAGTTGAGCCTCTGCTGAAAAGACAGGCTGCTCAGACAGACTACTCCTTCAATCTTGGAGTTATCGTGTCTCATTGTCCTTTATCACAGCTGCCTCTCCTCCAGATTCTGCAGATCAAATTTGAAAGTTGTATTGGGTTTGCATGGCAAGGTTTTGGTAGTGGGGGGATTACAGTGGTGGCTTCTATGAGAAGCTGCTAGAAGCTTCCCCTGTGTCTGACAGAGCCAGTGCCAGCTGGCTCCAAGATGGACCTGCTGCTGGCCAAGGCTGAGGCCATCAGCGATGGTGGTAGTGCCTCTGGGATAACAGATTTAAGAAGGGAAAAAAAAGTTGCTGTGGCACAGCAACTGCAGCCAGAGAGAGTAGTGAGAACATGTGAGAGAAACAACCCTGCAGACCCCCAGGTCAGTGCAGAAGGAGGAGGAGGAGATGCTCCAGGCGCCGGAGCAGAGATTCCCCTGCAGCCCGTGGGGAAGACCGTGGTGAGGCAGGCTGTCCCCCTGCAGCCCAGGGAGGTCCACGGGGGAGCAGATCTCCACCTGCAGCCCGGGGAGGACCCCACATCGGAGCAGGGGGATGCCCGAAGGAGGCTGGAACCCTGTGGGAAGCCCATGCTGGAGCAGGCTCCCGGCAGGACCTGTGGCCCCGTGGAGAGAGGAGCCCACGCTGGAGCAGGTTTGCTGGCAGGACTTGTGACCCCACAGGGGACCCACACTTGAGCAGTCTGTGCCTGAAGGACTGCAGCCCCTGGAAGGGACCCACGCAGGAGCAGTTTGTGAAGAACTGCAGCCCATGGGAAGGACCCACGTTGGAGAAGTTCGTGGAGGACTGTCTCCCATGGGAGGAACCCCATGCTGGAGCAGGGGAAGAGTGAGGAGAACTCCCCCTGAAGAGGAAGGAGCAGCAGAGACAACGTGTGATGAACTGACCGAAACCCCCATTACCTGTCCCCCTGTGCTGCTGGGGGAGAGGAGGTAGAGAATTCGGGAATGAAGCTGTGCCCAGGAAGAAGAGAGGGGTGGGGGGAAGGTGTTTTTAAGATTTGGCTTTATTTCTCATTACCCTACTCCAGTTGATTGGTAATAAATTAGGTTAATTTTCCCCAAGTCGAGTCTGTTTTGCCTGTGATAATTGGTGAGTGATACCTCCGTGTCCTTATCTCGACTTACGAGCCCTTTGTTGTATTTTCTCTCCCCTATCCAGCTGAGGAGGGGGAGTGATGTTGTGGCTTTGGTGGGCACCTGGTGTCCAGCCAGGGTCAACCCACCACAAAAGTGCAGAGAGGTTACTAGATGGGCTAGCAACTCTTTTTGCATTTGTATCTTTGTCTTTTGCATTCAGGGTAGAGATGTCAATAAAGCCTGTCACTTTACAGTCTTGGTCCTTTTGTACCACAGGGTTTTAGAGGTCCACTTTGCACAAGTCTGCCCGGCTGTGCAATTTCATGAGGCATCATTGCAGAGGGACAGTAGAATCTCACGCCAGACCATAGAGCATTATTCAGTCAGATGAGCTGCTGTGGTGACCCTGCCAAACTCAAACCGTTCCTCTCCCCTCTCAATGTTCACTACTGCCCTATTGCCAGATGTTGTTAACCTTGGTTGTCTGGTAGTTTCTATAGCAGCAATAACATTGCAAAGATCCAGTTTCATCTGTAGTCAGTGATGCAATGGAAAAGCTTTAACACTGGTACACTTTATTTTTCTCACCTTGTGATAAATAAGTCCTTGGGGTTTCAGTCAGATG
Organism: Aquila chrysaetos chrysaetos; assembly: GCF_900496995.4. Lineage (NCBI taxonomy): Eukaryota > Metazoa > Chordata > Aves > Accipitriformes > Accipitridae > Aquila > Aquila chrysaetos. Next base: position 6,068,182 of record NC_044013.1, on the reverse strand, counting down.
GGTTTAGAGAAATGTGTTTACCATATAAACAAACCTGAGCAAGTAGGCAATGCCAGTTCGTAAGAAAAAAATGCATTTAGTTATGTACATAGATGTATATATTACACTTAGCCAAGATGTTTGTGAAGGTACAGTATAGTGATCTCACAGTATCGCCTTCTATGTAGAAATACCAGAGAAACTCAGAAATTCATCAATGATTAGCAGTGTCTTAATGGAACACCTAACATGGCCTGGTAGGTGAACTGACACTTCTCTCCTACTTACTCTTCTTCCCTTCTGCTTTCATACTTTTTTCTTTTCATATGTGTCCCCCTCATGTATGACCTGGACGTCTCAGATTAGTTACCTTATCTGTTAAGGTGTGCTGAAGGTTGATTTGTACTCACAGAGGTACGATTGCAGTAAATGCCTCATGCATGCCAATAAGGAAGCAAATACTGTTGTCTTCCTGTTGTCAGAATAGGATTTGAATGCATCCTGTGGTAACACACTGAACAGCGAGAAGTAAAATGTAAACCGGCTGTTCATTACACAGGTACTAACTGTTGAATGAGGAAGGGATTATGTAATCAAAATAGTGGATGGTGATAATAATTAGTCCTCTCTTTCATGTGAAGTATGATGTAAATTAGTGCTACAAGGGTAGTCTTTATCCTTGAAAATAAAATTCTAGCTCGGCATGTAGGATTGGAAAGCTGGGATCATTATGTACAGAATCTGGCCATGATATAAGAGACCTTAGTGAAAATAATCGCTGACTGATTTACATTTCAGAAAGCAAACCTTTTGTTTCATGTGACATTGGAAGTGTCATGATGAAAAGGTACATTAATATCGCTGTAGATATAAAGGGCTCAGGTTTGTTAAGACATGGATAACATACAGCAGATTCTGGTCCCATTGACCACCCGAGGCTCTGGTTTATGTTAGTCTCTGGAAGCATACTTAGAGACTGCTTGCACTTCTGTAGCGTTTGTATAAAAATAAAATTGCATTTGCTTAAGATGCTTTGTGTCATTCACTTCGAAGGCACAATAAAAGAGAAAAAAAATGCAAATTTTAATTCAAATTAATGTAATGAACAATTTCCATTTGTTTTAAAAGTTCAATAAGAAAAAAAGACTTTTCCTGTTTCTTTATCACTGAAGTAATTCAAGATCCATATTCTTTTCTAAATTTTGTGGCCTAATAGCTACATTGATATGCAGATTTTTAACTTCTCATGTATTTTGATCACATAGGATGAGAAGCATTACATAATGTAATTTTTTGCTATTTTTGCCTGGATGTTTGTCATAGATGTTTCTTTGGTTTGGTTTTTTCACATTTTGCTCATTTCTCAGGTTCAGAACTTGACATTGCGCAGTCAGAAGTTGGGTGTATTGTCAAGTTCACAGAATGGCCCACCAAAGAGCAGCAGTCAAACTCAGTCATTGTCTCTGTGCCCTAATAAACCTGTAACCAGTTCAAAGGGCAGCCAGCCAGATCCCTCAGAAAGCAATAGAAAAGGCGAGAGCCCAACTCCAGAGTGTCGGAGTACACCAGTCACACGGACATCAAGCATACATCACTTAATAACACCAGGTAGGATGAAAATGGACCTATAAGAAAGTTATTTTAATTAAAGTTTGTATGTTATGGTTCTGTCAGAGTCCAATGCTCTCTGACCAGGTTCTTTTAGATATCCCACATGAATAGAGTTTTATGTTTAATAGTAAATTTACTTATTTGTTGATATTGGATGTTACGCAGGTTTTTGATTTAGCAGAGTGATACAGCAGTGTTCTTAAATCACAGTACAAGCACAATATAGCAATTGCAAGACACGGTTGAATCACAGTACAAACATGATTCTCATTGCTGGTCTTTCTGTATGCTCATTGTTAGGACATGTCATCCTCAATCTTTGGGAAGCAATACGTGGGCTGAAACCACCTCAGGCCTCTTGCTCTCATCAACATCTGTTTTGTTGGGGTTTTTTTTGGTTTGTTTGGGGTTTTTTTTCCTGTCTTGTCTGTGTCATCAGAATGTTCTTATATCAAGTACTTTTGTATTTTGTATTAAGAGGTGAATCAAAATAAGCATGCAGTTGGTTAGATATTGCATGCAATGTAAAAGCCTGTATTTGCATTTTAGCTTTCTTATTTTGAAAGAGTAAGGGTAGACTAGACAATTGATCTGAATTCTGTGGAATTTAGCTTGGCTTAATGGCAGCTTTTAGAGAAGGAGTAAGACTGCAAGGCAGACATTCCTGAGGCGTTGAGCCCTGATGCTCCTAGAACTCACTTCTATAAGGAAAAAATCCATCTTCACTAGGAGAATAAATAAAAAAGGCAACATAAATGAGTTTTCTCAAGTGGAAAAGACAAAGCAAGAAGAGATTTGCATGTGGAGGAAAATATGTGTGCGTGCGCTGTAAGGAATTACTATTGAGTCACTGGTTCGCTTAAAGGTGATGCGATATCTCTGGAAGCTGCACTATTTTTAAATTCATACCTTTCAGCTTGTGTGTTCAAGTTCAGGCAAATACTTTGAAAGGTTTTTAATTCATACTGAACTCTTGGAGTTTTGTTTAGTGTCTTAAAATCATATTACTAAACTTTAACTTAGCAGTTTTCAACAAATCCTGTGGATTGTGACATGCTTATCTCTTTCATTCCAGTCTGTTTCAAAGGAAAGGTTAAATCCATTTAAAGTAGCATGAAATTTTTAAATAAGCAAAGACTGGATCAGCAATAATCCTAGAACTAGCACCAAAAAGATAAGTTTAGATGCTTTTATATAGAAAGTACATATAGGTGTATATATATGTAAAAAGCATGGCTATGTTCCTTTATTCATTGCTGCATTTTGCTTTGGAAATTGATATATTACCTTAATAAATGGTTCTTGTGTACTATATGCTGTCAAAGATGATATTTCTAAACATAGATCCGAAGGGTTGAAGAAGTTGTGGTGGTCTTACTTTAAAAACTTCCTTTCTTTTAATATTTTTATAATGTTCTCTTGACTTAAAGAAGTAAGTACTAATTGTCACTTTTTTTCCTCCCTCACAGCTTCATATTCTCCATTGCAACCTCATTCTCTAGTAAAACATCAGCAGATCCCACTTCATTCACCACCTCCAAAGATTTCCCATCATCAGCTGATATTGCAACAGCAGCAGCAAGTCCAGCCAATTGCACTTCAGACTCCTTCGGGTCAGGAACCCCCTCCATCACAGCACTGTCTACCACTCCCAAGCCATGGTCTTCCTCCAGGTCCCAGCAGTGTCCAGTCTCATTGCTCACCTATTCACATCCATCCTCCCCCTCTAACACTATCTCCTACTCCATCCCAGTCAGCTCAGCAGTCAGTAGTGGTATCCCCTCCACCTTCTCACTCCCCTAGTCAATCACCCACAATAATTATTCACCCTCAAGCACTTATTCAGTCACAGGCAAACTCCCTCGTGCCAACAGCTCTTCAGCCAGAGCAGACTGTTCCTCAGCAAACTACTACCAATCCAGTTCGACCAATTGCACAGCCGCTTAATCTTCCGCCACATCTTCCACTTCCATCTTCCCCCGCTGTACATATAGGGTCAGTAGATCAGCCCAGCTTAGTTTCCCCAGGCCAACAGATTGTGTCCTCGACACCACACCAGCAATATTCAGCCTTGCAGTCCACACCTATCCCTCTTGCAGCTCCTCCTCAGCTGTCAACATCTTCAACCCAGATTCAACAACTGCCGTTGCAGTCTGTGCAGTCTTTACAAGTGCAGCCTGAAATTCTGTCCCAGGGCCAGGTTTTGGTTCAAAACACTTTGGTTTCTGAGGAAGAACTTCCTGCTGCAGAAGCTTTGGTCCAGCTGCCATTTCAGACTCTTCCACCACCACAGACTGTTGCAGTAAATCTTCAGGTGCAGCCATCGGTACCAATTGAAACTCCAGTGGTAAGTGGTAATATCGTAGTTCTTTTATTCTTTATCCTTGGCTTCTCTGAAGAGCTGTAAATCTGGCCCATTGACTTCAGAGGGAGCTAAACCAGGTGCTAGACAGAGAACCAGAAGAAACCTGTTGATTACAGAAACAAGTTTTAAGAAAACAGACGTTTTCCTTGTGATTTGCTTTTTGGCTTTTTGTAATGGATCATCAGTCAAAAATATCAACCAAGAATCATGAAAGTGCAATTTTGTGGCCTCAGATCTTATCTCTTAATGAAATTGCAGCATATCTAAAGTTAAAAAAGCAAGTAAATATATGCCAATGCTTTTGTCAAAATGAATTTTGACAAATATACCGTATGGACCGTAAGCTTTTACCTCTTTATGTTAATACAAATATAGGCAATCAAAATTTTGAGTAGGAGAATCATCTCTATACTAGGTGCGAAGGTGTGTAGAAGATTATTAAGATGATACAGTTCTGGATAATTAATTTTGTACTAGCATCAAAAAGATCCTCTTCATAAAAGAATAGGGGAATTTTTGATGCTGTCTTGGTGTTCCCCATCACTGCCATTTAATTTAGTTCAGTGTTAGTCTCAGACATCTACAGTTTGTAACTGAAGATTCCAGCTTCACTCTCACTGAACTAAAATCATGTGCAGTGAAATATCAGTGAAATAAAATGGTATGCAAATAATGCTGACATTTAAGATGGCATTTAATGGTAACCTGCTAATGAGATTAATGTAAGTAAAAGAATCAACAGCTCTTGTAGGCTTTTTTCAGGCTACCAATGGGATAAGGAGGAAGGTGTGCTGTTTAATTTATATTAAGAGGGTAATAAGAATCTCAACTTTCTGATATTTCATGTAGAAATTCGGCAAAAGACTAGAAGCCAGGTTTGCTTTTGACAAGGTGGTGTTCTACATCCTCATCTGCTAAATTGACTTGTCAGTAATTCATGTAAATTTACTTTAATAGTTTTGAGGAAAATACTTCATAATCTCTTATAACCACTAATGCTTGATAGTCTTACTGTACTCTTCTGAAATACTCAGTTTGATTACACTGCTGTATAAGATAGAGAACGATTTGCAGACTTGTCATTATGTTATAAAGCTTGCATTTTGCAGAAGTGTTTAAATAGCCACAAATGTGTGTGCAAATAAAAATACAGTAAAGATAAGATATTGAAAAAGTCAAGTTCTCTGATCTGTTTGATAGGAGAATTGTACCTCTTCATATTTTGCTATTTGTAACAAATAATTTTGCTCTTATAGACATTATGGTGCCCCCATAGTTCATTGTTTTGTATGCAGTTTGGAAACTAGTATTTTGTTAGGAGATCAGCATATTTTAACATTTTAACTGGTAATTTATTTTAAAAACTGTATTTATGTAACTTTTTTAAGGTATTAAGGTAGAATGGAAATCTCTCTAAAGCAATAGTTTGTTGGATGCAGATTTACCAAGTGGAGAATGTATGTGAAGAAGAGATGCCCGAGGAATCAGATTGTGTCCATATGGCTAGAACACCTACGCCACCCACTCTGTCTCCACCAGCCATAACCTTGGGGAATGGAGAGACACTTAATTCAGAAGATCCTTTGTCAGGTGAGAACAAATGTCAAACTAAGGTAGCTGTTCTTCTTAGAAACTTCTACTAGTTATTGATGTTTTAAAATAAAAATCTATTATTTTGATCTTTTTTATAATTCAGTGGTATAATTTTTTAAGTAAAACAGACTATATGAAATATATTTGAAATCCATGTGATAGAATGAATAATTCAGTCCCGAAGGTGTAGCTTATATATATATTTGGAGAACATGTAGCACAGAAAAAACTTATTTGAGCTCTTTAGCATGTATTTTTATACTAAAATTTTAACAGGGCTGTCAGTGTCCAGTTAATCTTTAAGTGATAGCTGTGTGATATGGGTAAAATATGCTGACTGGTCTGGTGTGAAGATTGATTTTGCAGGATCAGGGTCAGCAGTCAGAAGTTGCTGTTGGAATGGTTGACTGCACTGTATGATTCTTTTTGGCACCATTTTTTTTATATGCCACAGTGAAACAAAATTCACAGGTACTTTTTAAGGTCTGAATCTCCCTGTAGGGGAAATGGAGTATTCAGAGAGTTCCCTGAAATAAAACTCAATAGCAACGAAGTTACTATTAAGCAGGCATCCTTTATTACGGCACCGGGCAGCGCTGGGGATGAGTCCACCATGAGTGCTCCAACGATTGGGCGAACCTTTAGAGGGTTATATACATTAAAGCTATACATATTCATAGAATTTCTGAGAACTTATTTATGTAAACAGGTTTTCCTGGTTTTTGAGAACTTATTAATATATGTAAATGTCTGATCCGCATGCACAGTCGTCATCTTTTGGTGGTCTTTTGGGGTCCTCTGGTGGTCTTTGATAATCTTCATCACCTGTCCACTAGTTGACCTCTTCCTCGGATTCTGTGCAGGGGCACATTTTACATGTTTGGATAGCTTATCCTAAAGAATGTTCATGGGCAACTCTGCTATCTACTCTTCCTTGATTAACATCCTTTTGATGCAAACCATACTGACAAACTAAGCTAATTTATCTGAAAAAGGGCTTAAGGTTGTTATCTTCTCAGAGAACAGAAGGAAACATACCTTTATTTACAACATCCCCTTGTCCTTGGGGCTTTAACCCTTTCAACAGTAAGGAGCTGTTCTAATGAAAATTTTTCTTCTTCAGTGAATTGTAAGATATACATGCCTGTATCAATTGTTGTCCTGCAAACTAATGTAACTTCCACAATGTGCTAAATATACAAATATACACTCTCTCTATAGTATAGAGTGTGTGTGTGTATATATGCTATGCATATAACTGGGTGCTTGGTGCCTTGATGTTGTATATACTTGTGACCCTGCAGGTTACTGAGGCTCAAAGCATCCCTGAAAATAAATTCTTTCTTCAGAAATACCTCAGCTGCTCACTCTTGAGAATCCAATGTTTGAAAATACTGGTTTCTGCTTTTGACTTAGGATTTGTGATTTGTGTAGGTAATTAATAGCCAGCTATGCTTATAGTTTGTAGCTACTGAGTAAAGGAAAATGTTTACATGAGAACTGTTCATTTGTGGAAATAGTCTGTCAAGGAAAAACATCTTGTTTTGAAGGTAAAAACTGTAAATCATAGGCAAAAGCATGTGTTACAAGATGATGGGTGCAGAGATGGGTGTGTTTGTCACCCCTTATTTCTACAATTCTGAGCCAATGGTTGGACATAAGTGACAAAAGCATAACGTAGTTTGTTATTTTTTTCAGAACATGGGGGACTACCTTCAGTGACATCATCAGTCAGTGCCTCAGTAATTAAATCTCCATCTGATCCTTCACATGCCTCTATTCCACCACCACCTCTTTTGCTTCCAGCAGCAACAACAAGGAGCAACAGCACATCAATGCCCAATAGCATTCCTAGCCTAGAAAATAAACCTCCACAGGCTATTGTTAAACCACAGATCCTGACCCATGTTATTGAAGGCTTTGTGATTCAGGAGGGGTTAGAGCCGTTCCCTGTAAGTGTAAAAGTTGCTATGAATTTTTTACTACTAATTTTTGAAACAAACTATTTTTAAGGGTGATGTTATTTGTGGCTAGTAGCTATTTAGATCTTGAATAATTTTTCAAATGTTGGTTTTGACCTTTTTTCCACTGATTGGTAACCTGTTTCTTACAGCATTCAGTATACTTGTATACTGTTTTTATTGTCTTACATATGTAGTTGGAATTCATGTTGCTGTTTGGCCTGCCAGTATCACTGGATGACAAGGTACTAAATGAAAACAGACAGAGTTGAGTAGATAGGCTATATGCGGAGATAACTACAGAGAGTGATTTTAGGCTACCATTTGCAATAACTTCGGTTTATGTTTGTCTGTCTTATAGATACCTTAAGTGATAATTTAAACCTGTGAGATGAGTCTGTGTTAAAATTCTAAAACATTAACATTTTGTTGTTTAAAGCACTGGCAAGCCCCTTATTGAGCTTGGTGTGATTAGTACTGTATCTGGTAAGAATTACTGTTGAAGATTTTAAATCCACAAATGGACAGTTTGAAACCTATAAGCCTGCCTTATTAACTAATTTAATGTGTCTCTCATTTTCCTATTCCTTCACTTCTCTAGAAATAATGTGTTTCTTCCTTTGTTAAATGTAATTGCAAACTCTGCAGAGCCAGGAGTGAGTCTTTGTATTTGCTTGAGAAATGGTATTTAGAGCTTTGGTGCTGTATCATAATGATTCATTGGTACGGAATAGAAACTGTGATTCTAGTCTCAGTTACAGCTGCTAAGTCACAAATACTATTTTCAATTATTTATTGTTCAGTTAATCACTGTTGCTTTGCTTTTATTGCAATAGGTAAGTCGTTCATCTTTGCTGGTAGAACAGCCTGCAGAAAAAAGATTGCTAGTGGAGGGTCAAATCATGAGTGTTGTGTGTGTTGAATCAGACTTGCAGAATACAAAACATGCAGACAACTCATCGGACACAGAGATAGAGGATATGATTGCAGAAGGTTTGTAGTTTTTGTTTAAATACCCATTTTTTTTTTCCCCTGCAGTTCTGTATGTATTACAGAATCCCATCCTGTCTGTACTTCTGGAATCTTTCTCCAGCCTTTACACTATCTCTAATAGAAACTATTTTCAAATGTTTTTTACTAGCTGCACATCATAACAGCGGTTGCTGTAGATGCACACAAATGTCAAGAAACTATGCACTTGTCCTGCTTAAGAATACAGTGGTCTTAGGCACAACTCATGGGCTAAATTGAGTTCCCCATGCAGTACCTGACATAATCATCATCATGGATTTTTTTAGAACTTGGCAATCAACTATTTTGGCTGTGTTACACCACTATTACTGTTCAAGCCCAAATGTAGGTAGCCTCATGAGTGATGTGAAATGGCAATCAAACCATGGCCTGGCCCAGAAAATCCAAGTTCTTCTTTAACTCACATTTTTGTATAAATTCATCCAAGATTTGAAAGTCCGGATTTTTTCAGCCACCTCTGTATTTTCTCTTCCACAGCTTGAGCAATTGCACAGGAGCTGGTTTTGGTGATCTGTTTGAATCTGTCTTAATGCAACTCTTAGTTTCATTCTCTTAAAATAGTTCTTTTCCCTCTTTCATTATCAAAACTGTAGCGAGCAGGTTAAGAAGGGACAAATACAGTGCCTTCTACTGCCACAGGTCTGCATCGGGCAAGGGGCTGGAAAAAGCCAAGACAGCGTGTCCTGAGCAGTAGCAAGTGTCATCATAGCTGTGCTTCAACTGCTTCCCGCTCTAGGCATTGTAAATTGTCACTTAATTAAAACAGTCCATCCCCCTGATCTTTTCTCACAGGAACTTTTGAGATAGCAACACCAATGGCAGTTTGTTAATTACTGTGGTTTCTGCCCTGATGAATGGTACTGAAGTGCAATAGGGAAGTTGGCTGCATCTATTGTGTATCTCAGCAAACAAATCAGCTCAAAATTCAGTCTTTTAGATTATTAGATTCTGATGCATTATTTTTTTACTGCAGTGATTTATATCCGTTACTGCTTATAAGTCTATTGGGTCAGACCCAAGTCAAGGATTGCGGACAAGGTAAAAAGCTTGCTTTAGAAAGCATTTTGAATTCAAGAAGAGTATTTGTTGGTAGTGAAGTCAAGTAAACATGGTTGAAATTTTTGCATACACTGATTTACTTTACTGCTCAGGCAATATGTATCTCTGCTTAAAATTAAGAGTGTATTTTTACTTGCAGCACTGATTTTTAGTAGGAGCTGGATTAGCTTGGAAGGACATCACTGAAAGGAAATATTGATGGGTTGCAGTCCTCCTACGTGTTGATATAACATCTGTGCAAAGAAGTCAGAAACTGTGGAAATAGTGCCTGAAAATGAAACATAAAACAGGATATCCTGAATTATGGCTAATTATGATTGCATTTACTAGTATATCTCAGTATAGTCCAGAGCCCTGCATTCTGCAGTAACAGCCTAGTTTAGGCAGTGGCAGACATTTGAAGTGCTTTGCTTTGTAACTGTAACTTTCTTTTGATTCTGTTGTAATTAAGTTGTCTACATAGAAAAATGAAGAAACAATTTTTACAGAGTCAATTTTTTAAATATATTACACAATATTCTACTGTAAAATAATTCAAGGCCCATACTTTATTTTTCACAAACCATCACATAGGCATAGCAGACTAAATTTTAGAAGGCAGGCATCTGGCATATTAGTAGCGGAGGGTTGCAGTGTGACTGGAAGTTTTCTAAACCTTTGTTTCATTTAATTTAAAATTGCTGTTATTTGTTTGGTCTCCCAGTAAGGGCTTCCATTTAACCAGTTCTTTGAGAGGGAAGTCCAGTGACATGAAAGCATCCAGCACAAGAGGCTTTAAAAAAAAAGTAATTGGGTAAATTGCATTACTTGCTTGACTTTTTTTTGTTATTTTACAGCTCAATGGAGTTATACTACTTTTATACACAGAAAATGAGATGTGTAAATCTCTTAGGTCATCACTGTGCTTAGTAAATCGCTTCATAAATTGCTATTAAATAAACTTGCTTTCTTGATAAGACTACAGCTTTTTTTTCAATACCTTGTTTCACCCAATATATTTCAAACAAAAGAAACTTCTTGCCATCTGGTGTATCTTCTAGACTATTTGAAACTCTGTTTGCAATAGTTATTTTGCCCTTAATTTGTTACAGTAGATCTTAATTCAGTTTTCTTTTCAATGGCATTCCCTAAGAACTTTTCAGTATTAACACTATGTTGTTTCTCAGATTTCAAACAGCTTGTCTGTTGTTTTACGGAATTATTCAAATGTGCATGGTTTTGGTTTTAGTTATTGTTCCTGACAGCTGGTGTTAGGTTTATGTACACAATGTGCAGCTACTCATTAGATGAACTGGTAAGAAGCATCCAGCATTGAGAGACATCCACGTATGCAGAAGTTGAGCAAAGGAGATTTTCTGATACTAAACCAGGGTATGGTATGATTGCATGTATGGTAGAAACACCTAATATGCAAAAGAAAAGGCTTTTAGCATCAATTTTCGCTTCGCTCTGTTGTCACTTTTTTCCACATAGCATGACCTGGATTGGGAGTGAGGGGTGTTTGGGGTTTTTTTTAGAGAGAGTGTGATTTATTTGAAGGTTGCATTTCTGGTATTTAACTTCAGTTGCAAGGTTGGTCAGATCTGGTATGTCTCCCATTGCCAGTTTTTACTACTTGTGCAATACCAACTTACTAAGTTGGAGACTTGCAACACAGTAATTTTCAGTCTGACACTGCTGGAGGATTTGTTGATTTCAGTTATGTCTTTGAGTCCTGATGCATCAGATTAGTTATTGAAATACCCTCTTCAGCATTTTCAGCCCTTTGCTGCACTAGTGCTTTTTTGTTACCTTGTCAGTACAATAGTTAGTGTTAGCAAGCAGTTTAGTGAGTTAACATTGCTATAACAGACTTCTACAAATTCATAGTTAAAATCTTTCAATTTAATATCAATTGATACCTGCATTTGCATTAGCTGGCATCAGAGTTTAACAAAGAGTTTAGAACAAAAAGCTAGTTTGCAATTTTTGCAACTAATTGTGTAGAATTAAAAGTACGAACACAGAAGGTGAATAGCAAGAGGCAAACTATATGAAACAGTGACGCGTGTAAATTAGAAATGTGGGAGAAATGTATGTTTGTTTAGTCCTCTGAATTTTTGAGCAATGTATTTTGTCTGTGATTGCAGCCATGTGGCATGCAGTTCTTTTACTTAACCTGAATGACAGCAAAATGTTCCATTTCAGTTCGTGCCAGTTTCACTCCTTCTCTCCTTATGATGTATTTCATGGATAGTGCATGGGGATAAGTTTATTTTTTGGTTGTGGCTTTTTTTTTTCCATGCCAGAAGTCAAGTTGGTTTGCAGATATGGAGGCATTATTCTAAACTATGTACAAACCATGCTCTACCCATGAAATACGCTTCCAGCAGAAGAGAGCATAGACATTCAGCATGTGACATGTATGCTGCCTTGTTGCCTTGTATTGCCGCCTTTTGGGCTTTTCTGTTTTTTCTTTCACTGATCCTTCTCTCAGCTGGTGTTTGAATTCTTCACAAGGAGCAGGAAAAGTGCCTCCTCATCTCACCAATAACAGAAAAATACTCTGCAACAGTAGACTGTAGATTGGTAGATGCTATAGTCCTTTTCTTTCTTATATGCAGCTTATCTTTTTAATAGATAAGATTCAGTGTTTTACTTGCTTTCACAAGTCCCTTTGGTTGTAGCGGTTGCTTATTCAAAGAAAGTATTTTAAAAGGTTAATGCATTATCTCATTACAGGAGAGCTTGAATTTAGACTGTGGAATGCCTGGTTGTCTTAATGAACTTTTTATAGGCAATTCATGAGGGCTGTAACACTTCTTTTTAATTGTTTGCTATGTTTGAGGGCATACTTGCTCATGGATGACTTGAAATTTAACAAAAAAGCTGATTAAGTTCATTGAATAACTTAGTTGAAGGTTCACTAAGGTTCAGTTTGCTCAAGATGTTTTCTATAGAGAATGAAATCTATGACTTAGCTTTGCATAATTTCCTCTTAATCAAAGTATTTAATTAAATGCGTTAGATATTTCAAACTCTTCTGCCTGCCTGCTTGCGATGAGAAATTTGAACATAATTTTGTGTCATTGAAACTGACTTCCTTATGCCTCACTCCTTTCTTTAGAGGGACTGGATGAAATTGAAAATGATCTTCTGAAGTGTGAATTTTGTGGCAAAATGGGATATTCTAATAAGTTTCTACGGTCAAAAAGATTCTGCTCCACATCCTGTGCCAAAAGGTACTCTGTCTAGTTATTGCTTATCATTATCTGGTTAATGGAATAGCACCCAAATAGTATCTGATGTTGAAAAACAAAGAAACAGTAAAACATGACTGCCTTCTACCTGAATTTGCAGAATATACGGGTACAAATGACTATGGTAGATTATATTTCAAGAAGATAGACAAAGGAAATTACAGTAAAATCGTGGACTTCTTTCCAGAGGGTGCCGTGAGTGCTCTTGGGCTTATGGGAAGGTGATGGGTATCATGGAAAAGAAATCCATTAAGGGTTACTAAGTGTTTGGGAATTGGTGCAGAGGTTCACGGGCCACAAATGGTTATATATTTCTCATATTCTTGTTGTGTTTCCCTTGATGTTGGACAATGTCAGAGAAAGAATGCTGGGCTAGGTGGGCTTTCTTACAGTTTTGCGTGATGCTGGGGGAAATAAACCCACTGAATTTATCTTGGCATAATTGAAATGCCGCATAGACAAAAAACCTTCTTAAATGTTTTTAGCAACAGCATAAAAATTCTTTATTTGTATAGAGTAAAATAGAAATATTCATAAACATAAATAATTTAGTGTTTTCTAAAGCTTCTCCTTTCTTGAAAAGAATAAGTGATGCCATTTGCTTGTAGGTGGTTGGCGGAGGAAAACAGCTAGTTTCTGTTTCTCTTTGGGTTTATATGCTGCGTTTGTTTTGGTTTGGTTAAGACAGGAAGAATTCATAGTCAACATCTGAATGTAAAATTTTCCATCATTACAGCTGGAAAATTGATATTCAATCCCAGATGTTTTAGAAATGGGGAATAGTTTCCCATTTCTAATCACAACTTAGTTGTTTTTTGGTTTTTTTTTTTTTTTTTTTTGCATCAGTGTCAGTGCACCTTGAGACCACCTTTCTCTTACGTCTGCTGTTTTTTTAATCCCCAGTGTGAGACATTTCCATTTTCAGTAGTGGGAATGTATACATTTGATTTGGTACTTGTTGGGACTTCTGTCATGGAAAATTTTTAAGAATGGGAAGGCTGACATCTTCCAGGGATGATAGAGATGTATTTGATCTTGCATCAAGATAAGGGGTTTGAGTAAATGGCCTTTGAGATACCTTTCTCTTGTATTTGTGACACCTGTTGTTGTCTTTGATTAGGCAACATTTCTGTAGACAACAATGTAATTTTATTGTTACTTGATTGAATGCAGTCCAAAAAACTATTAGTGCATTATTGAGTATATCTTACTTCTTTAGGCACAGCCTTAGTTGCACTAAGAAATTTGGGCTGTTTACATCAGACAAGACCAGTCGCTGGAATCGGAAATCAGATAGCCAAAGTCTTGGGCGACGCGGGCGTCGACCGAGTGGCCCTGATGGGGCGTCACGAGATCATTTTCTTAGACAGGTCTGTGGAATATTTGCTTAAAACTATGGCATTGTTTTGGGAATTATAAATAAATTATAATACTGTAGTGTATTTGTACTACGTTTTCCAGCTTCCAATTACTTATCCATCTGCAGAAGAAGATACGGCTTCTCATGAAGACGCTGTTCCAGCTGCCATGACCACGCGCCTGCGAAGACAGAGTGAAAGAGAGAGAGAACGTGAACTTAGGGAACTAAGAATTAGGAAAATGCCAGAGAGCATTGACTTGTTACCAGTGGTGCAAGCTGACCCATCAGTATGGACTGTTGATGAAGTTTGGGCCTTCATACATTCTTTGCCTGGTATGTGCAATGACTACTTCTATTTGTTTTAACAGTAAAGCTCCTTGCTTTTTAGCATTGGTGTGATGAGGAAGTGGTGTGGTAACAGCACTAGTGTACTCGTTAGTTGGTGATAGAAACTGGAATGTGATTTCTTTCCTCTTGCTTGTTCCTTCAGCACAAATCCCATGTTGATAGAACTAGTCCCACTTCTGCTGTTGCACCCCAACTGATGGAGATTAGAGCTGTTCCTCCCTTCAGTCTGATTTCTCTCAAGAGGTCAGTAGAGAGATCAGACACACTTCCTCCCCTTTCCATTTCTTTCTTCTCTTCCCTCCTTACTTGCTGCTTATTCAGTAGAAGAAGCAAGAAGGGAGTTATTTTCCTTTATACAACTGAAAAATTTGAAAGACCTGTCATGATATGTCATTAAAAAAGAATAAACAAATTTCTTCTATAAGGCTAAATTTTGTTTTGCATAGTTTTGCTCAGTAACTGAAATGCAGAGAACTTCTGCATACTGGTAGACACAGTCTGTTCTCAGAAAAAAATAATGTTTCTACTTATTCACAAACCTTTTTTTCTAGCTCAGTATTCACAGTTACATTTATATCATCTTCAGGTTATTTGGCATTTATTTATAATTTCCTAACTATCATAAGCTGTAAAGTTTCACTCCCCTCTTTCTCCCAAGGATGCCATTCTGTCTGATCAGATACTGTAATCCTTCCAGGTAACAAGGTAGGTCTCCGTAATAGCAGTCATACAAAAATTTTTGTTCCTTACCCATGTAACTCATGTCAAAACATTGAAACCCAGGTTAAGTTTGTTCCTAATTTTCTAGTTTAGAAATGCTAAATCATTTTTCTGTGTATCCCATTAGGTTAATAACCTGTAAGGAATGCATCTTCATTGCTAAGTCACACACATGGGTTTTGACAGTTAATCTTTTATAAAGTAGGTCAGGTAAAGAATTGAGTAAGGGATGTCTTAAATCAGCAGAGGTCATCCTTGCAGTACCTTTCTTCTGCTGGTTTATAAATTGCAAGTAAGTTACACTATATGCTTCTGGGAACCTGTAGTGATGTCTGTAAAAACAAGCAAAGCTCCTTAGATTTAAGACATGGTCATTCATATTTCTGTACTTTAGCTGTGTTACTGGAGTATGACTGTATCACTGCTGGTTTTAGTTACTATTTTTATAGATCTGAGGCTCTAGTTAACTCAATAACTTCCTGATGCCAGGTTCTGCAAAAGAATAAATGATAGTTCCTTTCTAGAAAACTTAAAGTACCACATAAACACGATTCCCTTGCAAGTATGAAAACAAAAATATTATTCTTAACATGTGGTTTCCATTTTGAACCCATTCCTTGTAGAATGTTTCACCAGCTGCTGGATCTGGGGTTTTTTGTGTTCTATGAACAAGGTAATCTTTGATTTTAAGCAAACTTTATATTTTTCTGTATTTAATGAAAAATTATTATAATTACTCATTCCCATCCATATTAAGGCCTAGTTTCTCAAATACTTTTTTTAAAGAAGTTCAATAGGTATTTAAAATTATATTCACAGTCTGCCAGAATTTTTATTGTTACATAGCTACATTCATGTTTTTTGGCAATTTTGGGGTTTATTCTGTTCAATATATTCTCAAGCCACTCTCTTGAAAAAATATTTTTTCAATGCTGTCAGAGTTGAATAATGCAAGAAATAATATAATTGACTTTCACTATACTATTTTGCAATATATACTTGGTGCAGTCCATGCAGACCATCTGCCGTGTTGTGGGAGACGGTGATTTGTCAGCTTTTCATAAACATTAGGGACATCTGTTCTGATTTACAGCTTCCTCCGTAGAGTCTGTAGCTGAGATGTAACTGCGGAGTCGTGTCCTTGTGAGGTTTTCCGATTGCTCTGGAGTCTTTTGGAGAAATAAAGATTGTAGGACAGTTGTACTGTTACTTTCTTCTTCTGGGGCAAAGAGCAACAGTTGAAGCCCCAGCAGAGTTGTTCCTTCTTTCTTTCTTCAGTTGCAAGATTAATGGTCTTTCACCCACATCCCATCCTTTTTTCAGCTAAGTTATTGCACAACAACCTATTGCGAAAGTGCTTAAGAATACCTAAATGTGCTTGACTGGGGGAACTGAAATACATCAACTTTCATCCTTTGCTTTTCTGAAATGACTTTGAGAAAAGGTATTTTAGGAAAAGTTGCATGGAAATGCTTCGTATCCTGCTTAAAGAAAAAAACCTGCAACAACAACCAATTATCTATTTTAATAGGACTGCTTTTATTCCTACATGTAAAAACTTCTCTTGATCTCTCAGATTCTTTGTAAATGCTGTGGTCTGACAATCACCGCGTTCAGGTCTCAAGTCAGACATACAGTGACACCTTTCACAGAAATACTTAGCACTTGGCTTACAGATGTTTTGTCTGTTGTCAACACATAAATGAGAACCTTTATGATGATGATAGAGCTGTTAAATCCTCCTGAGAATGGTCAGTTGTCCTAAGATTTTTCTTCATCTTACTGGCAGCATTATCTTCACTTGGTAGCTGGAATTGGCAGCACCATCCCAGGCGCCCTCTGACAGCTCTGGGCTCTTGAAGAATGTTCTCTTATTGATGCACTGCGCTAGTGCATCACTGTACCAGAAATATTAAAAGTAAATGTTATGGAATACATGCAAGCCCTAAAACATTTTAATGGCTTTAGTGGCGATATAAATACTGGTTTTGACAAACTAATTTGTTGGTTTTTTTTTTTTTTCTCCAAAAGATACCATTCTAATTTCTTGTTACAATAAATAATGCCCAAGAACTGGGTGTTTATCATGTATTAAAGCTGCGTTGTTTTAAATGCTATGGAAAATAGTCCTTAGTTCTGAGTAAAAGTTAGCCAACTGCTACAGAATAACTGTTTTACTTTTGGGATTGTAGTTTATACAGTTGTAACCTAAACTGCAGAGGTTCAGAGGTGTAGCCAGAGGCTACAATAAAATTCCATAATAAGACCTTTCTCTTTTCAAAATATCTTTTAATTTTTCCCTTTCCTTAATAAAGTGGCAGCTAATTGTTGCATGAAGTCTGCTTAACAAATCATTAAGGAAAAACAATCATGCTTTATTCTTTGTGAAAAGCTAACCTTTTCCAACCTTGAATGTTATGACCACTGCACAGTAATAATCCAAACAAATTAAGGTTTGGATGTCAATACTTTCTTCCACATTTCCTTTCTATTTTTCTCTTACTCTAATTTTCTGATGGATTTACAAATGTGTATCTATTCTTTATAGAATTTAAATCTGAACACATAAGAGGACATGAAATTAGTGAATTGCTCTTCATCTGGGGTGGAAAAGGAGTTTTTCACAATGTGTTCGTATCTCTGTAATAGTATACTTTTAGAACGGGAAAATACAAAAATGCCAAAAAACAGGCTTTGCTGAGGAATAATTGAAAGCAGGAATGGAAGGTGGAGCACAAATTAAAATGTGTCTGAAAGGCTCTGAGACAGATGGAGAGACCACTGGATTGAGAATATAAATATATGAAAAAAAGAAAGTGGTTATGGGGAAAGAAGTTTCAAATAAACAACTGACAATGAGTGCTGTTATTGCCATTGTTAGAAGACCTTTGTCCATACAGCAGAGCTGCCATACAGCCAGGCGTAACTGGCTGTTTCTGCTTAACAGATGTCCAGAACATCTTTTGAGGGACCTTTTGTTTCCACAGTGCTCTTCAGTGGAGAGGGGCCCTCAGTTACTTGGGACAGTCCGACCCATGAAGAGTCCTTTTTCTAACATTGTAGGCCTCAGTAACCTGAGACCATGTTATTTCATGTTCAGAAAAAGTTCATCATTTTAAAAACAACCCAACTAGTTTAAAGTTGCACTTGTGAAGTGAGTTACTGCTGCGTATAGAATATTCACTCAGGTAACTGATGATAAATGTCTTTGTGAGACAGTATATGCTAAAGCCCATAAATGAAAATTCTGTTTACTTAACCCAGTGGTGGTAACATACGGGTGGAATCAACACCTTTTGGAAATTGTACCTATGTTAATTTTCTCTTTGAGTTGTACATAGCAGTAGAGTATGCATATCTTTTTATTGCTGGAAAGAACCCACTTGAATTATGCTCTTACTTGATTGCTATTTTGGTGGTATTTTGCTAGTCTCTTCCAATTGTCAGATCATGGCGATTGTTCCTCTTAATGAATTGAGAAAGCTTTATTTGCTAGGACTTGAAATTTCCAATGAGTAATGCTCCAATAATTACAGTGTAATTAGAGGCTGTAGTAAAAATTACTTTCAGATTATCCTGGAAGTTCCCATTGTAATACTGAACTCTTGCATATACCTTAGGTTCTACAAGCTAAAGGAATGAGCATTGGAAATTGTGTAGCTGGAAAGCTCTAGCGTGGACAGTCATTGCATCTCAGAGTGCACATTTCTACCCCAGTAATTCTTTTTTCTGTTGCCTTGTAGGTTGTCAAGATATTGCGGATGAATTCAGAGCACAAGAAATTGATGGACAAGCTCTCCTCTTGTTGAAGGAGGATCACCTTATGAGTGCAATGAATATTAAGCTTGGACCTGCATTGAAAATCTGTGCACGTATCAATTCATTGAAAGAGTCGTAGGGGGTGAACATGAAGGTTTAAACAAGTTTCTCAGTGACAGAACCGACAGTAATATGCCAACACCTTCACTGTGGCATGAGTGTTACTGTGATGTTTTGTTAAATATATGGGGGTTTCCCCACATAAAGACTTAAAAATGTTCCTTTGATTATACCAGGTAGTCTTCTGTAGTTTCCAACGATTAATAGATTCATGGTAAAGCCTGAGTAATACTTAGAGTTGAAGTGGGAGTTCATGGAAGAACATGAAGTGAAATATGCTGTGATAGGTTAAATATTCCCCAACGTGACCTTATCTTGTAAGTTTAAGATTAACACCCCAGCACCCACCCCAATCTAAATACCATTTCAATTGTGTTGCTGTATTCTAAAAGATTTTTTCCCACATACACAGCAGTTTTTGGACTGAAATAACAGAAGTGTCCACAGACCCTGTGGAAGCACTAATAACAGTAAAATGCTATGCATTTAGTTGTGCTCTCTGATTTTCAAAATTAGTCTTGAGCAAATTGTTTGTAAGGGGTAGGTTGGCAGCCAGTTTTCCTTGTGTAGGCTTATTAGCCTCATCTCTGCCACTGTAGTATTTTCCTGAAGTCTGGAAATACTATAAACCATGTAGACGTCTCATCAAAACCCTTGTCATCAGGCTACTGAAATGCAATGGCATGACACTCTTGCCAGAGGTAACTGAAGCACATGTTACTTTACTCTTTGTATGCTGCTATGCACTAAGAGGGCATTAAGTTGTTAGGTTTGTAGTTTTGCATGCTGCTAGTTAAACTAGACCAGCAGTTCTCAAATGGGGGTTGAGAGTGGATCCTGAGGAGGCATGAGAACACTCAGGGTTCAGGTTCCTGAATTCCTAGGCGTGAGGGGCTGAAAACTGCAGCCAGAACTAGCTCATGTGAAGACAAGTGTACTTTAAAGACTGGAGGTGGAAAAGGGATAGCATAGCTCAGATGCTCTTTTTCTTGATACCTCTTCTAACTTGTCTTTCCCTGTAGTACATTCCCATTGCCTCACTGGAAGCTTCCAAGCACCTTTTATTTGTCCACTGGCTAGCATGAGCTGGGCTTGCAGTAGTCTGAGGAAGGAGCACGGTGAGTTGCTCGATGAGGTCCCTTCGGAGCTCGGTATAGGAGTGGCTGCTGCTGCGATGAGGGAGCCTGGAGCTGCAGGTCAGCAGGAGGAGTGCCACCAGTAGGCAACTCTGGGAGAAATCTCCAGGGGTTCCGCTTTGTCCCTCTGGCAGGAGATACTGACTTGCATCCTGCAGACCCAGGCGGTGGGATTTTAGTGTCTCCCTCCGTCTTCCCTCACTTGCACTCTGTGCAGAACAAGTATGAGTTTCCCCAGTTACTGACACTGTCAGAAGCTGCTTGGGCTCTGAGGCAGCAGCGCCTTCTCAGCCTTTGCTTCCCCATCACCTGTGTATGGATGTTCATGGATGTATTTCGTACCGTCTATTCCTTCCCTTTGCAGCTCCACTCCCCTTATGTACAGACCTAGGTCCCTAAGTTCTTGTATAGGGAAAGAAGGGCACGTGTGCCGATACAGTCGTTGTGTATATTTGAATTAATTATGTGTATGTGTCTGCAAATAATGTATTTTGTATTTTATGCAAATTAATGCATAATATATGATTGTGTAGGGAGATACCCAGGGGGACTGTAAAGTATTTCTGAAAAGAAGAGGAACTGATCTCAAGTTTGAGAACTGCTGACCTAGATCAAAAGGAGTCAATGCACATACACTGGCTGAAAGGAAGGTTTATGACAGGTAGATAAATATGTACATTATTTAACTGATGACCTTAAAGAGTAAATTGGGATTACAGAAAAATCTGTGCTTCATTTTCCTTTAATTAGACTATTGCTTTGTTTCTACTAACTGACTTTCTACCATTATCTTCCAGAGATCAACATTAGAATCATTGTTTTTAATTACAACTGTTTGAGCTTACTAATAGCAGATGTTATTAATATTTTTATTAACCACTGAAGCTCCAAGTTAGGACAACCCATTGCTGTTATGTGCTAGCATGTGGTGAGAGCCCTTATCCAAATGGCACCAAAGGCTTTAGAGAATTAATTGATGTCTGGGTTCATTTTGGAGGGAAGTTGCTAAGCACTTTCTAATTGGTTTTTTCTGTCTTCAGTTACTGTTGTAAAATAAACTTCTTAGTTGAAGGTTCAAAGTTTGGCAATGTTAATTTGAAAGATATTCAAATGATGGAGACAGTATGTTCCCATTTGTAGTATTTCTGTAAGATACACCGTGTAGCATATCTGTAACATATGTTCTAAAGAGTACGTTCTGTTTTGATGAGCTAATTGAAGACTAAAGATATCTTAGATATTTATCCTTTGGCTTTTGTCTTAAAGTTCTATTATTTTTATACGAAAATTTCACTGGCTAATTTTTAATCTGTCTTCTGATTGTACTGTTCTTTGGCAATGTAAAAAGTAGCTATACGTAAATGTGATTTGATAATGGCTTAAGGCATATTTGAAAACGTGGACTTAGGAGTCTTATTAGACCTGCAGTTAATCACAGTAGTGTTACATGCACGAGAATTTCACGGCCGTTTTAATTTTGCTTTGTTAGACAGCTTTCAGAAGACCTTCTACAGCTAGTGTTTATATAGGACTCGGACATAATCACTGACAGATGCCAGGAGCGCAGAGTAGACCTGATTAATGCACGTCTGTTCTGGTTGTTCTGGTACACTACGTTTTCTGTGGTTTTGGGAGAGCCACAGATAGTGAGTTATGCTTTAAACATTCATGAAAGCAGCAACTAAGAATGTGGGCCTTATGCAGATTGAAAGTTTTTTCTCCTTCACTGATTTTGGCATTAAGCAGGAACTTAAAAGCAGACACAGCTATACTAACCTATACTGATAGAAGTGCACATGTATTGGGGTGTTTGCCAGTATAGCTGTGTCAATAAAATCAGTTTTAAAAAAAATCACACCTGTATGTGAAAGTAGGCTGGAAAACTTCCAAGTGCAACTGAAGTCTACTTCAGAAGCTTTTGAATTTACTCAAAAAGCAGTATAATATGTAGAGTAATATTCCTCCAGAACCATTTTACATACCAGTTGCTTTTTTCTGTTCAGATCGGTGAGGTTTTCCCAGGATCATACTACCATTTCCCATAGCTTTCCCCACAAATTCAGCTAGACCCTCCTGCAAAAGAGAAACTATTGCAGATTTTAATTGACTATTTTTTCACACTTGCTCTCACTCAATGTGTGTACAAGAAATCCTTTTCATTAGCTTTATTTCCTGGAGTTTTGTTTTCTGTATTCAGACTGCTGCTGTTGTGGGCTACATCTCATGGTAATCCCTGCAATATTTCAATTCCTATAGAAAGGAATAGAGGATGCCATGGGATCTTAGCTCAAAAGGGAGATATGTTGGATGGCTTTTTCCCTTCCTTTTTCTCCACTAGTCTCCATCCTACCCTACTCCTTAATGCAAACTGCCGCATTACCTCAGGGCAAAACCCTTTTGCTGAGCAATGGGCTGAAGGTGACTGTCAAGATTTCTTCCAATAGAATTACAACTATTACTCAGCTTCAGAATTTATTTGGGGTTTTAAAGAAATGCACCTGAACGATCAAAATGGGTATGCAGACTCCCCTGCTTAATCTGGCTCCTATCACTCGGCAACCCTGCTTTGCGGCAGAAACAGAGAACTCCAGCAAGGAAGCCTGGCCATCTCCACTCACTAAAGTGCTCTGGAAGCTCGAGGCTGCTCCTTGTTCAAAAACAAGCATTGCCAATGAATTGCTAACTTCACCTAGCCAGCCCATACTGCCTCACATTTCGCACACTTGTAAGACTTTATCACCTTGCTTATGTAGAAAATAGACAATAACCATCTTGTCAAGTTAAACTGCTAGTTGTCTTGGATCACCAGAGAATATTTGAAGGGTTTTTAAACAGACTGCATGGTAAATCCATTATTTACCCATTAATCCATCATATTTTTTTCCAGAAATGAAGTTCTTGATGGGGGGTAAAACCTTTGCTATATTTGTGTCAATGAGATATCTCAAATAGAAGGTTTATGCCCTGCAAGCATCCATTTCCTCATTTCTTTCCTGTGAAAGCAGGGGTTTTCCCCTTAACTTCTTTTTGGACAAATCACAAGTGGGAATCCAGCCTTCTGGATAGAACAGATGGAGTCCATCGTAACTGCAGATGTGGCAGCAAGAGGAAAGGAAAGGGATAAAACACATATTTGAGCAGGTTTACGATAGCTGTTGCATCACTTCCTTATCTTGATCTTAGCTGTAAGAAAATGTTCAGGTATAAAACCATTTCTTAACTGTAGTTTGAATGGAAGTTTATGTAGTGAGACTTTGCTGGGTGTAGTGTGTCTCTGTCTGGCATACCAGTTAAAACTAATGCCTATTCCAGATGACTATTCTCATTTTAATATCACAATATCAATGCAGAAACTTACAGCTCAATAGCTTAAGAAATTTCTTACACATTGACAAATGTATACCTCTAAGTGATCAGAGAATTTGATGACAGCTGTATTGAGTCCTGGTTTTGTGAATAATTAGACATCCACATAATTTATAAGATGAGTACTTCTGATTCTGTTGAGACTATTCATATTAAAATTAAGCATGTGTATAAAAGCTTGCAGGGTTATTTTCTTACCAGTATTGCATAGAGATGTCCTGTTAGCATATCTTTAGATATACAGTTGTCACTCATTAACC
Source organism: Aquila chrysaetos chrysaetos (assembly GCF_900496995.4). NCBI lineage: Eukaryota > Metazoa > Chordata > Aves > Accipitriformes > Accipitridae > Aquila > Aquila chrysaetos. Next base: position 6,044,274 of record NC_044013.1, on the reverse strand, counting down.
AGACTTTTACTCATCAGTTGTTCTAGGCTGCAGATAATGACTCTGCAAAAGAGTCAATCTAGGATACTTTTTTTTAACATTTACCCAAATTACTTTATTAGAGATGGAGAGCAGCTAACATTTTAAAGTATTTTGGTTTAAATATACTGTTTCTGTTGTGTGCTGAGTGGAACAGGAATGAACAGAGCTATAAATGCATAATTTCAGTGTAAGGTGTTAATAATTGCTCATAGTGAATTAATTTTTAAGTCACTCTTGCACAGTGAGCTGTAGTTTCAGACAGGAAATATTGTGAGGAGAAAGAAATTTAAATTCATTTAATGCTTAGTTCATTTAAACTAAGCCTAAATTAAGTTCATTTTAAAGGGATTTGCCTTTATTCATGAGAATTTATTTAGACCCTATCGCTTCTCTGTAGTTACATCCACTGGATGGCTTTGCAGATAGTGGCATTTAAAAAAGAGATGTACAGATAAGTGCCTGCTGTGTAGATGCTGTGTCTACTTTTTCAAAAAGCTGTCCCTAATGTAGTCTGAGCTGATGGACAGCCTGTACCCTGCAGTCAGAGCCTGGGACGTAGGCTGATTACAAAAGCAGTTAGCACATGTTACCCTAATCCATATGAATCAGCCTGATTTGTTTTTAGCATCTTCATAACTTCGGAGGAGGTCTATCAAGTGCCGTTTCCTTTTCCATATAGATTTCTAAATGTGCTTTTTGCCCTGTTGGGTGTCAGCTGTGTTGGCTGGAGCATTTTGTGTCCTGAGTCTCATGCTCAGCATTTCCACATGTATTCAAGACCCCCATCCTAAGCTGCTGCGTAGGTTTGTGTAACCTCTATGTTAAAACTTATACACACCTGCTCATTCACTTGAAGGTTGTGTGTATTATTTACTGATCTCTTATAGCTAAGTGGAAGGAAAAAACAAAATTCAAAGATGTGAATATGCTTGTAACTGAAGGTATGTAGTAAGCTGATAGTCTAGATTTTGTAACCATTGATCTAACTTTTCCGAAGCACGGTTCTGGGAGCGTGACGGATGTGAACAGATTTCAGGTTAAAAACTCTTAAACTTCCAGCAGGTATTAGCTTCCTGCTGAATTATCCAAAATGACTGTGTACAGTAAGGAGCTAGAAAAAGGAGATCTAAAGAGATTTTTTCCATCTAGAAAGAATTATAATTTGAGCACAATTGTGCATTCTTAAAACAGTGATCATAAAAATCGTTTTAAGTGCAATACATAACACTTAAGGAACATTTTAATTGTGTGTGAAAAGCACTGTGTTGTTACGCGGGATTGTTGGAAGGCTTATAGTGTTGTTCATAGGTACTAAATCAGGGTATCCTTGCTGATTATGGGATTAGGCTAGAAGCACAAATATAATTTACTCATGAGGCATATCTGCTTTGCAGGTGAAGTCTGGTGGGAAGACTCATGTTGTCCTCCACTACCTGGCCAGTGTACTGGCAGCCAGGATGTTGCCATCCTCTGGCAGCTTTTTGCAAAGTCGGTGTGAAAGAACCACGAGATATTCTGCACACCCAACTTCCTTTTTAAGTAATCTTTGTGTTACAGTGTTAGCAAACCAGTACTGATCAGGAAAGATGTGTGTAAAGAATGAAGGGTTTTATTAATGAGTGCCAAATACTTCTATTTAGAGTTGAAAATACATAGAATATCTCATTAAAACCAATGTTGATTTTTAAGGGATTCTTTATATGAGGAAAGTACAGAAGTTTCTCATAAAGGGTTAACACTTTAGCCGCTGTTACCATTAATATCAAATAATCCTATAAGAATTAAAGACTGTAAAGTATTTGAATGGTGTAAGGCCATTAGTTGCTGGCACAGCACAAGAAGTAATGTACAGAGTTGTCTGTAGTTCTTACCGTTTCAGATATGGGCACCTTCCTAGCATAGCTTCTCTCCTCTTTCTGTCTGGCAGTGAAACTGTAATCTTGTTGTACAGAGTAATGGTTTATGGTGATATGGCTGGACTCAAGGGTCAGCTTTAGGACTTCCCAGAAGCACCAGATAAAAGAAAACACACAGAGGAAGAGACTTAGTTGTTAGGAGTGTCATAGGATGAAGATTACAACTGGTATCTCCCTCCATAAAAAGTCAAGGATAAAAGTGGGCTTACAAAGAGAGCTACCATTAATGTACTTTAAAATAGTTACACAGCAGGCTCAGACGCCACAGTTGGATGCCATGTGGAGACCTGCGGTGCCACTATTACCTACTCCGTGGCTGTAGTGACAGCCTGAAGGCTGATGCTCTTTGGCTCTTTTCCCCAAAGAGTACGGAAGAACGAATTTGATAGTAATACAGTGATGTAACATCAGTACATTAATATTTGCTTTGGCTGCACGTTGTGGCTTCCCTGTAAAAAATAAAATTTTAAAAACTTAAAACAGCTTTAGAAGCACTGCAGCAACTATGGGAATTCTGCCATGTCAGGGCAGGTGGGGTTGTGTAAACTTTAATTATGGGTTGAGAAGCTGAACCACACTGATAAATAAAACACAGCAGCAGCCTTACCCAACTTCTTGCAGTTCTGGTTTTGTAGACATTAATGAATCAGAAGGGTGAGACCAACCACACAGAACAGAAGCATCTGAAATGTATGTTCCTGAAAATAACTTTGCCTTCATCTGGTGTTAAATGAATTTTAAATTAGGAATTTTCCCTCGCCTGCTGAGTCTGTAGGGATTAGTTATTTCATGATCTTCTGAAATGCCTGGTGCATTACTATATTTGAGATATTTGCTGGTTTTTAAATGGAATTAGGTTTTGTAAATATTTTGTCAACCCCATTTCAGTGGGTATCCAGTTTATATAAAACCTGAAGAAATGCTGTGTCAAAAAACTGTGTTTAGACATGGTTTATCCTATAGCATCTCAAGTGCTAAGTAACAGCAATTACAATTTGAGAGGGCAGGGAGTGATTGCTTAAGATTGTTTTTCACATTAATATTGTACGTGCTTCCCTGCTTTTAACACAGAAATAGAATTTCCTCCAAATACGTTTTCCAGCATAAAAGATGAAATAATTTGTGGTGCCAAACACTTCAAACTATGTTGCTAAGCATTGCCTCCTCTTATTGCACTAGTTTTAAAATTCAGTTTTTGATCATTTACTGTCCTTTTGATGGCCTTTTTAACAGATTTTTTCCCCAAACCATTTTCTACTGCTTAAAAATGCTCATGTCCTTTTGATTACATCACTGAAACCTCAAAGAAGTTTACCACAGACTGTGGGTGAAGTAATAAATCAGAATGATAATTGGACTTTGGTATATTGCAGAAATATAAGATTAATATATGATTGAGATGTGATTGTGTATTCTTGCGGAGTAATATACTGGAATATTCTTTTATAAGAAATTTTAACCCATGTAGGATTAAATTCTGCAATTAAATCTATGTCTATAATTGATATATAATGTAAATTATAACCCCATAATTAAATTTTACAATTGAAGAGCACACAGGGAACTATGTAAAAATATGATCTTCACTTTGTGAATAATTTTTTTTAAAAAGCACTTTCCTATTACCAACTAGCATGTGAATGAATTTTAGATTCTCTCATTTGTTACAATCTGTAGAAGTGAAATTTCTTTAATCTGTCTGTTAATGGGTAAATTCATCATACAAATGCTGAAACAAAGCACCTTATACTATGCTGCTTAAACTTGCTTGTAATTGCACCTTTTGTTATCTGCAGATTTTTCTTAATGAGTATTCTTGTGTGGTATCATTGTTCCCTGTAGGTCTGGGTGAATGATTAACCAACCTACAGCATCATTTACTTATAGAGTTTCTATTTCAATACAACATTGTATTGTGAGTTCAGTGCTTCAGAAATAAATGCTACTTCCATTTGTCTGCTTTGGTTGTGTATCATTTATTTCTCTTCTACAAAATTAAAGCAAGACCTTCATAAAACTGTAAGAATTTGAAAATTAAGAGAGTATTTTCACTAGAAGCCTGACTAATTCTTCCCCTACTGAAGCAGTCCCACTTCAAGTTTAACTATTTTAATTTTAAAGTCATTTTGGCTTCAAAATAAATTATGTTTTAATTTAAGCCATTCTTTGACTTTGGGCATGTATTTATGTATAGCAACCGACCTTGCTGCTTATTGCTCTGACTGTAATTATTTAATTTTTAATATGTACATATATACATTAGAGGAGCAGTAGCAAAGAAATAATGAGACATCACCACCTTTCCTGTAGCTGTGGAAGTTGCACATCTTGCACTATTTTTGTACTATGTAAACAAAGTTTATATTTCTGTAGGAGTTGTAGTTTTACATTAACTAAACCAATTCATTTCTCATTAAACAAACAACCCTTAACTTAAATCAAACTGACAAGATGTCACACTTTAACAAGAAAATACACTTCAAAAAATTGCAGAAGTTTTTTGAACCTTTGACAGTAGTTTAACACATGTACATAACTGATAAAAAGGCTCCAGCTTTGAAAAAGACTTTATTGCATTTTGTACTATAAAACCTGAGATCATTTCCATTTAAAGCAAGTGTAAAATTCGAGTAATAAACATAAGGTTTAACTGAAAACTTGATTTTGGAAGTAGTGGTCTTTTCTTAAACCCGTACTTTCAAGTTAAATTCTCTGAACTGGCAGGTGCTTACTGCCCACTGGAACCCGGTGTGGAAGTGCACAGTGTCCCACAGGCTGGTGCAATATTCATTACAATATTGGTGGACGCTGGACTTTTTTCCATGGGTTGTAGCTCTTTTCCTTGTATTTCCTTGAGATGTTTCCTTGTATTATCTGTAAGGACATGGTCACAGAACGTCAGAGTACACACTTCTGTCGCACAGCACTTATTTGCAGTCTTTTTCAGTCAGCAGCTCATTAACAGATTACAATTACTGTGCCTGGTTTATCAGCTGGCTCTGTGTTTTCATTGTTAAATGGCATAAAGCAGAATTTCCAGCTGACAAATGGATCTGTAGACCACATCTCCTCTGTCAATTCAACATCGTGGCATCGACACCAGTATGCTACCGCAATGAGAAAGCTGTTGATGAAGTACAGCCAGGGGACGTTCATCTCCATGTAGGCTGGAATCTGAGCACCAACAAACAAAATGATAATTTGAAGAAGAACAAAAGGTGCCCAAGTGCCAAGAAAACAGAGGAGGAGTCTGGTCAGGAGCTGCCACTTAAAGCAAGTGCTGTTGTTGTTGGACACATAGGAGAACATCAGAACAGGCTGATCGGCAAAGGAAACCACCCTGACAGACAGCAGCATGGCTATAAGCTCCTTCCGACAAGCCAGGAGAGCTGTGCCTATGAGCAGCACCATGGCACACGAGACCGAGTAGCTCTGCACGCTGGCATAGAGAGGACACTGATAAGGAGAAAAACGGTTCTGAATTTCTAGTTCTTCATAGGTAGCGGGAACTTTCAGAATACAAAAAAACCCTGAAATCCATATAACAGCCACAGCAAATACATAAAGTAATCTTTGACCTCTTCTAGGAAATTGAGAGGTTTGTGCTATAGTCATGTAATAATCCAGACCAGCCACAAGATACACCGGGTAATGCAAAATACCATAGGTAAGAGAAATAATCTGCGTGAACAGGCAAATGTGGTACTTTGTAAATCGCAGACCCCAGAGTGCAAAGTCCTCAAAATAGAAAATGAAGGATATACTCATCAGCAGTGTGAAATCAAGAAGTGCCAGCGAAACACAGAAGTATCCCATAAAACTAACTTTCACGTTTTTTTGCTTAACTTGCAACATGAAGAAATCAAGGAACGCTTTTCCGAGCATAATCAGGAGCAACATGCAGCTGATTTCAAGAGGTTGGTTGACCTGGGTGTAGTGGTACTGACCAGAACAATTTTCACAGAGTATGGCAGCCATCCTCCAATGGTGACAACCAGCAAAATCAGTATCGCTGGGCACAGTGCTTCATCTCTGAAAAGAAAAAAAAAAGTTTGTAAAAATTTATTTCTGCGTACCTCTACTAATTAGTGAATTCTCCATCACAGCAGCTACCAAATTTAGATCTGATTTTTCCAGGCTCCTTAATTAAGACTAAATAGCTTCACTAACACATCATTAAATTGTCCAGAAGTGCCTAAATTTTATGTTCTTTGAATTACATTCTTGAGAGTTTAAAGGTCAACATAGACCTTATAAGGTACTTTTCTAGCTACTGTCCTAAGGAAGGGTTTAGGAAATAAGGCTGACTGCGTTCCTTTCCCTTAGAAAGCATGGGGGTCTTTCTGTCCAGCTGGGCAGAGGGATGGATGTTTCAGAGCCTCTACATATTTTGAAGAAATTAGACAACCACATAGGACAGAAATCATACAAGACACAGGAGATGTTACAGCATGGCCTTACAGTTCATTATGCTCATAGAATCTATGTGGAATTGAGACTGCAGAAATATCCTGAAAGCAGAAAAAGCATCAACCCAACTCATGCTTTTTCAGTGCTAAAATCCTGGAACTCTGAGGCAATAGAAAGCACACAGGTTTCATTAGCTGATCGGGCTTTTTTGTTCATCCTTCAGCAATGTAAGTACTACAATGATAGACAGCTCAGAACAGCTGGTTTTTCCCCTTGGACTTGTGTAAGTTTCCTTAGGATAGCTCTTTTCTGTGTTAATTCCTAAGGAAAAGGAACACAGGATGGCTTCGTGTATGTCAGCAAGACGTATCAGACAAAGTTGTACGTGCTTTCTTCTCTCTTCCCTGAAGAAGCAGGACGGTGTCAGCATTCTCAGCAACAGCAGAGAAAAGCTGAGAAGCAAGGCAGCTGTAAAAAAGAACTGCTGCTTCGGATCTCTGTTAACAGTGATTCACTTGTATCTAAATAGATGCCTACATTTTATTACCAGCTTGCCAGAGTTAGTGAACATTTGAGTTAGTGTCTCCTGAAAAGCAGACTAGGAACAACCAGAAGTACTCGGCGGTACAAGTGGAGACGTATCTGCTGAACTCGGTTACGAGCCTACCTGGGCTTGCCGCTTCACTCTTCATCCGCACGAGTACATGTCATCCTCTGAAACGCAACACGTTTTACCGTACAACTCCGAACAGCCTTCCGTGTGTCTTTTGTCTTCATCTGCTGGATGCTGCACTTGCGCGCGCAGAACGGAGGAAACCTGCACGCAAAACCGGGTCACGCTACGTGAGCGACCGCTCCGTCTGTGTGACTGCAAGGCGAACTCACCTGTACGCACGTTAGGCCTTTCCTCTCCTGTGCCGAGGCCGGGGCAGGGCAGCAGAGGCGGGAACAGCGCTCATCCTGCGGGCACGCAGGGGACTGGTGTCCGCCGCCCCCCCCCCGCACAGGCTTTCCCCGGGGGCCCTCAGGACCTCCACGTCCCTCGTCCCCGAGGAGTGCTCCTCCACCCCGGTCCTCCCCACCTCCGGGGGGTTTCTCTTCTTCCCTGCAGCGCTCCGGTCCCCCGCCGGGCTGAGGGAGGCGGCGGTGGCCGCAGGGAGGCGCGGGGGGGGGGTGCTGGCGGTGACGGGACGCGACGACTCTGAGGCGAAGCCCGGGCTGGGAGCTGGCTCCCGCCCTGCGTTCCCGCCCGGGCCGTCCCCCCTCCTCCCCCAGGAACCCACCTGCTGCGGCTCGCCGCCCCTCCGCGCTCCTCCTCGGCGTGTGCTGCGGGGAACCTTCCCCGGCCTCCCCCCCGCCGCTCCGCGCCGCGCCGCCGCGGCCACCTCAGGCGGCGGCCATCTCCGCCCCTCCGCATCGCACGGGGACCCGGGCGGGGTGGGGAAGGGAAGGGCTCGGCTCGGCTCGGCTCGCCGCCCTGCCCTACCCTACCCTACCCTTCCCGCCCCTCACCGGGCCGAGCCGAGCCCGGCCGGTCCGGCGGCTCGGCGCCCGGCAGTTTCCCGCCGACCCCGGGGCGCCTCAGCCGCCCAGCCCCGGCCCTTCCTCACGGCGGGCGGGCGTGCCGCGGACCGCGGCGAGGGGCTGGTGTCGAGGGAAACGCAAACCGCCTTGAGGAAGAGGGTTAAATGTGTTTAATCCCTCCCTCCGCACACGCTCGCCGTGACTGAGGGAGGTGAAACGGCTCCGGGCGCGGGAGGTGAACGCCTGTCGCTACCTGAGCGGCGAGGGCAGAGCAGAGCGGCCCTCCTGCGGCCGCCCAAATCATGATAGACGTGGCGGAGAAACATTTTCTGCTCTAAATGTCTGACGTGTGTGGGGCAAAAAAAAAAAAAAAAAAAAGGGGTAGCAGGGCGATGGCGGGGCGCTGAGGGGCCTTCAGCGGGTGTCGGCGAGAGCCCGGGCCCTCAGGGCTGGATGGTGATGGCGTGTGGCAGCGACCGGGAGACGCTTCGTCCACGAAGACTCGTGCTCACACACGGCGTGTCTTCACCCACCCGCGTCGGCTTTGCTTTGGGACTCGACCCTGATGGTCGCCGACGGCGCGTCTTCACCCACCCACGTCGGCTTTGCTTTGGGACTCGGCCCTGTTGGTCGCCGGTTTCACCCAGCCGGAGTTAAGTCCCAAGGAGCGGGGATGCTGATCCCCTCCCAGAGGTGTCCCTGAAAGCACCCAGCGGAATTCGGAAGAAGGAAATTCTGTTTCTTTTCTGCTCTGGCAGCTGGAAGGACTCTCGGTGCGTGCTGTGTGGGTGTTTGCCGTCCCTGCAGCCTGGCAGCGGATCTCCTGTCCCCGTCCATGGAGCCTTCCGTGGGGAACTGCGTGGGTCACCGTGGGGCACGATCGCCCGTGAAATGCCCTGGCCTTGTGGGCTTCCACATGCACGTCACCCGCCCCGTACTGAACGCAGTATGCCTCTAAAGATGTGACAAACCGCCTTTTTGCAGCGTATCTCTCTGCTTTTACCATGGATTCGGACATCAAATAGATCTGAGTGTTGCAGAAGTCAGCCAATGGTGTATTTGCAACACAGTTCCAATTTTTAACATCACGTAATGGTTTTATACAACACCTCTGGTTTTGAAATACAACACGGAATTGTACAAACCCCTCAATACTGGATATTTATTCTCTTCCACAGGGCAACTTAATATTTAACTGGCAACTACATTCTGGTAATGATATAGTTAAAGGGCTATACAGTAAATATTAAGGAATATTTTACTGTGACTGTTATCTTGGCAAAAAGATTTTTTACAAATGGCTCTCTCAATTCTATCCTCTTTAGAGATTCTTAACAATTAAGAAGAGTTTAGGGGAGAGGTTAGGGAATACCCATTATTTGTTTTAAGATAATGATGAATTAAAGTAGATTATCCTGAAAGTATATATAAAAACTTCTAAATGAGTTGGGTTTTTGGCTTGGCCATCCTCTAGCAGTCTACTTAATAGAATTTAAAAATTCACAGTAACAGCTTTTCATCTCTTCCAGATCAAAGTACTGATTTAGTTTTCCATTTGTTGTTTTAATTTCCATCTACCAACACATGTGGGATAGGAGCACATCCCACTGCAAGAATGGCTTGCTGAGGGACCTGAGCTGTGCTCCTCAAGTTAATTAGCAGTGGTTTCCTGATCGCTGCATGTATGCAATATAGCTGTAACACTATGACATAATGTGTTTATGGGCTTCTGTGGCAAGGTTTTGGTAGTGGGGGGGGTTACAGGGGTGGCTTCTGTGAGAAGCTGCTAGAAGCTTCCCCTGTGTCTGACAGAGCCAAAACCAGCTGGCTCCAAGATGGACCTGCCACTGGCCAAGGCTGAGCCCATCAGTGACAGGGTTAGTGTCTCTGGGAGAATGTATTTAAGAAGGGGAAAAAAAACACCTGCACAAATGCAGCTGGAAAGAGTAGTGAGAACATGTGAGAGAAACAACCCTGCAGACCCCCAGGTCAGTGCAGAAGGAGGGGGAGGAGGTGCTCCAGGCGCCGGAGCAGAGATTCCCCTGCAGCCCGTGGGGAAGACCACGGTGAGGCAGGCTGTCCCCCTGCAGCCCAGGGAGGTCCACGGGGGAGCAGATCTCCACCTGCAGCCCGGGGAGGACCTCACGCCAGAGCAGGGGGATGCCCGAAGGAGGCTGGGACCCTGTGGGAAGCCCGCGCTGGAGCAGGTTTGCTGGCAGGACTCGTGACCCCGCGGGGGACCCACGCTGGAGCAGGCTGTGCCTGAAGGACTGCAGCCCGGGGGAGGGACCCACGCTGGAGCAGGGGAAGAGTGTGATGAGTCCTGCCCCTGAAGAGGATGAAGCGGCAGAGATAACGTGTGATGAACTGACCCCAATCCCCATTCCCCCTCACCCTGCGCTGCTGGGGGGGGGTAGGTAGAGAATCCGGGAGTGAAGCTGTGCCTGGGAAGGAGAGAGGGGTGGGGGGAAGGTGTTTTAAGATTTGGTTTTACTTCTCATTACCCTACTCTGGTTGATTGGCAATAAATTAAGTTAATTTTCCCCAAGTTGAGTCTGTTTTGCCCGTGACGGTAATTGGTTGAGTGATCTCTCCTGTCCTTGTCTCGACCCACAAGCCCTTTGTTATATTTTCTCTCCCCTGTCCAGCTCAGGGGGGGATGATAGAACGCCTTTGGTGGGCACCTGGCATCCAGCCAGGGTTAATCCACCACACATCTTTATTTTTTCCCTTTATGCTTTTGGTAATTCAGGGCTAAATCTAATGAAAGGCTTGGAAGCCTGTGAGTTCGATGCTGCAGCACCTGCCTTGTGCTGAACAGTCCAGAGCCCAGTACTGCCGCTCCTCTGCCTCCATGGGATGCTAGTCCAAACTCGTTTACTGAGCAGTAGCTGCTAGTGTGAGTCTCTAGATGATCTGGGAACAGGTAGCATCTAACGTCCTGCCTTTCTCAAAAATGAGGCACTGGCAGGAATAAATGACATCTTTTAGATGCTTCCTGCAGGTGGGACCGCTGGAGGAATTTAGGCAGAACACCTGATTTCTGGGACCTAATGAGGGGAGCTAAACCTTTGGGAGCTTTTGGATTTGTTGCAGGTTACTCAGTTTAACCTGTCTTTTGTTGGGTCTAAACTTCCTTTGTTGATCATAGACCAGCTACATTTTTAGCATGTCTAGTGTCTGTTGGGAGGGAAACATTTTTTATCATCTTTCTTGCAGGGTAGGTTGTAAATCCGTGTTTGATCTGTCTGTGTGTACAAAAGTATCAAGTGGCTGGTAGGACCTCTTCCTCTCTAGAATTAAATTCAGAGGCAAGTAGAGCTTTTTATTTTTGCCCCTTTTTTTTTTTTCCTTCCATGGTTCATCTCAAGGATTAAATAACTTCAGGGAAAAAAAAGCTTGGGTTTTTTTTTTTTTTTTTGTGGAAAAACAAGGTGATCAATATTATGTTCCAAAAAAATGTGAGAGCTTAATGTAATCTCAAGCAGCATTCACACTGGCAATATTTACTTATCCAAACAGTACTCTACTAGGACCGTTGCACAAATTGCAATATGGTAAGAAAATGTTTATACCTGAGATGGGTAGTAAAGCAGCAAAAATTATTTTCCTAGTGGTAGCTGATGAATTGTTTAGATGGTATCTTTCTGATGTTTTTGTTTGTTTCTGATCATGTCTGTCTTTATGACTGTAGAAATTACTGTACTGGCCTATGCCGGGAGATACCTGGATGGTGGAAATGAGCAACCAGGAGGGGATGGGGACAGTTCAGACATTTTTTTCTTCTGATAAAAATCCTAGTGAGCGTGTGACCTCCAGAGTATGCAGCACAGTATGTCAGCTCCGTGCTCAGTGAGCCTTCCGAGCGGGCTCCTCAGCGAGGCCCGCAGGAGCACTGTGCTGCCCGGATTACATCCTGAGTTAACGTTGGGACTACTTCTTAGCTTCCCTTTCCCTCCACCAAGGCCCTCTGTGGTGCTTGTTTGAAAGTTTGCTTATTACTCACCGATTACTGTCAAGTGATTGTATTCTGCTCATGAATACTACATTACATCTTCCTGTTTTTCAGAGAAATGATGATGCAAGACGGGATGCTGTGGAAATCAAATGCATTGCTTAGTGTTGGCAGGTCCTTCTCACTGTGTTATGGGCAGCTTACACTCAGTCATGAATAAGGTCAGGCTCTTCTTTAGCATCGGCTCAATTTGCAACTTCACAGGAAAACTTGCAGGTACTTGACAAATACCATACTCTGTAAATAATGATTAAAGAGGCTGCATTTATATTCATGTGCAGCTATAGAAACGTTTAAGAAATTACTTTATATTTGCACGCAGGCAGCTGTGTGTGAAAATAAGACAGGAGACTGCCTCCTCCAGGAGGAGAGTACCTGCAGTAGTACAGCAAATCTCTTGCAAAAGCCATCTGTGTATTCTTCAGATGATCGTGTTGTGTTTCTATGTCTGCTGGAGTCGCAAGATACTTGCGTAGATGCTTCCTTCCTTCTTCAAGACTGTTTCCTGCTGCTGGTTGCTCATATTTTGGGTTCTGTTGTGGAACTTAACTGTAAAGGTAGGATTTTAGGACAAAGGGAAAAGGAACAAGAAAAAAAAAAAAACCAAACAAACTAATTTCAAATCTAACTTGATCAGTTTCTGAAAGAAAGAGAGTGACTGAACAAAGTTAGTGTCCTCACAGAACAGGGATTGATCTCTACCCTCTCCTCCCTTCTGTGAGGGAGCTCAGCACTGCAGCCCCACCGTTCACTGCGCCTTCTGAAGTCACTTAGAAAAGACCCGTGGGGAATAGTAGAGTTTCTGCATGTTGCTTCTACTTCATCCTCAGTGCTGCCTGATTTAGGGCCAGGAGGTTTCCTTCAGACAGGGGTAGGTGTAGATAATGAACACAACTTCTTTACCATCATGTGAAGGAGTGTAGGGTGTGCTTCCTATCTAGTTAGAACCGAATCTTTGCTTTTCCCCAGTTCTTCCTGTCTGGGATGTGTTGTGCTTCAGAAGCTGGTTGCCATCTGCCCCTTTATTCAGTTGGGCAGAAGGAAAAAATTTAAACCTCACCTTTGTGCATTTCAAGACATCTTATGTTGACCTCTTGGACACGTCAAGCCATGTGGGAGCAAGACAGGGAGATCACATGTATATTTATGCATTTTGATGTCACGTGGGGCAAAGCTATACACTGAAAAGTGAACTCCTGAAAAAATTGTTATGAAAAATCAATATCCTGAGCAGCAAGGAGATGGGTGTGACTTGGTTTGGAGAAAAATGGACATAACAGCCGTAAGCAGAGCTGGCAGTGGACCGTGGTGAGTGCAGAATGTCGTCTCTGGAATGTATTTGTACGTGGAGATAAGTGCCAATCTGATACAGCCTTTCCTGGATATGCCTTTAACCGGGTGTCGCCTAGCAGAGCATGTTTAATGCCCTATTAGATTTTATGCCTTGTCAGCACAGGATTAGCAACTGGAGTTTTGCAATGGCTGATGAGCAAGCGGTTGTGGAGTTGCTGTTCCTGAAAGGCTGCATGTCTCAGAAAAACAGTATGGTGTTTATGAGGATTTTAAATTTTTTTTAAAAATGTTTTACTAATAAAATATTTAACTAATGAACTATTTAACTAACTTTATTTTTGAAAGAAGAAAATGCTTGGTCAGTGTCCCATTTACAAGATGTTTTCATTTACTTTTCAGGAATCTTTTAAAAGCACAAACAATGCACATTTGGATCTTGATTTGAACCATTTGAGGTGCTCATCTTAAAAGTAACAGGTTTGTTCTTAGGAAGTTCTTGTTGAGAAGAAACTCTAATTATTTCCACAGTAATTTTAATTCGAAGGCATCTTGTTATAGAATTCTAACTCTGCTTATTCAGAGAAAATCTAGTAAATGCAGTACATAGTTGATGCCAGCCTTGATGCATTTTTCAGTAGTAGTGTTTCCTTGGTTTGTGTAACTGCAGCGTGCTTTTGCTGTACAAGGTGTAACCTTTCCCGGTGCTCACGATGACACTGCAGTCTTTTTTTTTTTTTTTTGGCTTGTCTTTGACACAAAGAATTTTTCAGGGAATTAGAAGAAAGATGGGAAGATCAAGGCTCAGAAAACTACATTATATGAACCAGTAATTTATAAAGCCCAACTCATGGCTTGCTGGTCACTGTGACAAGAAACTAAAATTGTTAAGACTGAAGCCAACATGGAGTGCAAGATATGATCCTACTCATTATGTTGCTCACAGACAACAAGACATAGTAATCTTCTGTAACCTTTTAGTATATTGCTACCTCCCAGTAGACTTCAATTTTAAACAAATTCTGTAGTGGCACTTTCATTTAAAAGGAAGCTAAAAAGGGGGGAAATGTGATTTCAATCCCACCCTAAATATGAAGAATTCAAAACTATTTCTTCTGATTCCCAACAAACATTCTTTCTTAATTATTGGTTGAAGACTCATATGCCAGAAAGAGAAAAAAAGAATTTACTGCTAAGGCTAGTGAGAGTCGCTCAAGACTCCTCTCTGTGTTTCATTTATTGGCTAGTAAAGGTAAACTGCAAGAGTGTCTCGTAAGCACCTGCATCCTTTACTGGATCCAGGCTACAGAGTACTTTCAGGGATCATAAGCTTAGCCTTTGCCCTGTTTGGTTTCTGTTTCACATGATGAGGATTAATGGCGGTTACCACCTGTAGAGAATATTTTGACCTTTATCTAAAGCACGATCAGTGTTTACCGAGTACTGTTAGCTCTTTCTTTACTTTAACTTGCATTGAAACCATTTGCGTAGTGCTATTACTAATTCCTCTCTCAAAAGTCTTTTATCATAAAACAATTATTTTTCTGAGTGATCATTATTTTCACATAAAAAAAAATACACATGGCAAAACGAATGCCTACTGTGTCAGCCAGTAAGTAATGGACTTTTTGTGGACACAATCAGGAAATGTGCCTTTTGTTTTCCTGCACCTGTTGCTGTATTACAAATAAAAAATCACCCAATGTTTTATTAAATAAAATGAGAAGCCCTGATGAAATTGTACCAGCCATTACCAGGAAGTCTATTGAAAACATTCAGCAGCTGCTTCTGTCTCAGTTCATTGACACTGATAGGATTGTTTTGTCCTTCTCCTTAGGCTCTAAGTGAGAAAGCTACAGTGCCATGTTGGCGTACAGCAGAGCCTTGGACCATTTCACACCACTCTAACTCCCTTTGAAATATTTGATCAGAACCAGTATCAAATCATGCTCAACAGTTAAGCACCTATGACTTGTAGAAGTTTGTTAGAAGTCAGTGTCCTGGGTCTTACAGCTAAGTGTTTTGCAAACACCAGTTTATATATCCTTACAGCACAGTGGTAAAGCAGGCAAAGATCTACTGTATTATTCCGATTTTATAGAGAGGGATTGATCAGAGAGGTTAAGAATCAAATCAGTCAACCCTTCTTTTGAGACGAAATACCTAGGCAGCCTGAGGAATCTTCTGGAGTGAGCTGGGGGTCAGCCTTGTTCAATATAGTTAAATATCACCACTCCTTCTCTAAAGGTCCCTAACAGAATTGATCTCTCTGTCCCTTCTGTATTTAAAAGTCAATACATCTATCACATAGCTGTGCTGGCAAGGAGGTGGAGACTCTTCCACGGAACAGACTGTAGTTCCTAGCAAGAGTTGCCTAATTTAAAAGAAAAGATGACCCTAGCAATAATCTCCATGCTAAATGCTGAGCAGTAGATCTTACATTAAAACTGCTAAGAAGTTGCATCATAACCGCTTTGGATATTGGAACATGTTTGATAAAAGACTTTCTGGTAGAAATAGCATAATAAAGAATTTTGTTCAAACTTGCATGATTCAAACATTTCTAGGTTTGGTCTTCAAAATGTATGAGAAGTAGTCAGATGAAATGTCAGCCAAGCAGTAAATGATAGAGCCCTCCCTTCCACAGCAGCTAGGGCAGGAATAGCTACGCCTGTGGGCAGAAGGCACAGTACGAGGAGGCGCAGTCCCTGAGCATCTCCTGCTGGAGCGTTCCTTTCTGACCACAGAGCGTGAGCAGAAGAATTACCACTGGAGTCCGACTCCTGTCCTGTTTTTTGTGATGTTACGAATTTGTGAATCTACTCTGGATTTATCCCAGTGCAACTCCATGAAGAATTTCGACTCAAATATAAGGCAGGCAGGCAAATACAAGCTTTCTAGAACTCAAAGAAATAACATGTATAGACTCTTCCTATCTGAAAAGTTGATCTGAAATTATATGCTGCAATGTGCCTCAAGCAGTTGTTGGTGAATGGCTTTGGCATCCCCGGTCTGGCCTGCCATGAATAAAGTCAAGACAGGGACACCACTCGCTCTTCGGGTCCTGGATCTGCTCCACTTTGCTTTATTTCACAACCAGTCTTCTTGAGCGGGTCCTACTGGTGTTTTCAGCCACCTTGAGATGGCCTGTCTGTCCTTCTCTCTTCAAGCACTAACCTGAGGAGGAGTGAAAGAGGGAAGGGAATTTGGATGTTAAAAGGACTCAGCTCTCCCTTAATAAGTAAGTTAAGGCCAGAGCATCTCTCATGGGGTGCTTAAGGGCCAGCACCGTTTTAAAATCACCAATTGTTGCCATTGGATCCATGCATTAGGATTCTGCACCTCTCTGCCTTACAGACTCAACGCCTCCCTGGTGCCAGTATCAAAACCTTCCTAGCGCCTGGAGCCAAAGCCGTGAGCTCCTTCAGCCCGGCTGGCCCGGGAACGGGCGCGTGCCGCGTGTGCCCCAGGGCTCGCGCGGATGTCAAAGGCAGGACGTAGCGGTACTTGAAAAATCCTGTCTTTTACCCCAAGCTAATGGCAGCGCATAGCAACGTGGGGCACCTAGATCGGAGTAAGGTGGATTTGGGGGACAGGGAAGAGGGGAAGGACACATCCCTGTTGTTACAAACAGCTAGGCTGTGGCATCTACAGTCAGGCCCACAGGGACCAAAAGCTCGTTTAGGCTCTGGGACACCCCCTGACGGGGAAGGCAGTCTTCTGTCCTCACTGTGGCATCTCCAGGGAGGAAAACAGTACGTACTGATACTTAACTCTTGCACAGGGGTCTTTCCTCAGGCTGGTATTTAGGTGTATTTTATTTTGTAAATTGCTTAGGTTTGCGGCTGGAGTATATAAATTGCGGCGTGGGGATAGCAAGGGGTAAGCAGCTCCGCAAATGCACAAGGGAGGAAAAGGGCAGGGCACAACAGCAAGGCGGATGAAAAGGGTTCACTCTGTAAACAGCTCACTTGAACTGAATCTGCCAACAGACCCAAGAGGGATTCTGACGGGGACTTCCAACTGCTGCCGGTACAACAACGGCAGCGGGAAGAGGATGTTTTTTTGTTGCCCAGTGCTTTTGATGCCAGCTGTGAGGTTTGAGCGTCACTTTGCTGTCATTGTGACCCTTTTAGAAAAGCGTTAAATGCTCAGAGGAGCTGCAGAGCAACCCTGCAAGGCTCTCGCTGCTTAGTGCCGCAGAGAGAACCGCAGGTGGTTGCAAGAAGGAAAAGAAGGGGCTAAGCCAGGCAGCTATATTTTCCACACTTCTACATTTAATGTTTACATTGTCTACATTGAATGTTTACATAAGGCAGGTGCTTCTGTCAGCCTTTCTCCTGATCTAACAAAAGGCAGGCAAGTCCTGGTTAAAGTATAATTCAAGAGTTAACTGAGGAACTGAGACATGCCCCATTTTTCTTTATCTGCCCTTCATGCTGTGTGGTGCTCTATGAACTCCATCCAGTACTGATTTCAAACAGAAACTAAAACAGGCCTAAATGAGCAATGTGTATATACATATATTCTATAAAATATATGTATTAAAAAAAATAAATCAGAAAAATCCGCTATATGATATATAGCAGGTGAAAGTAAATGTTCCCCTTGAGCAGCTGCTACAAAGGTACTTTGCTATCAGAAAATTGCTTATCATCACAGATACAAGCATCCCCACCAGCACTCTAACATTTCTACAGATAAAGAAATACGCGAGTTTGTCAAAGAATAATTTTTAATTATTTCTTAATTGCTAGAGAAAGATCTGCCTTTGTTTAAGCACACCGTAACACCACAAGTGAGCTGAGGTTGTATCCACACCAGAGCAGAGCACACTTGGGTGTGACACCTCCGCTAAATACTGATCTGCATTAAATACTCATTTGTGTTTTACCAGTAATTCTTTAGTTCCAAAAAGTTAGGAATAATCATATTTTCTTGCAAAGAAAAATAATCAGAAATTTATATTGGGTATATAAAACACTGGAATACCAGTAAGACCACTATAAAATTTTATTGCAGGAATGACATTTTAGTAACTAGTTATTTCAGTAACTTTCCACTAAATATATGTATGTATATACTTGTTTCCCTAAGGTCACCCTCTGGAAATTAAAAGTCAAAATTTGTAAGAAGAACTTTGAAACACCTGATACGAAAGTGGCCTGTTAACTAACTCAACATGGCCAAGTACCTTTGTGATTTTTCTCTCCTTGGACTGGAAGCGTTTGTCAGGATACCGTTAAGTCCACTCACAATTTTACTATTATTGGCACATTGTAATCGCTTCTGTCATTATCTCATTCCAAAATAATTCTGAAGTATTTGGGGAATATTTGTAGAAAATGCTAGATTACAGGAACGGGTCACAGAGTCCCTTCCTTAACCACAGAACAGCTCTGACAAGATCTCTTTCTTCACACTACTTCAGACAATTCAGTTGTTCACTGCAGATCAAGAGTTTAAGGCCAATTCAATTTCTACAGCTGTGTGAGCCTGGAACTCTATTAAGGCGACAGTACAAATTTTCGGTAGTTAATTCTGAGATCCAGACACTTGTCCCCAGGCCACAGGTGGATAGCGCTGGCGTATCGCCCACATCCACTTAACAGGAAGCAGACGGCAACATCACTAAGTATTTATTATTTGACCATTTAAACTTTATTTTCTCAGCAAGGCCCTCAAGACGTTATTTCACGTCTAGGATGAAACGTACTTGAAACATAATTGAAATCCACTGCATTGGTTGCTTTAAAAAGTGGCAGTGGCTCAGCTGCCTGCTGTGAACCACTGCTAGAGACGCTGCCAGCGCACGTGTTCTGCCCTGTTCAGCATGTACTACTGCTCTCCCCCGTGCTCATTTGTAAATGGCTTCTGAAGACAGGTATGCAAAAGGTCAGCCACCCTTGTTTTGGCTCCCACTGGAATTAGCAGGAATCTAACGTAATGAACTGCGAGGATGCCTTCCGTACAGAGATTTTTGTAACTCTGCACTTGCACGGTAAAAAGCAAGAGTTGCCATGCAAGCTGTAGTACTAGCTCTTCAGGTCAGAGGTACCGTGAATGACAGTGCCAACGAGCTGAAGATTCTTGCACAGAAAGAAAGGCAGCTCTGTTCTCGGTGCTAGACATGAAGATGTGAAATGCAAACACCAAGGAAACCAGCCTCTGTATGAGCCAAGTGTCGAGAGCATCTTAAACCAGCTGCCTGAGTGAGTGAAAAGGCAGCTGTTGGCCAAGATGCTTCATCATCACAGAACGCATACCCCAGTAAGGTATGGGAGGCAGCAACAGGACTTCGTTAGCTGTTTTCATCAGTGATAACACACAACTGTCCAGGAGTCAATCCCTTTAGGTAATGGGTCCTTTAATTTTTTGCTATATTAATAAAAAAAGTGATCCAATTTATCTGTTTCTTTATGGAGTAAATACTCAGGAGATTTAAGAAGCAAATACACCATATCCATGAAGTGTTTATCAATGCACCCATTATGATGTATATATATATTTGCATGATCCAAAAAATTAGTATCTTCATCCAAAATACTGATGCTGGAAGGAAGGGGAAGCAATTTAGGATAGGAAAAAAAGTTCTCCAAGTCAGTTATTAAAACGTCAAGCTTACCCTTATCTTCTCCGAGTGGGTTCGGGAGACGATCCAATCTATAGTTAAAGTCACCTAGAGGAATGATGCCAAGTCTTCACTTCTTCAGTGCTTAGTTAACCAAAACATACAGTACATCCTCCAAACGTCCAGCAGAAAGGGATGCGGAAGAGAAACTGCACAAACTACTTCAAGATATTTATAAATGAATTATTAACAGTCACTTCATATCGGCTTTGAGTTACCTACATTTCTGAACAGATGAATACTCTCCTGCCTCTTCCGTTTAAAAAGTACTCCAGTTCCAGAATATAGAAAGTTTTAACATTAAGGCATACGTACAGCTATGTTGTTTGCTTTCATTTAATAAAGATCAATTTACTCATACTCAAATACATGGAATGTTGGCACAGAACTAAAGCTCTTGTGGAACAGCTACCAATCATACACAAATATTCTGTGAGGTCCTCTTGACTTGCACTTCTCTGATAGATACACCACAAAATGGCTTTAATAATACAAACTGAATGCTGGATCAAATCTCTAAATAATAAGTAGCAGTTAAAGTAAATGGTTTGCTTTATTTGTAAATTATGTACAGAATACATTTTTTTTTTTAATTATGACGGAGCAGGAGAAAGAAAACAGCCATAATTCCCAAACCGTGCTGCTTCCTTCACCTGCCGGAGATGACATCTTTCTCCGAACCAGATGTACAAAACCAGTTTGGATTTCCTCAGTTGCTGGCACACAGTCTGGAGAAACAGAGAACACTGCAGCCAAATTCAGCGCTACCAGCTTTTTATATTTTCAGCAAAATACTTCTGCTAAAACTAGTTTTCTTAGGAAAGTTTTCACAATCTTGAAAATACAATCAAGAAAAATACCAAGAAAGCTGTGGGCTAAGAAGGGCTTTACCTAACTAGCTATCAAATGAGCATAACTAGGAATAATCTGAGATTTGGTCATTCAACTTTTACCTGTTTTACAAAAGCAAGTTTGAGAAGCTAAACTAATTGACCAGTTATGCAAGTACCAGAAAACTATGTTTTTCAGTATGTTTGAGGACGATCTGGGCAATCTATCAATCAATAGAAAACTTGTCAGATTGATAAAACTTCTGTCAATGGATATTAATGATTAACATAGTACCAAGTAATCAAGTTAATGGTTAAAAAAAATGAAGGAACTAGATATAAAACTGTTTGGTAACATGTATATTTCAGCAAACAAAGATGCTACGGTAGGGTCTATGTTTTGGTGATCAGCCAACAAAGAAAATCCAACTATTTGCACATACTTAGTCCCAAAACCACAGTGAGTTATGATTTTTCATGTGAAGGCCTACTTTCGGTATCCTCCTCCTCTTCCTCTTCACAATCCCCTTCATCTGTTTGCTGTTCCAGTTCCTCTTTTGTGATCATTTCAAAGTCGTTTCCATTTCCACTACTGTGCTGGGACCTGTCGTCTTCACGCCTGTCACTGTCAGTGTCTGAATGTCGCTCTCCTCCTGAGCCGTCTGTTCCCGAGTTCCTCGTTGCTTCTGTTTTCCCATCGTCTTCTTCCTTCTTCTCACTATCTGATTTCTCCTCACTGTCGTGTTTTTGCTGCTTTTTGGATTCTGATTTTTCCTCTTTCTTTAAGTCTGCTTTTGGTCCTTTGTATTCGTGTGTGTACAGGGGCCTGAAGGAGTCAATGAATCCCACGTCTGCTGTAAGATTTGGCAGGAACCAGAAGTGATGCCTTCCTCCAGTGATGAGCCAGATGATAAGGAAAAGGATGCAGCGAGCTGTATAAAAAAGGAAAAGAGAAATTTGGGCGTTTGTTATAAACATCCACACTGTACAACTATGGTGTAAGAGATGCCCACTACTAACACTCACCCCAGGCCAGGGACAGGGGTGACATTGGGGAAAATCTCACTCTGCAACAGCACTGTGGAATAGTTTGTTCTTGCCACATCTCCCCCACCCCATTAACCAAGTATCTTATCTGTGATTTAGCTCTTAATCCCCTACAGTACCCCTGCTACAGAAATACAAGCCAAAGAAAGCTTTAAAATCCTGGTCACACCATTCTCACCACTGAATCTGGTCTGATGTACAGTTCTTGGGTTTGTTTTGCCCCCTTTTTTTTTTTTTTTTTTTTTTTTTTTTTAAACGGAGGCAGTAAACAAGTCTCCACTATACAGGAAGCACAAACAGGTGACACAAGCCGGCGCTTGCTTTCTTTCTGTGGCACAACTCCGACACCCAGTGGCCAGGAGGGAAATACATACACGGAATCGGCCTGGCTGTGGCCAACAACAACGCCCTGGGAAGTGAGTGTCACACATCTCAGACCACCTTTAAGAAGCAGGCTGTCTATCCGCCCTTTTAGACTTCACCCCCTGATAAAGTGGATATGACTGACACTTACCAACGGCAAGAAGAAGAATACTGGCGACAAAACATCCTGCGCCTACACTGAGGTAATAAACACCAACACGCATTTCTGCTGGCCAGAGCGGGAACAGAGTTGCAGCTATAACAGCAATCACTAAATAGGAAAATAAGGACAGAAGCATGAGAAGCATGATTAGTTTTTCCTGGTATATGCATAAATGTTCTAGGCTTACCATTTATTCAAGGTACCGGCTTAGCATAGTATTGAGTTACTGATAGTATTTTAGGCCTCGCCTGAAACCTTCACCGCTCCCGTTTTCGTACCAGGTAGAGAGACGACACATTCAGCAACTCTAACTCGCTGTGCTGAGTCAACAGAGCAAAGAGAACACCCCTGAGGAGAGGGCACCAGCAAAAAGGTGAGCAGGGAGCTGCCTGTAACCAGGGCAGCAGGAAACAGGGGCTGGGAGCTGGGTGGAGATCATGGTGGCCCCAAGGAATGGTCCAAGGCCTGAATATGGCCCCAAGGGATGACAGGGATTCTCAGGAAAGGTGGTTCTCTCAAGGGGAGGAAGCTGGAAGGTAGAGGTCAAGGGTGTTAGACCAGCAGTACGATGATCTGTTAGCTCACTGATGTCAGTTAACATCAATACTAAGTTAGATGAAAAAAATAAAATTAGCCGATTGGGCTTATCCTACACAAATACAAGTTCTAGGGTCAGAAAGGTATCATTCATAGTTTGAAATAATGCCTTTTAACATCTTCCACATTTGTATATAACCCCCATTTGCCTACTGGACAACTTGCTCATTAGCTTAAAGCAACGGAAATCAACAGCTTGCAAACTTGTGCAAGTTCAGACACCTGCTAAAGCATGTTTCAGCTCACTTTCTACCATGTGTAGCCCCTCCACCCTGAGATCAAAATTCATATATGATTGGTATCAAATCATGCTGAAACTGAAGAGCAAAGCTTTGTCCAGGAAAAAGACAAACTTCCCCAAGGCTTTTGATACTATGTCTACATTTACAACACGCTCACCAATATCTACTCTTACTTACCAAGTACAAGTCCCATGGCAAAAGTTTTAAAGTGAACAGGGTCATAGATCCACACGTACACCTACAACAGACATAATCTGGTTTACACTTGGAAAACAAGCTCTCTGACAAACGATTTCCTTTATTGCCTCATGCAAACCCTTACTGCCACGCTGTAACACTTGGTGCTGAACAAATGGCCCCATGGTCAGCACCGTATCGGGGTAGAGGAGCAGGGCAAGGGGTCGCGTAGCATAGGTAGGGCTATACTTTGAACAGGACTTGAAACAGGTTTCTGCCAGTTAAAGAGGTGCAAAAGGAGACAGCCAGCCAAGGGGCTGCAGGCCTGTGTGCCCGCAGCAACTGCCTTAGCTACGGGCTGATCATAATTTGAGCCTCATGGCAGGAGGCCTAAGGACACCGTGCCTCTGAGGCAGGACACAAAGCAGGGCTGGGCAGGGCACTGGCTGTGCTGGAGGGGAAGAAGGAAGGGAAGGAGTTCCCACACCGTGTAAGAAAGTCAGTGCAAATCTCAGGCCAGATCTCTCAAAGAATTACTTCATGAAAGAAGCTGTACCCACAGTAACTTACAGGGGATGTAAAATCCCAGGGAACGCAGCCAGACAGTAAAACCGATGGGGATACAGAAGATTCAGAAATATCACTGAATCAAGGGGTTTTTTATTTTTCTTTATTCATTAATGTTGTCTGGCATGAAGCCAAATAACTTTTGTAAAGAAAAAATTTCTTGGGTCCACCAAGTGGAAACAAAAAAAATACTTCTAGCTTTGAAGAGATTCCATTAAGAGAAAAAACCAGACTGAACATATGGAACAAAGCACCCAGCTGAAACGCTCAGTTCAGCTTCAGTCCCATTTGATGGCCTCAGACCAGCGTAACTGGTACCCGCTCTTCCACAGCGCGCTGTTATCTACATGTCTAAAGTTGCAACACTCAGTACCAAATGTTTGTGTGAGAACTGTGGATACATTTGAAACAGCTTTGCTCAGCCTTATTAAAAAAAAAAAAAAACAACCTTCTTGGTAAAGTGCAGGATTTTCTGAACTAGAAAAACAGGAATTTTTTTTTTTCTTACCAAACTAAACAGTTTGAATCTTAGCTATTATTAACTGTGAAAAGAAGCTGCTGATTACTAGAAACCAGGAACCTCATAGCAGAAGCCTTAATATAAACTACAAGGAGGACACCTTGGAGGCAGTAATACAGTTTTTCAGCATGATCAACAAGTATTTAATATTCTACGTCTCACAGGGTGTGAAAGGTGACCATATGCAGGTGTAGCTCTGCTGCCAGTCAACTGTTCTGTGAGCCCAAACAAACGGATGATCATGACTGGTGACTGGGCAATAAAGTAGTATGTAATACTCAGTGTTTGTAAGAGCAAAATAATGAAGAAAAGGGAAGAACCAGCTCTTATGTAAATATACAAGGATTGGCTCTAAATTAGCTACTACTGAAAAAAAAAGATTTGGGGAGTTGCAGTTCTTAAAAAAATGTCAGCTCATTAATAAACAAAAAAGTAAATGATGTTAAGACAAGAAGTAAATACTGTTATACTGCAAATATAGTACCGCACCCTCATTCTGAATGCTGCATGCCACCCCGGTTACTCCATGTAAAAGACAATAGGGAAGATCAGAGGCAGGTGTGCTTCTATACAAGGTGGGATGAAACAGAGCAAGGCAGGTTGTAAAAGAACTGACTGAGAAGAGTAAAATAAAGATACATAAAGGAAGGACATTTTCCACACAAGTGATTTATTTACAGCGCTCACTGCCATGTATGTTTTATAACCAAAGGTATAATCTTAGGGGAGGTTCCAGTACAGTGACACACAGCATCAACACAGAGCACAGTGTAATTTTGCTGAAGTAAAGACTTACAACTTACTCGAATCTTAAAAGCACAAATACGACTCTGTATGTTACAGGGTTGTTAAAGAACTAAATTCTTTGTCTTCCAGGAAAGCAAAGTACAGAGAAGTATTTAAGACCATAATTTCAGAGGTAAAGCCAGGATAAGAATTCAGGAATGCCTAAGCGTCACTCACCTGCTCGGATCACAAAGTCAGGCAGCCTCTGGGCGGCAGGTATTTTTGATTTCCCCTCCTGTGATTGAACATCCTGCTCTAAAGGGCTCGTGTTTTGTTTAGAAATATTTCAGCATGACAGTGGCCACAGGATAATTTGGGCTGCAAGGGACCTCAGGGGGTCTCTAGGGCACCCTCCTGTTCAAAGCAGGGTCAGCTGTGAGGCCAGTCCAGGTTACTCGGGGGCCTACCCAGTCCAGTCTTGAAAGCCTCTGGGCAGGGAGGCTCTGGGCAGCCTGCTCCAACACCCCATCACACCCTGAAGACAAACATTTCACCTCATGGCCGCTAACACGTAATCTACTGGCAATTAAGGTTTCTTTTAGATTTTTTAAGTTACTGTCCTACATTTATCTCCCTCCAACCTCCTTGCAAATATCTAAAAATCTGATGTTTCAAGATCAGCCATCACATTGCCATTAATTTTTCTTTCAACATGTCAAGAAAGAGTTTGCAGAAGTCCAGTAATTAACTTATTATCTGAAAATAGTACACTGTCACTAAAAGTTAGAAAGCACCTGTAAGTATTACCTCATTTCCATCCAAGAAAACTTGGTCTTCGTGTGGCTCAAGTTTAAATTTCCTCTTAGTTTCCTTTTTCTTGGGTGTTCCTGGGGTCTCATCCTGAGGACAAACGCAAATTATATACATTAAAAAAATAATTTTAAAAATTAAGAGGGTTTTAATTTCTATTATTTTAATATATTGAGTCTGATAACTTTTCAGAAACTTAACATCATGTTCACACCTTTTTTTTTTTTTTTTAAGTAAAGATGCGTTATTTCCTCCTGTGCTCATTTATTACCAACTGGGTACCTCAAAAATAAAAGGAAAATTGTAAGGAAAGAGAAATTTTATTTTTAGTTAGTGTCTAAGGACTAGACTATGACCTCAGGATTACATTATGTCTTCAAATGGATAGCAAAGCTCCACTAATATTAACAGAAAGTCTACACAAATACAAAGAACAGGGTACAACACTTCATAATCACTAACTTTATTATTTGGTACCTTGGTGCCATACAGACCACATGGGCTTCCTTTCAGAATCAGTTTCTGCCTGTTTATTCTCTATCCTCCTCAATCTCTTTCTGGATCTTGTGCTTCCTCTTCCCTGTCTCCTGCTTCCTTCTCTTTGCTCATTTCTTTGCTTGAAATTAACTTCCTGATTTTTGTCCTGTTGTTGTTCAAGTTATTATCCATTGGCTTATATAATCCACCAAAATACCAGTTCAATAAATAATGGTTAGTTTAAAAATTAACATTACATTTAATAATGTAACTCTCCAGATGACAGGGAATTGGAGGAGTTCATAACTCTCATAACCAGCATTTTAAAGTACCTCAAGAGTTAGATAATCTACTGGCTTCTATGTTTAGACTGCCAGCAAGATTGTTTTAATTCTGTATTAGCCATGTAGCTTTCTTCTGAGATCTAGACCTTTGTACACGTAGACTACCCTCTCACTAAACATGCTATTATTTCACTTAGGAGTGTCTGAATGGCAGTAACTTTTGAGCACTATCCTACTAACTCTCACTGGATTCCTACCATGGCATATAGAAGAAAAAACACATGCCCTCATCAAGTTTCTCCTGCAGATCCCTAATAGTTTAATTTAGGATTCCTGTTCTGCTAATAAATCAGGAATGAAAACATGAAAAAACACATGAAAACTTGTACAGTAATAATAGTTTGAACTTTAAAGAAAGTAAATCAGAAGTCTGTGAAAGCTAGGCATTATGCAGATTAGTAATGGAGCTGTCATACACAAAAACAGCCCACTACTACAGAGCTATTTACAAGCACCAAGTATCAAATATTACATTCCAAGCATTCTTATTACCAAACACTGCAAAATTGTTTTTGTTTCACATGTGCAGCTGCACTGTTCTGAGACATTAGGTCACATGCCTATGTGTCCTCTCTCTATGCTAACGTAGACTTGTACAAAGCATCATTGCTCGCTACAGCTGAAGAGAAACAGTTTTTGATTAACTCAGCCCACATTAGAAGATGATGAGGTACACAAAGGCCCAACTGAAGCCTCTTTTTTGATCTAGATCAAAATCAGAACAACTCCAAAGTTAAAAAAAAAAAAAAAAGCAGCATATTTTAGAGATGAAAACAGGCAAAAAAAGGTATGTCACATTTTAGAACAACTAACCATATTTTTAAGCCAATGTAACCTTAACAGTCAGTTAACGTATTCTCTGTTACAGGTTTGTCTCTTCTCTTACTGATAGTACTTACCTTCTTACACTCCTCTTTTTCACCATCCTTTTTCTTTTCCTTTTCTTTCTCCTTCTTAGTTTTTTCCTCTTTGCCACTTTCCTTCTTGCTCTTTTTCTCCTCTTCTTTCCCACTCTCAGCCTTTCCTTTTTCCTTTTCTTTCTTTGCATCCTTGTCAGGTTTCATTTTCATCACTTTTAATGCTCGATGAAAGAACTGTTTTTTCAGGAGTCTTAAAATGGAAAAAGTTAAATGATACATTTAAGTGTGGCTGTGATAATAACGTTTACACTCAATTATGTTATTAGATACCATCCTAGATTATCTAATAAAAACATGAATAGTGTGACTGAAAGACAGAGGTCACCATCATCTGCTCTATTTACAACTAAATACAACAGACCTAATTATCCCGTGTCTCACCCCTTGCTCTGTGGTTTTTTGTTCATCTGTTCAAAACTGGGTAAAACCTATACTTTTCTGTGGCAGCATTTTGCATAGATATAAATGAATACACAGGATGTAGGATGGAGAAAGCCACCAGGTCAATTTCATTATCTTTCCCATTGATGCAACTCCATCCAATATTTATTTTCGAGTTCACGTCAATGTATTTCACAGCAAAAATAAGAAAGTGGACATACAGCTTATCAGGTTCTTTGGTAAGTGGTGCACGATGAATAAAATCACGCTGTTGAAACTGTGGTGCATATGCAAGCATTCCATTCACATCAGCTACAAACATACCTTATAGCAAGCATATCTATGGCCAGTGGGGCACCAAGAAGTAGTATTTGGTAGTCCTAAAGCTGTCACCAACAAGTAACGTCCTTGAAAGGATCATAGCCAAACTCAGAATAGGAAAAGCACTGCAGAATACTGCTCTTCAGACTGAGAGGAAGCAGTGGGGTGTGAAATCAAGCACACACCCCAAAAATCCTCATCCTATGCATCAAATTGATTTGCTTTGTCCTTGATTTCTTTCATCTCTTGCTGCAGACCAAATCCTTATGCTGGACTGCTTGTTGAATTAGGAAAACTCGCTAAAGAGAGAGAAGTCATTCTACCAATTTAACTTATGTGCATGCTGACTATCAAGCAGAGTTGTTTCAGGTATGTAAAAAAAACTTCCTTCAGACAACTGTTGACACAGATTCTCCTCCTAGCAACAGAAAATCTCTTGTTTGGGAGAAACTACTTTTCTTCACAGCTGGAAGTTTAGGGGGCTCAGGTATTGAGCAGCCCACAGGACAAGCCTGGCCTGCAGAACTGCTCTTTCACTTGCAGGAGCTACCTCTGCCTCTGATGGAAGATAAAAAGAGAGTGCTGTGCAAGACCTACTGCTCAGAGCATGCAGCCATGGTATCAGTGCGGCCAACAGCCAGGTCCTGAAGCGGGACAGACCTTGATATAACTAATGAAGTCCAGATTGCTTGCCGATTCCCAACTTGTTAACCCTCTGTAGATCTGCTGAACAAAGTATTACTGACGTAGCTCATTTGTGAACAAAACACCTCAAAAGAAAACTTACTGAACTTAGATCAATAAGTAAGTGTACCGGGAGACCTTATGTACTGGAACAGCATTATGAATTCAGTTAGTAACTTGTTTTAAATATGCAACTGATCGATGCAATTGACACAGAATGAAGGAACAGGATCTGGCGTTTGGTTTTTGTTTGATAGGGCAGGTAAAACAAGCAACAGCCTCACCAAGAGAGTTAAGGTACTCGTTTTTAATATTAATAAGGGCCTAAGCAGCCTCTTACACTGAAGGGATTATTTTTGTATTAAGATACTCCTCCATCCCTTCCAAAAGGCAAAGGAAGTAGACAGTGCTAATGTTTAAAACTCTGAGAACAGCTTCAGTGACCAAAGGTGGCCTTAGCGTTATTAGCAATATAGAAGCGAGCAAGAGAAACCAAACTGCAGACATGGTACGGTGCCAAATGGATCATCAGGGCACAAAATGATACTGGTGATAAAGGTCAGTGCCAGGGAACAGAGGGTTGAACTGATTTTCTTTGCACACTACACAGGCATTCTTTACACTCCTGGAGCTGAAGGACTTAACCAACTGTTGTCTCATCTGATGCTTTAGGAACTGAAGAACAAACATACAGACTCCCGTCTCAGTCCAAAGACTCTGGAAGGGAAAACTTATTTTTATGCTTGCATTAAAACAATATTTTTTTCTAAACTTCTTGAAGAAACCAGCAAAAGGATTAAAGTTCAAACACAGAATCAGCCCTGCCTCAGCCCTGGAACTGGGTAGAAGAATCTCACCTTACTGTGTGGCTATCTAATAGAGGCCAGGAAAAAAAGGCTAAATATCAGCCCTATTCTTCATTTCTAAATAGTTTTCACAGAACTCTCCAAGTGTAGACAGTCCTCTTAACCCTATGTGTCTGCCCCAAATGAGGTACAGTCACAATATGCCATTCATCTAAACAAAGCACTTCAAGTACACTAAGCAGCAGGGACTCACCATTTGAGAGACATGAATTGAACCTCCAAGGCCAGCTCCTGCCATGATGGCAGACTAGGTACATGGGAAGGAGAGATTTGAGAGCTCTAACCCTACTAACTTAAAATAACTATAAAATTCAGGAAAATAATTTTGTTCATCTTGCTGCCCCAAGCAGCATAATGAAAACATGAGAGAGTTTTGAGAACAAAGATGAAGAAACTACATTGTTTCCACCCTCAAACAGAGTAATAAAAATACAATCATTATTTTTACATACAACCACAAATGTTTTAGAATGCACAAAGCCTAAGTGAAATTGGTTCCTAAATAACTAAGGCATCTTGACAACTATACTCATTAATAAAATTGACAAATTGGGCGAGGTCATACCTGTTGCAATAATCAACTACAGACTCTCGGGTTGTAAATAAAGCCTCTTCTCCTTTCTTTGCCTTTGCCCATTTAGAATCCAGGAGGCAATCCACAGCTTTTGAGGCTAGAGGGAAAAATGGAATTAAAAATGCATTAAAATTAATGACATTTATTTTAACATTTAGTCTACATTCCTTGCACAAACCAACCAGTCAGTCGGTTCTGGTGATGTTCCACATCCTCTCAATCTTTAGAGTAAGACTATTCTGAAACACAGCACTCTTGACAACTACACACTTTTAAATCACAAAGCGAAAAGTTTATTGTGTTTACTTCAGGCCAGTATTAATTTTATGGCTATCTAATGCCTAGATAAGTTTTCAAAACCAAACTGTAAGACCAGTACTTACTACATAAAGCACTAATAATAAAAACAAAACAGCCCCCCCCCCCCACCCCGTACAATGTTAGAAGAAGAAAGTTTAATTCTCTGGTTAAAAGTAACCCTACCAATAAAATAATCAACTCGGTGGCCCATCATGTTGGTGGATTTTGTTGGACAGTTGAAACGTAAGTATTTAGCAACAGCCTTCTCCTCTTTGAATGGCTCACCAACCTCCTACAATAGTAAAAGTGCAAAATTAATACAGTTTTAAACACATAGGAAAGAGACTCATTTGGGGTCAAAAATCAGATATTATAAAGTCCTCATCATTTTATGGCCATATATAAATAACAAATAAAAGGTAAAAGATGTGAAAATAGGGCAAGTCATTTTTCCCAAGAACTTTCTGCCTACATAAAGTAAAAAAGCAGGAATTCTGAAGTTAGATGATCTGAAGGTAACAGCTACAAACTCCTTTAATGGCTCTGTAAAAAGAGCAAACTAAAGGAGGAACTAAGAGGAAAGCACTGGGCACATGGAAAGCTGCTTAAGGCACATAAACTTGGATGAAAACAGTTGTGAAGCTGAGAGCAAAGAAAAACAAGAGTGAGGAATGAGCATGTATGAAATGACAGCAATGCAGGCATATTGACAGAATACAAAGCAGCTTGAATTTCATGTGAAAGAGGAGAAAACCACGTTGAAAAGAAGTTGATTTGGCTAGAAAATTTCAGTACCACTGCATGACTACAAAATGACTTTTAACTTCAGAGTATCACCGAGGAGATTCTTCCAATCTAGAGATGAGGAACATCAGTATGAAGCACAGCAGGATGAAGTACATGAATGTCAAAACAGCCATTTTAGGAAAAGGAAGCCCTTCACCTGCACACATTCATAAATTCTGTACATTTACCAACTTGCAGAGAGGTAGCAGAATTCAAACATTTGTAAGACAGAAGGATAGAGATGGGCATTTTTAATTATGTAAAATTAAGACCTAATATTTGTAAGCAGGAAAGGAAGACCTTTCTAATGTTCCTGCTTCACAAAAACGTATCTGAAACAAACATTTGGCATATTACACCGACTCATGCAAACTTCCTCAAAAATTCCTTTCTGTAAGAGTGCTTTTAATCAGTAAAGCTTAATTCTCCAAATCCCCCTGCTACTCACAGATCAATAACAGCAAAACACTAAGACATCTTTTCAGACTGCCAGCACCTTTTCTGTACCTATTCTTCTCATGCTGGCCAAAGAAATAGATTACAGAAGCCACAAAACAGATTGGTGATTTACAGGAATATATAGAATTCAAAGATTCTATCTAAAGACATAATGTTTTCAAAGGTCAATAAACGTATACAACCTCCATTACTGCTTTTAAGATGTATAATCATAATACCGCAAGAAGCATGTGAAGTGAAAATGCAAGGTCAAATACGTGTTGTTACACCAGAATAAAAACCTCAGACGGTGAGAGCTGTTAATTTTCAACAGTTTGCACAGCTAACTTTCAAAATGAACTGGTTAATGAATTATCCTTCTAGATGGGATTATTGCTTTTCCTATCTGAGGACAATTTTAAAGAGAATAATATAGACATAAGATATCCAAATGACCAAAAGCACTCCATAGTTTGTTAGTTCTGAAATGACTGACATTTTTTAAGCCTAATTTCTTTATATGTATGCAGAAATATGCTCTCATACTCACCAGTTAGACAGTTTTAAAAACATGCCTAAATTAAGCCAGATGACCCTAACAGTCCTCATATAGATTAAATTAACGCTTTCTCTATGTTCAATCCTTTTTTCCCCCCACAATTTAAAAAAATGTGTATAACTCATGGAGAACTATTCACAACTAACAGTGCATGTATGCACAAAATTTATATACTGTGGTTTGATGTCCCCTTATATGGTACAGTTGTACCAGCAATTGTAAATCACTGATGATGCTACCAAGTTTGGTACCGAAACAGATCTGGTTTAATAGCAATAGAATCAGTTACAATGCATTTAGGGAAAATGAGTGAACGTGTACCATCATCACCATATGGCACACATGCTAAGCCACCATGGAGACTGATGACTACATGCAGCAATTGTATTTCAAAATAATGCTTTTCTAGTATTTCCTACCAGCAAATTAAACCTGGAACAACAACTCACAAGGCAAATGTTGTTCTTCACAGCACAGATAGTAAAACAGTCAGAGAAGCTACAGATACATCAACGTTAATTCCTCTGCTAGGTTTTGGGTTTGTTTTTTTCTTCCTAAAATATTTATGATTCTGCTAGGTCATGTGATGCGCTACACAGGCAGTGGCTGGCACCAGGAGATTTTTTTTTTTGATTGCTCCTTACTATCTATTGCTTTGTCCTTTTCTGTGGGATAGTTTCATAACATCCCAAACAAAAAAACGCTTCCCTGTGAGAGAGACTGCCAGTTTAACTGAACTCATTCTGTGAAAGTTTCCCCTGCAATTTAATCGCCATTTTTCATCCTATTTTCATCCCTTTTATTTGCAGAGCCAGGCTTCTGTTAAAATATTAAAACAGATGACTGACAGAAAATAACATTGCATTCCACCATAAAGTGAAATCAACAAAAGCACTGAAAATGTCAGTATCCTAAGCAAAACTTTTTCAAGATGCAGTTCAACTGATCTTTATGTTCAGTTGTAAAAAAAGCCAAAACCCAGGCATTTTAAGCCTCCTTATACATTCAGAAAAAGATTATACAAATGAAGTCAAGGGATAGTTCTCAATAAATTATAAAGCTTTAAAACGGATGACACAGCCTTAAAAAGCACATGAAAACTTTCTGATATTTCAAGTTTGCTTTTATAAGAAAGACAGAAAGATTCAAGAAACACCTCAGGCAATATGTTTCTGGAATGTTGTAAAATGTCTTCTCAGTTAAAATTCTATGATTAAACTGTTTTCAATTAATAAAAAAATAGGATAGTGTCAAGCTTCCAAATATTTCTGCTCTAGATTTTGGTTTAGACCCTTGCATCTACTTTAATTTTATATATGGAAAACTGCATGTTGTCACTAGACAGCATGTAAAATTTAGAGATTTATGATCCCTGATAATTTACAAACTCTGGAAGAATGCCATTAAAAATAAAAATCAAACCCAATTTCTTATTTGTCTAGACAGAAGAACTCCATCTACAGGAAGACAGGAAAAGCAGTGCTCAAGTCTACCTACTTACTAGAAATGCACTAACATTTTAGAATTTTTAAGAATAATTCTCAAGCATTCCTATCAAAATTCTGCCCTATATGTATTCATAAAATGACACAGAGATTTTTCAAACCTAGGGACCTTCCAGACCCACTGAAGTGAAAGGAAAACCCTACTCAAATTCACTTTTTACCATCATCTCCCAAATCAAAGTATAGCACAGTGCATTCTGAACTTCCTTCAATACACTGATGTAGTTTCCAGTTAATTCAACCTCCAGCTGGGACTGCAGCAGAAGAGAGGCCTGTATACATTAAAAATAAAACCATCTGAACTGAGCTATTAAAACTAGTTTGCCCATGAGCTTCCTTCTCCCTCTCATCTCTACCTAAGTATGATTTATTCAGGCTGTCTTACTCCTCGGAATCACTCAATGGATGTCAAAAGGCCAGAGCATATTTGTGCTTTGAAATTTCACTCATTTTTTTTTCCCCTTTGCATCACAGTTGCGAGAAGACAGGCACAACCCAAGACAGGATGATTTCCTTCCACAACACTGTAATGTAAACAAGGTTTCTCGAAAATCAGAACAGAGTAAACGATGACTACACTAACAAGACAAGTTATCTCATGTGCAGACAAACACATTACAAGGATTTATCTTCCTCTGTTTCAAAGGAGTCATCAAAATTATTTGATTTCAATAAAATTAATATCCTCTTTACTTCTTTGCTCCTACATCTGAGAACCTAGATTTTCAGAACACTGTCCCTCAGAGAAGACTTCTGAAGCCTAATAGTTTATGCAGTTTTCAGATAAGGAAAAGAAGAAATTTAAGCACATTTGTCACGCGCAGCCTGTTTTTCAAGCTGAGATGTTATGTCAAAAATGACACTATGTCAACCCATGTTCCATTCCTCATATCTCTCCTCATATTATAAGGACACGACAACTGCATTACCATCATCTTCTCTGAAGATGGTTTGAGCACATCAAAGCTTGGGTTGAATCGCAACATTACCTTTTTCCTTTCCCTGTTGACTCTCAGGACCTTAGACTAGAAGATGTTCTGTGGCAAGAGAGTGGGGGGTACTCATGCATCCTGCTGAAACATTTATACTTTGCCTAAAATAAATCAAGGTGCAGCAGGACAGAGAAAAAGCATACGAACTAGCATAATTCGATGGAACGCTGGGTGGGAGTGGGTAGGGGGGAAACAAACACATTAGGGTCTTAAGACTTGCTCTTAGGACTCCATCTATATTTTCTTCAGTGACTAATAAACATAAAATTGTCCAACTCTTGCATGGATGACCAGTACGTGGATTGCCTCCGGTCTCTTAAAAGAAACTGTGGCAGAGCCATGCAGAGAAACCAGTTCTTCTGGATTACCGTGGCTGTGTGCTAGCCACAAGACATTAACTTTTCTTTACAGAAAAAGATTAATGGATATTTTATTTTTATAGGATATGTATAGGACAAAAAAAGTATTTGTTTTCTTTCTTCTTTCTTTTCAGCCATCACCAATTTTTTTGATCAAAAGCTGTAAACACACAGAGTTCTAAAACACATGCCAAAGGAGCAATGTACAGTACTTTGAAACCAAAACATGCCAGCTTCAGTCCTCTTCTAACCCTAGGCCAGTCGTTTTGACTTTTTCCCTTCCCACCTCCAAAAACGTAACTCAGATTTTTCAAAAGACAGCGATTGTTGTTTTACTGACAAGTGGAGCTGCTACTTTTAATTCCTATTTTTCCGTTTTCCCCCACCTCAACCTTTGTTTCTTCCTTCTTTATCACCTGATACCACTCACTTTCAAAGAAGCTATTTAGCCATTCCCCTTTGTTATCATCCCACTCAGCTTTACTAGAATTTATGAGAAAATAAAGACAAATAGGCAAGCTGGATTAAAATCTGTGTCACTGGAAAACCATTGTACTGTCATTTCTGAAGATCCTTTCCATACTTATTCACAAAAAACTGTAGCACATGAAGCAGTGATGGAGCTGTTGCACATTTTCCTTCCAGCCGAGCCCAAATCAAGACACAACAGAACTGTAGGCTACAACAGTTAATATTGACTAGTAGATATCCTTCACCAGGAGAATCTCAAAGCTTGAATCCAGTAATTCAAGAGAAAAAAAAAAAGTCAACAAGGAAGGCATGTGTCATTAATGGCATGTACACGCCATTGATGCCACCTCAGCCATCAATTTGCAGTGACACATTTGCCTAAGAACTGTTTTCTCTATTCATAAGGACAGTATTTATATGCATTAACATTTCTAGAGCAAAGGACGCAGCACTAGGGTGCTATGCAAGTGCTATTAATTGCAAAGCAAAGATAAACCAAACTTCACATGGGCCGAATAAAATCGTGCACAATGGAATCCAGCCAATGTAATTAAAACTTAATGCCTACTTAACAGTCAAATTGCAGACCTGCCAACAAAGTGCCACGTGTTACTGCTGAATGCTTGTCAAAGTAACCAACTCTGAAGATTTTGTGCTTAAGTGAATATTCCAGGATACCTATGGAACCATATTTTTTTCCAAGGTATGAAATAGCTTTGATCAGGTTGCTGGAGTTAACAGGCATTCAAAGACACCTCCCATCTTTTGAGATGTATCTGTCTAAAGAAAAAATATTAAACTAGCCATTAGGTAACATATGTTGTTTTTCTTTTAATAAGTCCTTTAGATACAGCAAGCATTCTCGATTTCAGAAATTTTTATCACGTGGAAGCCCACTGGCTTGAGCAATCTGGATCCTACAGACCAGACTCTTTTCACCACCGCATGTCTGAAGTAATCTCCATGTTAATTACAGTTAAAGTACAGTCAGGAATGACACTTTGAAAACTGTACCTCTAAAATGTCTTTATTCAAACTTTTGAAGTTAAGATTTCTGCAACTTCCATAACTTTCAGCTTGTCACCAGAGGAAAAGTCTAAGCTATTACAGGTTGGTCAATGTGTCTTTTTAGGAAAATGCATTCTATAAAGTAAATCTTGCCTATTATCACTTCTGATGGAAAACACAGAAAGTAGACTTGACAGAACTTTGAACTATTTTATTGAGACTTTTTTCATGTGTCACCTCACGTGTAGCTAGCTGACTTAACTACCATGATTTCAATCCTGATGGCAGACATAAAAACCTATAAAAATTATTCAGAACCCAGGTTCTGTACACATAGTATTTGTAATCGAACTCTATTACATCAGCCTCTTCCACAGCTAAACACACCGTCTCCTCCTAAGAACTCTACTCTTGTCAAGAAATACAGCTCTACTTAATTACAATGGGGTATTCAAATGTCAGACTTGCATACAGTATGAAAAATAATCTCTTTATTAAGGGTACACATCACCCTAAAATAAGTACACACTTCTAAAGCACTTGAAACACCTACAAATAAAAATCCCAGACTTCATTTTAAAAGAAGAAACTTGCAGCATTATCCTGAAACATGATAATCATACTGTAACTATGCCAATAAAATTCAAAAAGCTTAAAAAAACCCACCCAAAACCAACTACCAAGAAAAATACATGTTGTTTTATTCACTGACTAATTAAGAACACCCTTTGAGCATTCAACGATATTCTTTATTCACTGTCTTGTCTTCCCATTGTTGTTGGCATACACTGGGAAACTATTAAGATGCAATACACATTCATCTGCATAATTATATCACAAATTTAGGCCACAATCTTAAACCTTAAGTGTTAACACCGAGACATCAATTTAATTACTAACAATCTGGGAAATAGTTTTACTGCTAACAGGCTGGAAATTAAGCATGTGCTTAAGTGCCTGCAAGACCACAGCCTTGGGTATTATACAAAACATTAAATTACATTTAATTTGTTTTTGATGGATGCTTTATTGAGCTGTTGTCATCCTTGGTAAGGGACAGCCTATAATGATTATGAAAAGAGAATAATTCTGTAATGTTTTACAGTAATTCACTGAATGCCTGTGATTGATAAGGCTTGCTTAACAAGATTTTGATTAATTACTCTTTTAATTTCTCCCCCCCCCCGAAGTAATTTCAATTAAAGGGGGGGAAAAAAGAAACCATTACAAGTACAGGCACATCTCCATCTTCTTGGGGGAAGGGAAAGTGGGCTGGGAAGGGAAAGGATGAGAAGAGGAAAGGAGAGAGGAAGAGAACGAGGAAGAGAAAGGAGGGAGGGCAACCGAGCAGAAGGATGACATATGAAGTGTGCTGTTGAATGGCGCTAGGACTTCTCTCGTGATTATCTCCACTTACAGCAGAGCAATAAATCCCAAACACTATTTAGGGTTAAGAGTTAATAATACATAACGGTAACGCGCATTATATTAACTGATGCTGCAACTGTGCCCAAAACATGCATTAAAACCTCTGTAAAACTCACTGTTAAAGTTACATATTGAGAAGTCCAGACTTGCAGGTAAGTGAAAATACCTGAGCAGTCTTCACTTTGCCTTTAAGTGACACCACGTAATTACCACTACATTTTATCATGATCTCAAAGCTGATTAGGTCTATTTTTAGACACGGTTGTTTGTTTATGTTTTCTAAAAACAAATTTCCTCTCCTTACCACATCATTTCCTGGCTGGGGCACGTTTGTTTTTAAGATGCTGATACCATCTGTCCCATGTGTTTTGCTTCCCAATCGCTGGAACAGACACGCCGGGTGTCAGCTCTAGGCAAAGGCGGCTGCTCGCCTGCGTATTCTGAGTGTTGTTCTACCACATTAAGCTATTGTTCGACACTGGTAACGGCTGAGATCCTAAGTATAATACGGCGATTAAACCCAGGTAACAGCTCGATCTCTCACCCCCGCCGGTCACGGAGAAAGACGATGTGCTTCTGAGGCCGCAGACCCCGTGAGGGCAGAACCGCCGGGCCCTCGGATAAACGGGACGCCGGCGCTAACGGATGGGCCGGGCTGGCCCCGCCGGCCGCCCCTCACACCCCCGCCGCGGCCGGGGGGCCCGGGGCGGCAGCACCCGCAGCACCCCCGAAACGCTCCTCCCTGCGCTTCTCCGCCGCCCAGCGGGCTCCAGCTTTTCTCAGTATTTACTAAGATTTACGAATTTGCTAGAAAATTCTGAGGAAAAAACCTGTCGCCCGGTGCCAGCCCGGGCTTTTACGGAGCTCCGGTACGGCGCACCCCCCTCCCGCCCGGCACTCCAGGCGCCTGCGGGGCTCCCGCTGCCCCGGCGGCGGCCGAGACGAGGACCCATCCCTCACCGCCGGCTCCCGCGGGCCGCCCGG
This sequence comes from Aquila chrysaetos chrysaetos, assembly GCF_900496995.4. Classification (NCBI taxonomy): domain Eukaryota; kingdom Metazoa; phylum Chordata; class Aves; order Accipitriformes; family Accipitridae; genus Aquila; species Aquila chrysaetos. Next base: position 6,005,028 of record NC_044013.1, on the reverse strand, counting down.
TACCGGCACGGCGAGGCCGCAGAACCGGGGCGGGGAGGGGGAATCCCCTCTGAGGGACGGCCGGGCCGCCCGACGCAGCCCACCCGGCGGGGCCGGATCACCCTGAGCACGGGGATAGGGAGCGAACCGGGCAAGGGAGGGAGAGGCTCGGCTACCTGAATCCGCTTCCTGTGCCTCCGCCGCTCCGCCATGTTGTCCCCGTCTGCTCCGCCGGTGACGTGAGGCGGGCGGGGCGGCGGCGGCGGCGGCCTCGCGAGAGGCGGCGGGAAAACCGCGCCCCCTCAGCCCGCCTCGCCTCGCCTCGCCTCAGCCCCCTCGGCGGGCGGTGCCGGTCTCTGAGGGAGAGCCGGATCGCGGCATCCCCGCGCTCGGTCTCCGCTCTGGTGGGCAGCCCCGGTGGGCCGAGGGGAGCGGGCTGGGCACCCCCCACCACCACTTCGGGCTGTCAGGGTCCCCCTGTAGCAGTCTGGTTAATCAGAAACTCCCCGCGGGGGAGATGCGGCCTCTCCTGCTTCCGTGGCCGGGCTTCACCCCGAGGTGCTCAGGCTCCACCGTCTAAAGTCCAACTCCCAAATCGGTATCGAGGACTTTTCGCCGCCCGGTTCCCTCGAAGGCAGCCAGGGCTGCGCGTCAGGGCCTACCCAGGGCAGGAGGCGGCGATCCAGCCGCGTCCCGGCCGTGTTGTCCGCTGGCTGGACGAAGGTGGGGTGCCCGTCAGCGCTCAGGGGTGTCTCTTGGTATCTGAAGAGCTAGCCTATCCTGCTGGAATAAAGGTGCTCCAGCTCTTTGGCAGTAAAAAAAAAGTAGGTGTTTAGTTTTGTTACTCCTAAATAGGACATTGGCCCTTAAGGATGCTCGAGGTAACAGGCCTTTGTTAGTTGTTACCTATTTACACAGACTCTGATTGCTCAGACCTGCTCGTATACTTAACAGAATTAGAGTCAGAAGGCAACCTATATAAAGTAAAATGGCCTTTTGTCAGAGGTTGTCACACATGTTTTCGCTATGAGATCACTCAAGTTAGCAAAATGTATTATGGTTTATCCTGGCTCCATATTTCCAAACCACACCCTGGCACTTTGGGATGGAAAAGTATGTGCAGTGCTGTATCGTCTTGTCCAGCCCTTTCAAATCTTCTTGCCCCTTCCTGTTCCTACGATTTTGGAACCTCTCAGATCGAAAACGAGGTAATTAAGAACCTAAAAGTGTTTCCAGCAGCTTATTTGACCCTGAGTCACCATGCCAGTTTTTGTGCTTTTTCTGGTACGACATCTTTTTCTTTTGAATGTTTTCCTCTTGCTGTTGCTGGGCAGAAAATCTATACAAGTTACAAATTAAGCTGACTGCAGAGTGAATGAACTATAAAAGTGTAATTCAAAAGATAAAATTGTAGGTATAGGGAATGAAAGTTTTTATGGTTACAATAAAACAATGCCTTGTAAAAAGTAGGCAAACTGCATTTATTAAAAAAAAAATACATTTTTAAGTTTGCAGTCATTTTAACCATTATTTCGTATGCTTAACTTGGAGTAACACAAAAGCACATCTGAAGTGGAGGCTTTCTTCCGGAAGAAGTTTTAGCCATCTGTAACTTACAGCTTGCTAATAATACACAATGCCTGCAGTAAGGGTTTTAGCACGGCATAGCTCAGAGCCCCTCTGCAATCCCTGCATAGGCACAAGCTGAACTTCAGCTGTGAAACTCCACCCTGCTCTACGGGAGAGGCTGTTTGGAACCGCGCTCCTGTCTGCTCACTGCCCTCCTCATGAAGACTGCAATTGCCTGGTGATGGGTCGGTCTCATTCCAGATCATCACCCCTCATACCTCTACTTTCAGGCTCTTTTAAGGTCTTACTTCCAATATGCCTTCTGTGTCTTGGAATCTACTGCTGATTCATAAACCCACCTTTAAGGCTTAGTTCTTAATTTTGCCTTTTTTTTTTTTTTTTTTTTTTTGGCATGGTATATTATCTGCAGTGCATTAAGCTGTTTGCTGACAGAAAAGCACCTTGGATTCCTGGTTAATCTCTATTTTCTTTTTTTCCACAGAACTTTTAATTCATCTGAAGTTTGAGAAACACTAACTTGCAGGAGCTTTTCCCAGGACAGCTGGACATGCAGCAGCAGATTGGTGTGCAGCACAGGGAGCAAACTGATCACTTTAAGATCTGTAAGAAAGGACCGAGGGATGGAAAGTGGGCTAGGGAATGTGACCTCTAGTGTGAGGCACTGGATAGTGAACTTCCTGCCACTATGGAGCACAGAGCCTGTCAAGACTGAATCTTACATGGAAGAAGTTTATTTGCAGTCATCAGTACAGCAGGGAAACAGGAGAGAAGCAAGTGGCTGAATCTCAAGAAAGCCAGGGAGGGGAAATGAAGGTTCAAACAGCTTGCATTTAAGGTTAGTGTCTCTGTCAACTGCAGGGCAGGCTGCAAAAAGAAGCATTTCAGAACCATGCAGTGAAGTCACAGCCCCTTAAGTGCCAACCGCCATTTTGATTAGAGTAGGGGTTTCAGAATCATGACCACTTAAATTACTGTTGTGAAGGATATTGCATGCAAGTGGAGTGGTTTCCTTTTTCAACCGAAACCAAACCGACGGCATTTCATTAACCTCTTTTCCCTCCTTCTCCTCCTCTTTAAGCCAACTGTGTGATCTAATGTGGCAGTATGGATGCTGGAAACTCAGTTCAAAAAACAGCTGGATACATTCATGAAACAAAAATGCATCATGAGCTATTAAATATAAAAATCACCTCTGCTTGTCCCTGGAGATAGGTCCCTGGAGATAAAGGAAGTATTCTGAAATGTTTGCTTTGTTCTTGTATTCTGCTTTTGTTATCCTCTCATGGCCTCTGAGGCAGGACACTGAGTTAGGTGGTGGTCTACTTCTGGTACATGTTTTCTTATACCCTTATATTCACTTATTCCTGGCAATTTATTGGCATTTGTGCTATTTATAATTTCATTGTTTTGGGCTCAGTCTCAGTCATCCTGGATCCATAAGATGATGTGGTCTTACCATTATGGCGTGGTTAACATGTGCCAGAAGTGCAAGGCTACATGTTGGCAATTGAATTACTGGCAAGCATGTCACAAATTATCTCGAGTCACGCTCCCTTCTGCGATACAGAAATTGCAGTGACGCTAGAAGTCTGAGCAAGTGTCTGTTCTGCTGAACAAATGATTCACTTGCCAGAAGCTTATCCACTGGACCCATGGTTAATCCTTCTGGCTTTGGGGGAAGAGAGGGGAGAACACAAATCACAGTTACTTCAACTATTAAGTTGATGGGCAGGAGGGAAGGCAGGAAGGAGGGAAGGCAGGAAGGAGGGAAGGAAGGAAAGAGCTTTCATAGAGGAATCCAAGGAGGACAGACAAATTCCCCAGCAATATGTTAGGAGCCATGTCCTAGATCATCTACAGATGGTAGCATGCTGCAGACTCTGGAGTGACTTCCCTTTTCATCCAGTCAGCTTCAGCACTGACTATGGGTTCAAAATATAAGGTATATGGCCTTGTACCATACAGCATCACATACTTCAAGGCAGGTTCAGCTAAAATCCACCCACAAATACATGAGTCATAACTCAGAAGCACACTCCAGTGTAGACATATCCTGAGTCACTTCCATCTTAGAAGCTTATAAATATTTAGTTAGCCACTTAGCTTTTAATTTAGCAGAACAACAAAGATTCATTAGACAAATCTCCAGAATTATCTTTCACTAAGAAGCTTCTTAAATACTTTCACTCTTACAAATTCCTTTTCATTTCTATACAACTCAGAATTATTTGATACATATAACGTACAAAACCCATAGTTGAACTAAGAATTAATTTCTCCTGATTCTGGTCCTTCTGTAATTAATTGCATCTATTTCAAATACCAGCTCTGTTCATTGCAAGAATATATTTTCATTTTTCTCATTTTAGCAATAACTGGTGAACTCTAATAAGGACATGTCTCTCCTGATGTGAAGTGGCATATAGCTCTTCCTAAAGACTACTGTCAATCTGGTCATCCAGCAGACCATGCTAGAGTCAGTTGGGATGTACCTGGACACATAAATATGTTAAATGGAAAATATATCCATACATTTTTTGGAAGAACAAGCCGAGGTTTTGGAAAAAAAAAACCCGCTTCCTTGTGTCTCTGTATTTTTTGGCAGTAGCAGGAAGGGAGGAGAAGAATTAAGGATATAGCATTAGGAAAAACTAATAATAAAATCATAAATTTGTTGTTATGACTACAAGTGTTTGAGTTAAAAATATGTGTTATATAAAAATGTGATTCTTGAGTTTACATCTCTCCAATTAACAGATTCAACCAGAAGCCAGTGATTGCTTTACAGACCATCTTTCAATGCAAACTGTTTACAGGCTGCTGGAGTCCCATGAATCACAGACTGAGCAGCACTCCTCCCTAGCAGAGCTGTTTGAACCCTGTAACTGAAAGGTAATCAGCAAAGATGATAACCAGGTTGGCCTGATGCTTTCTTTTTTCCCCTGGGTCACCAGTGCTTTTTCTGTTTGCTATTTTTGTTGATTGATTTTTATTTCAGTTATTCACGCATGCAGATGCCACATATATGTGGTTTTAAATTTTGATAAAGCAAAACATCTATTCACATCTTCGCTGTACTATGGAAAAAAATACTGTATCATTCTCTATACAACACACACAATAGGTTCCTCTTTTCTGCGGTCTAGGTAAAAGACTTTGCATCCTCACCAACAGGGAAATTGTTGGTTCAAGAAGAACATGTGGATAGTAGCAGAACTAATGTCTGTCTGAAAGAATACAGACTTAGGTAAACTTGGCAATGGGACAAAGGAAAGGACTGTGTAAAGGCCAGGTGAACAGAATAATTCTTGTGGCATCAATATAGGTGATGATAGTAGGAACAAAGCCTTCCCAAAGAACGAAAAGAGCTTTGGAACTGCAAAGGCAGAAAGCAAACCACCCACCCCCTCAAAAACCCCCGAACCCTAAACAAATGAAAAAGGAGAGGTGAGTTTTTCTTTTACTATAACATATATTCTTATTATACTGAAATTGCCATAGCAATATAGCTATAGCTATTTATTATAACATGAAGGGCTTAATCAAAACCACGCATCACAGGTAGCAGAGCCCTGATGAACACCCAGCCTCATAGAGCTGACTTGTTATTTTCTAGTGAATAATAAAGGGCTTAGATAGAACATTTATTATGCCATTACCAGAACAAGGTATTAAAATAAGAGTTGTATCTAGTTTTGGGTGCTCTTCTGTAAAATTCCTGATGTTGAAGGTGACTCAAAACACTACACAACCAATCAACATTGTATTACGGTATTTGGAAAGTCTAAAATATGAGAAGTTTCTACTTAGTTTAAAAAATAGAGGTGATTTTAAAAACTGGAGGTGATTTATTTTTTCTGTTTCACATTCAAAGGATAGATTAACATTCTGAAAACTACTTTGTGGAGGATTCAAAATTGTATAAGGTCTTAGAATACAGAGTTTCATAAATTAGCTGATGGTGTAGATCCAAGTCAGTTTGAAATACCATTGCCTTGTGGACCTAGCTGCCTGTTCTTGTTTTCATGTGCTTGATTAGAATAACTGCCTCACTTGGACCAGGTAGGAATTCTGCTTAATTGTTGCATATTCATAGCACGTGGGAGATGGAGCAGAGAATTATCTGTTCAGGTCAGTATGAATGTGTATTCCACACATAATATATTAATATATAATATATATTATTATATTAACATATCATATTCAACACATAATGTAATACACACATGTGTATTTCATCATATGCAGCAATGCTGAGGTCAGAAACACAGGTTGTAGTAGGAAGGACAAGCTATTTCTTCCTTTTCAGAACTTTCCTAAATCTGTTATTTATAGTACAGAACCATTTTGTTATATGTTTGCTATACCTTTTTATTTATCTTGTCTTTAACCTTGGCCCTATAAAAAAAAAGAAAGGGAAGTCCCTGTCCCTAGGAGCCTACACATTTAGTGTAAATACAGACAAAATCAGATACTTCTACAACATCTCATAAAAAACATTCTCTTCTTCATTAACTGCATCACTGTTACAGACTAATACCGCAATAGAAGTGAAACATTTCTAATGATGCCACACATATTAAAATACATCATCTGCATCCCATTGTGATTTTAATGGCATAGCAGAAAAAATGAATGCAGTGGTGGCATAGGCACCAGAAAGTTATTAAGTAGGACAGTTCTGCCAACTTTCTTACGTACTTGTGATTGCTAGCTACACCCCTTTGCAGCTGGAATAAGCATTAAAAGTCAAAAAAGAACATGTAGCTGCTAAGAACCAGCAAGGCCTCAATGTTTACATATAAACATAATTCCTGAAAACGCATCAAAATCTGAAAATATGGGTCTGTCTACTGATTCCATGTCTTCTTTAAATTTTTACCTTTTTTTTTTTCCATTTTCTCTGAAGTGTTTGTAGGAGAGGAAACATTCATTACAAGTGGTATTTCCGTCATTAGAAATAGAATCAATTATGTCCATTTAGGTAAATCCCTTTCCTTCCTGTTTCACTCTACGGCTGTTTGCAGTCCAGGCCTTACTGCATTTGACTGCTCCGGCACATCTCGCCCCCCCAGTATAGGAAGCCATGAAGTCATTCTTTTTGTCATTTTGGGAAGAAGAGCCCAGTATGTGCAAAGGATCCTATGGGTTTTTTTAATTGCAGAAGTAGTACCAGACTGCAAAGTTTGCATCCTAGCTTTCTCTGCTTTTAGCATTGTTCATGTCTGAGCCATTTACAAAACTAGTCACACTCTTCAGAACCAGACTTCAATCTTTCTTCCCTGGCATATGGAATTTCAAGTCAAGTTCCTCTGCTGTTACTTTAGAAAAACAAGTTCAATTTCTTCATATCCTTACTCTTAACAGGCCACCTGTACTTCAGGTGTGCTGCATTTCACTTTGGAGGGGTAGTAGATAACATCTCGTAGCTTTGCAGCGACATCTCGTGGCCTCATTGGCCTGGAAACGTCTCAGAGATTTCCAAGGTGAAGGTCTCATGTGGATTAAGTCAAATATTTCATACAATGACGGAGGTAGGATGCCATTTGAAAATCAATTCATCAACTGTGTTTAATTAGGTAAGTGACATTGTCGACGTGATCGTCAATTGTACAAAAAAAAAAGTTAGAAGTTGTTTCAGATGCTAAACTGAATTGGTGTCCCTGATTTATTTATTTTTTTTTATTGTTTTAACAAGCACTTTTACTATATAAAAATTTTTTACTTTTCCCTCACGGTATATGAACAGTCTACATCAAAACCAAATCACAATAGTTAAATCTACTGTAAAACATTTTTTCTGGGGTAACTAATCTGAGATGTTACATCTTAAAGTAAGAGGTAAAAGTATTTCGAACAGAATATGATTTTTTTACATTGACAATTGTGTTTCAATCCAAAATCTGAAATGGTAAACATTTACATTACCAAATTCAACATAAAACTCTCCAAGCTGCCTTACTAAGTTTTAAAGCCATGAAAAAATGTAGAGAAGTTAATGAAGATAACAGAGGTTAACACTTCTTGAAATTAATTGAGGTGGGTGAGGTAAGTGAACAGGAAACTAATTGCCAGTCCAAGATTAATATTGCTGTTGTACACCTTCTTTTAAACAATCTTATGGAGTTATATTTAAACTTTCCAGCTTTAGGTTATAATTTTGCTTTTTTTGAACACTATTGAATATTCAGTAAATAGTTCCTTATATGAAGAATATCCACAGATCATGCATAAGATATTATCCAGACTCTTGGGAAAGACTCCCATTATTTCACCAGATCACCAGATGTGAAGGTCAGCACTTCACTTAGGAGGGGATTACTTCAGGATCTGTCTGCAACTTCGGAGTATTTTGCTGCATAGCATACCATGCTTTTGCATTAGGCCTTACTGGGTTTTATCGATGAACCCTAAGGTCATATACTCCAGTTGCAGTATTTGAAGATACATGCACAGAGCCCAAAACTGCCGTAACTCATGTCAGTGGCATTTTTCAGTGAAAGCAGAATCAGGCTCTACTCCTTTTACAGAAAGACTTTGCTACTTCAGAAAAGGAGTACTATAGATATTTGCCCTTCGTCTCAAGGCTGCAAAGTTTGGATAGTATAGTAAGATGAACATCTTAAGTTGTTGCAAACATCTAATCACATATTACCTAGTGCACAAGTATACCAAAGGTATAAAATAATTTATCTCAGACTAAAGTAGAAGAACAGGTGCCCACAGTATAAAATGAGAGTACTCCCTCTCCTCGTGTGTTTAGACACTCACCATCTGAACGGCAGTGTACCTTTTGATTTTTAAATACTTGAGGCCACACAAACTAAACTAAGGGGAGAGAACCTAAAGTAGCAATATACAGCAGATCTGCAATCTATCAACCCTCAATTTACAGAAATTAATTTTATCAAAAATAATTTGTGTGTTCTTTGGAGTAAAGAAGTGTTCTTGCAAGAAAGAGAGTGGAAGACAGCACTGTAGTATACTGACTTCCAAAGCCTCAGTGGAAGACCACTGTGTGACCAAACCCCTAAAGAGGGAACAAGGATAATCCACACAGGAATCACAATAAAATGCTGGGGATTTATCCCTAGCTAAAACCTCTATTTTGTGGTTCTTGTTTGCTGTGAGGTAATGACTTGTCAGTAGCAGAAGTGAGGGGAAGCCGTATTTTTGCAGAGAAAGGGGAGCTTTCAGGCTAGCATTGGTGGCCTCTTCCAAAATGAAGAACACTGAGCATGCTGCTGAGTGAAGGGCTTTCCATGGCTTGCCCAGGTGACCTGAGGGGAAGGGTGCTGCCGCAGAGGTTGGCAGGAGCCGGGTGGCTTTGAGCCTGCTGCCTGCAGGAACGTTACTGACCCAGTGACTGGTCTTCGTGGCAGAGTCTGCTGCTGCTTCCTCCTAAACTCAGCTCAGCTGTGCAATCACGCAAAGCAAATTCAAACCCCATCGATAAGAATGCCTCGGAGTAATTAAAATTGCTGTTACACACTGTAAATTCATGTCCAGGGTTTAATCCATGTGTCTCGTCTATACCCTGTATACCCTTCCCAGGCACTTAGAAAGGCTTAGTTCTAGAATAGCAATGGAATTAACTCAAATTGTTGAGTCTACGGTGTATTTCTCTACATTCTGCAGGTAATTCCATACTCTCCCAATGAATTCCGTATAAATTTTCTGCAGAAGTCAGCTATGTGTGGAAGCTGTAACTTTTCCTTGTAGTTTCTCAGCAGGTACATGCTGTAAGACAGACAATGCACTGAGTCTGTGACAGATTTCAGTGATCACACTGGACTTCAATGGAAAATTAGATTTATCTGTTAACTGTACTAGTATTCTTTTCAATGAATTGCACTTGAAAGTAATTGCACTAATATGTAGTTGCATTTTTTAAATGCTTTTCAGATACCATACTTCCTCATGCTACATTTGCAGATTATTTCACTCAGCCCCCGTCATACAGAGGTTTCAGACTGTAGCTATCTTCTCAAACACTGTAACTAGAGGTTCCTGTATTATTAAAAATAGTTTATGTCCTAGACTCAGCTCAACTTTTCTGAAAAGTGATCATCTGGAAGTCAGCCTGAGATCCAGCTGTGTCACATGGGTTTTCCCTGCTTTCTGAAACGATCTGTTCCACTGCTTTTGAAGTTTCTGGGTCCTGAGAGCAGGGACTATCCAGCGTATCGCCACTGCTATTGCAGTGAAGAGGGGAGGCTATGTCGGAGGGCTGATCTGAGGGTTTGCCTGAAGCAGGTGGCAGGGGCACAGACAGAGGAAGATTCATCATGTAGAACACATTGCCCAAACGTCGGGACACCTTTAAAGACAAAAACACAATTGCAGCAATTGCTTCTCAAGATAGTGTTAAAGCCATTAAATGTCAAGGCTGACTGTTGTGTAGCAATGCCAGGGACATCCAGGAGATCCCAACCATCTCAAAGGGTTATTAGTGGTTAGCAAAAGTGCAAAAATCTCATCCATTTTCCCTCTCTCATGTTTTTCTAGGCCCAGGTTCTTGTGGAAGTAGCTTGGCAATACTCAGCTTGGGAAACAGCCCAGTGTGCTAGGCCTGACAGCAAGGTCCTCTTGCTCTCTAGGTGCTGTAGCACCCATGGGACAGAGGGGAGACAACTGCCAGCCAGGAGTGCGGAAGGTGGTTTTAATGGGAGAAGAGTGAGAGAGAGCAAAGGGGTTAAAGAAAAGAAAAAGAACCAGGCAACAACAGAAACACACAGAGAGTTGGTGTTACTGGATGAAATTAAGAGCAGAAAACTTTAAACATAGAGGCACAGCCTGTCTGTGAAACATGTACGATTACATTCCCAGAAAGGCTGTAGAAACCTCCACTTGGTATGTTCTAAAAGCCAGGTTGGAGCAAAAGCAAGTATCTATAAGAGCAGTTCTTACCAGCTGGGAAGGGAAAAGAGGAGTGAAACTGAATTAATTCATCAAACATGTCTTTTCCATTTCAACCTCAGCCTAGTCTCCGGTGTTGTATCCTGACTCGAAGTGTCTCTCTAACCGTCAGTCCTAACCTCCCCTTAGTGTCTCCCTGCATGCTGTTGTAACACGCAGAGAAGCAAAAGCAAACTATGCTGGAGTAATTTCTTTTCTCCTAATATTATGGTAGTCACCTTATCAGTGAGAAAAAATGTGTTTTAGTTTGGAAAAATTTCAGCCTGTTAGCTTCTGACTCTTTCACATCTCTGTGACTTGCCATCTTGGCATACATTTAATGATCATACCTGAGAGCGGATTTTCAATGCTGGTCCGAGTTTTAATCCCATTGTATCCAGGAGATGTTCCTCTGTTAGCAGTGGGAGGGTTTCTCCATCAATAGCGTGGTCTTTAAATATCTTATGAAATGATAAAACACATCATGGTGTGCTAAAACAGACTTCACAGGTTATTTTTTACACTTAATCCTGAGGCATAGACAATAAAAGGAGGAAATAATAATTTTACTGTTTTATCTTCATATTTATCTCCTAACTGCAGCCTGAAGTCTCTTGTTCAGGTGTGTGGGTATCAGCACATTTGCCTGTAGTTTATCTACTTGTTCTTGGCAAGTGGGACCTTTGTAATGTTTCGATGTTACTTTTTTTTTTTAAGGAAGTGAGCAGCCTGCTACCAATGAAAGAATAGTTTTGATATTATTAAGGAATATACAAGATTTCAATCTCTTTGCTTGCATTTCTAATAATACTTCATTTTTCAAATGGAATGATGCCTATAAGAGCTCAGGGGTGGTAGGTGGGTTATACCAATATTCAAGAATGCAAAATTGCTTTAATCTGCATAAAAATTGTGCAGGGCATGTGGAGTGAAAAAATTAAGATACTTTTCTTATACTGTTGTTTTGCTGGTATGTATCATGACCAATGACTCCAAATGCAGCAGAAGTGCGTGTAACCTCTCAGAGTATGGACTGCCTTTCCCTTTAAGAAGCAAGTGGCTTCATATGTTGAAGGGCAATGAAAACTACTATTAGTTTGTAACTTTGCGACAACCAGTTAACCTCTAGCATTTACATTTGTTTGATGACCTTTAAATCTAGATGGTCCTAAAGGCCTGAAAATGTGGTGAGTGTTTATAATCACCTGGGCATAATCTGAACAGCCTGGGAGGCTAACGATGAAGTTGTATACATCATCAACAGTCCACTTGCGAATGTCTTCAATGGAAGAAATGTCTTCTCCATTCAGGATCAGGCCTTGTGCTCCTTTGAGGAGGAAACATAAATGTTATGTTTGTAGAACTTTGCTGGCAAATCAATAGGAAATGATTGTTAACATGAGAATTTTTACACTTCTCCAGAATCTAATATATTAACAGCAGTGTGTAGTCACAGACAGATACGGGAGTCCTAGACACCAAAATTACCAGATAGTTAGTAGTAGCTGATTCTGGAGGTTTTTCTTCTGGTTGGCTTCTTTTGTGTACTGCTGGCAGTGTACATACCAGTTACTACACATACAAATCATAGTGTGGTATTTTCTCTAATCAGTGTTATCCAATGCTTTTGATTCTTTAGACTTTCCTGTTATTTTAACTTGACTAATATTTCAGTAGAACGGAACCAAGCCTTTGCTAGCCCATAGTGCCTACTGTGAGTTAGAAGGACATATAGAAAAGTTATGGGCAGAACACGGAGGCTAGCTCACAATTTCATTTAGCAATTTTGTTTATTTTAATTGAAATTCCTTTTGCAGACAGGAACTGAATACTTAATGTGCATTTTAGGGACATGGTTTAGTGGTGGACTTGACAGTGTTAGGTTTATGGTTGGATTCGATGATCTCAAAGGTCTTTTCCAACCTATATGATTCTATGATTATATATTTTTCAGTGATACAGTATGTCTTTGGTAGATGATCCTTGACCAACATCACAGCCTGTTCTCATTTCAGGTAATGGGAAGTTTTGCAGGGCTTATCCACTGGCACTGTTGCATTTAACAAGAGCTGTAAAGCTATAGAAAAAATGATTCTTGAACAGTAGCTGGTGAGGCCTGTGTCTTACGCTCTGTTCTTGCGGAGGTCAAGTCTCAGGGATAAGTTTGTTCCTAAATGAGTGCAGCTTCTAAGGGCATTCCTTGTCCTGTTTGACAAACACAGGGATTATGATCAGTATATTGCGTGCTGCTACGTTTCCCCCCAGCCACCAGAAGGAGAGGAGAGAATGTAGCATGTTGAACAGAATTGTGGAGAACCTCAAAGTGCTGCTAACTTGACAGCTTAGGGGTGACAAGGGTGTTGTCCCCAGGGACTGATATAAACACAGGATGACATCCTGCAGCGGTATAGCACGTGGCACAGAGCATTGAAACAGTTAGGAGGCTGCTTTGTGACTTTTTGCTGTGCAATTGCATTGTCCTGCAAGGTAAAGCACTGCTACCTAAGATGCTGAAACCTCCATTATGCCAGCAAGCAGCACAGTTTGCAGGTAGGGAAAACCGCTCTTTACCTTTGCTGACTTGGCTTTACCAAGTTATTACTATTTGCAGCATATTAATTCTACATTTAGTTGCCATGACTCTATCATACAAAAAATTTGCTTAAAACAGAGGGAAGAAATGAGAGACCAAATCAATAGAAATAAATAATATCAACATGCCACTCTAACTGTAATCTGGAGACTTGACAAACCTGAAGGTAGCAATGGGTTGCTGGGTACTGGAAATCCGTATGGCAATGCTGAGAATGGGATTGCAGAAGGGTACATGTACTTCTCATCAAAAGCAGCACAGGAGCTATTAGATTCCTTCTCATTTGTGTTGCTGCAGCTGTTGGTTTCAGTAGAAATTTCATGAGTAGCACAGTTTTTTCTCAAGCCTTGTTCAAACTCTTTACAATTTTTGGCAACTGCAGATGGCTCAGTCTGGTTTTTGCTTTGTTCAAGTTTGTTTGGTGTCTCCACCTCTGCTTCTTTCTTGTCTTCTTTCTCATCATCCGCTGCAGCTGAAGCAGGGTCCGTAGTTTTGTCATCAGCTTGGTTCTTTGTGCCATTGGCACTACAGTCTGCAGTTTTGTGATTTCCAGCTCTCCTCCCTGGTCGACGTGCCCTCTCCCTTTGCAAAGTGCTGACTGGAGGGTATGGGCTGGTTGCCATGAGCATAGTGTTGCCATGAATTTCATCAAGGGTGGTACGATGAACATATAAGTCGCTGGGAAGATGGCCTTCAGGTAGTCTGTGCCTGCCACGGAAAGCGATGGGACTAGCTGGCATCCCATGGTAAAGGAAAGGTGCTTCCAGGCCCAGTAGCCCTTTCCGATGAGCTTTCTCCATTTCTTTTTGCTGAAAAATAGCACTCATCTCCATTTCCATTCTAAGAGGCACATAGAGTACAAGCAGTTAGCGCCGCTCAGTTCCTTCATCACCTCTTTTTTTCAGTAGCAGATTAAAACTCACATAATTGAATAGGCAAGAGTACTGCTTTTCTTCTTTCACCCCTATATTGCTAGATGTGAGAGGTCACAAACTGCAGATGAACGGCAAACCTGGCTATATTTAATGCGCTGCCAGATACGTATAGTAAACTAAAAGGGGGAGAAAAGATATCTTCCATGTGATGCCTCTGGATAATATTTCAGACAAAAAAGTGTTATTTGTATATTGGCAATCCAGGCATTATTACAGTGATTATGCTCACTTGGGATTTGGCAAATTGTCTCCAGAGTCATAAGGGTTAAAGACTAAAGAAAATAAGTAATTTACATTACCGATTAGAAAATTATACTGAAAACTGGAAAATGGCAGTGATATTGTAAGTGATAAAGAACTAGAATTATATTATCTATGGAACCTGTGCATACATTCAGAGTAAGCTAACATTAGTAAGTCTCTTGAGTAACTCTCCATAGTGCCTGGCACCTGAACATGGCTCTGACAGCGTGAAAGGGTGAGATCCTGGTGGTAGGTGTTCAACCTGTTGGATAAAGCCAATGCTTCACGGTCTGTGCCAGCTTCCCACCCCTGGCATAGCGGGTGGGAGGGCTTACCAGTGAGATATGGAGAATACAAGGAGTAATATGTGTCTTCATTGTACCAACCTTTGCTGGCATCGGCTTTCTCCGGAGCCAAGCTAGTGATCAAACAGAAAGCTGTAGCTCCCAGAGCTCCACAGCTTCAGCTGGAGCCGAGAGATGAGAGAAGCGAGCCAGTTTACCAGACACAAACCAGAAATGGTTCAGCCTGCCTTCCTTGCTATGAGGAGCTTTCAGTGGGACTTCCACATTCTTCTTTAGAAAAGGGCTTGTGTGGGCAGCCAAGTCTTTAAAGCGCACCAGAATAGCTTTCTTAACACTGCAATGAGGATGACGGGTCAGAGAGAGTCTGACTTTTAGCAGACTTCTCATTAATGTAAAATTGTCAGGAAAGCAGTTATTCAGATGATTGTTGCAAGGAGGAATTAGTTGATGACCCCATAACATTCAGGGCTTTTTCTCTGCCCTCTTTTCATCTTTGCAACAACCTCCAAATTACTGATTTTCTGCTTTCAGAGATCCAGTGGAAGTGTTTTGTCTATGGACTATGTCCTTGTACATCTTGCCCAATTGTCATTACTCACACGCAGCTCCTGAGGTGGAGATAAACAGCAAAGAGCATTACATTCCTGACTACTCCCCCAGATAAGATAGCCTGCTCCCCTGAGGACCAGCAGATGGGCAAGCACTGAGCTTTGGTAAGAGGCTGAGTCCCTTGGAGAACAAGGATTTAGGCCCAGGTGCTCAGCAGCATGGCTGTAGCAAGTGCAGGAGATTGTTTGCCAACACCTGATTTCTATAAAGGGTGAAAGGAGCAAGTGCACCTCTAAAGGTGATGTGCGCTGCAGAAAGCAGTGTGAAGCTAGTGGAAATTGCCAGGATGGCAAAAGTCTGGGGTAGAAGGTTATCTCATAGATTTAGGCTGAGCTCTTTTATGTTGGGGTTTTCTTGGGTTTGGTGGGCTGAGGGAAGAGCCTGAACAGGTAGGACTAGCTCTGCTGTGGCTGAGGGTATATGTGATGGCCATGCTTGCTGCTAGCTGTTTTAGTTGTTTTTCTCAGGGTTTTTGCCATGTGGCAAGAGCTATGTGAAATGCATTGTTGATGCAAACCTTGTGCTTGGAGGAGTTCAGTAATCAAGTTTTGCTGACTGAAGAGCTCAAAACACTTCCGTCATAATTCTCTTGAGATGCCTACTCAGAATTATCTGTTCTTTGCTCTTAATCTTACTGCATGAGGGGTGTTGCCACTCAGTACTGTGCTGAAGCCCAGTTGCAGGTGTGGTTGAGGTTAGAATTCCTCTATGGAAATGGTGCGGCTGTGAGCGAGGGCACTGGTGGTTACTTAACAAGCTACTGGTTACACTGAAACTTGTACAAATAACTGGACTCTCTATAGTCACCCTGACATTCAGACAATTTGGTTAAACTAGGAAAGCTGTCCACCCTGGTAGGGTAGGGACATAGCTAATCATCCCAAGGGCCCAGCTGTAGAGGCTTAAAATGTGTGTGATAGCACACAGCTGTAAAGTTTGAATTTGTTTCTGACTTCTTATAACTTCAGGGTGTTTGGATCCAGAGTTCAGGGGTTTGGGCTGAAGTTGATAGCTTGTTTGTTACTTTAACCAAGCTGAGGGGTTTGTTTCTTTTTCTTGTATCATTTTAAGACTAAAAGCAGAATAGGGGCAAGCAGAAAGTCCAGTAGCTTCAGACCTTAAGAGGTAATTAAGGGGCCTCTGCTTGCCTGGGTGACTTGAGAAAGTATCTCAATCACTGTAAAAACCCACCAAAAGTCTGTGACTTAATAATTTCCAACTGCCCTTGCTGCTGTAATCCTGGCATGCACCTCAGAGCAAAGCTGACTATTGATTACCTGGCAATATTTTGCTTTTGAACCAGTTCCTGTCTCCTGGCCACAGCTTCCATGGATTCTGGTTGCAGAAAGCTATATCCTTAAAGGGAAGGGAGGGGAAAAAAAAAATCTTTAAAATTCACTTATTTCTGCAAGCAAATGCACAAACCCCAAAGCAATGCAGAGACACTTTAAAAAGCTTTTTAAGATTTGAACTATGTGCTTTGCCAGGAAGCTGATATGACTTCAAGTTAAATCCTATTTGTGTTCATTGCTTTGGTGGGAATATGTAGTAGAAACACTAAGTCCAGCATCAGGTGTTTGCAGGATCAGATCTGTAGTTAGGTATAACTGCCATTATCCATAAAGGAAAGAGACAGCAGGGTAGTTCTACTTGGTGACTTATGTCTTTGAAGTACATACAGCTGCTCAGAAAATAATAACCAACAGTTAAGCAAAGCAAACCTGCTCCTTCGAGGCTGTTTTCAGCCTACATGCTGTGTAATTTTAAATTACATTTCCTCTTAAGGGAGTCTGTTATCTGAGCGCCACACTGGGGGGGGAGGGAAGCTGAAGCCAGGAATTCTTGTTTATAGATCTATGTCCCATCAAGAATTTATTCACTCATCTCAAAGAATGAACCTTAAGATATTACCTCTTTGTATAAAGAGATATGTAAATTTATGTGCAGCATGACATGCGTGCCACAGTTGTGTTGCCATGCTATGATATCCAGCCTTCCCCTTAGAGCTGTGCCCTGTAATTTTGAGCCTTTTTAAAAGGACTTGTAGTTGCCCAACATAAGTAGCATGTAATATTATGATTAAAGAATATGATCAGTAAAGTAGTCTTAAAAAAGCTAATGCTCATATGTGAGCAAGAGTTAAATGTAGCAAAAAGTGTTGTTGATTGGACCATTTGTTTAGCTACAGCCTTCTGTTTTGGTGTGAAAATGCTTGGAAAATACAAAAAAAAAAAGGAGAGAACAAAACCATGCAAATGATCTTGGAAACAGTGTATTTAACAAAAGCTAAAAAGGATGTGTTTAGAGTTAAACTGGCACAGTTTAGAATCTCTGGTAGGCAGGCTGCCTCCTTTTAGTGAGACTTGTTTTTCCAAATAAAATAAACTGTTATTGACAGTACCGATAAACCTATGAAAAACTAGTTGGTGCAGTTTGCTTTCTAATTTACATGCTATCACTTTTCAGGATGCAGACAATGCTTCATTACCTGGGCCTGGGTAAACACGGTTGGACAATATGTTTGGCATGTTTGCGTGCTGTGGGACTGTGGGTCCAAGGTGCGACGCAATATGGATTTGTCTTGGATCAGCTGATGCCATCATTTCAGTTGAAGGCAACAGATCTCTGAGAGGAAAAAAATACATTCAGACATGCAAAGGACATTGTTTAGTTAAGAATAATCTAAGATCTTTATATACTCAGGTACAGCACGTGCACAGTTAGTCTTTAACTGCAGTGTTATAGTAAAGAAGTGGTGCAAAATACCTGTCTACCAGTCGAGGCTCAAACTGGGAGGGAATTGCCTGCATTCTCTGCTGGCCTGCGCCCATTAGCTGAGGGTTTACTGCCATCAACTGATTTCTCATTAGCATCTCTTGCCGCTGCCGCAGTTCTGATACAAAGCATATATTCTGTTGTCAGTGTAGTAAATTAGAAAGTGATTATGTCTGCAGTATAACTTTACCAGAAAAAATATTTTTTCTCAAGTGACAGCATTTTAGTAAGAGTTAGCAAATCACACTTTTTTTTTTTTAATAGCAGCAACTAAAAAAGAATACATTTCCACTGCCACCTTAACCACATTGTTTAAATAATGTAGTTTTATACAAGCAAAATGCAGTAAAAATAAGAAGGATGTGCATAGTCAAGGGTACAAAAGGACAATTTACAATCAACAATAACTCATATATCACTATTAAACAGAAGAGAATAGCCATGAATGTTAGGTTCTCTGCTTGAGAGAGTTTTCATTTCTAATACAGTTTTATTTTTGGAAAAATCTTATTAGCTAGAACCTGCCTTGTCATGAGACAGCAGCTCTAGAAAGAAGAGCCTGCAGTGGTGAGCCAGAACCTCATAATGTCCAGCTATGGCTTTTGTTGCTGAGTTCCTGTGTGACCTTGACTCTCCAGATGCTTAGCATCTCTTGATCAAATTGTGAATGCCAAGAATCCCCCATGTTAACTTCTAATAAGAGAAATATTTCCCCAGTTACTCCTAAGATGAATTTGAGATACCTCTTAAAGATGTTAAACTTGTTGCTGGCTGTTTCTTATACATTGTACAGGTATTAGCAATGCTATAAACAAATGCGCAGTTAGGTTTCTTCCTGCTTACCTCCTGCTGCCATGCCACTTGCTAATCGGTATAAGTGCTTTTCTTCTAGTGTTCCTTGTTCTCCTAGGATAGACATTTTTCTCATGTGATCCCGTGGAGTCATGCTTCAAAGGGACAGCAACAACTTTTCTGTTGTAAAGAACTGAATCAGGAGGCCCAAATAAAAGAATAAGACATTCAAAACTGTAAGAAACAGAGCAGGTTATACAAGTTAATTTCTCAGATAAGCAGGTAGTCCTTCTGCCGCTCACAGCTGCACCCTTTAGTGCTTGTGGATTGTATTGGTTACCATATAGAAACTTTCAGTTTTCAGGACAATGCAAATGTTGCCTTTGTTTATACTAAGTTGTTCGGTGTCCTTGGGTCTTACTGTGCAAGGAAAGTAAGGATTTGGGGAAATATCAGCTGCTCAGAAGGACGTAATTAAGCCAAAGTCGTTTGCCTGCAGCCCTGAGAACAGTGACGTGCTCATACTCAGGAAGGCAGGTATCTCTGGTTTTATTTGGGAATTGTAATAGTTAGGAGCCCTGTCTACTGTAAACTAAGTGAAACAGATAGAAAGAAATGATAGAAATAAGTTGTTCCAAATGACATCAGCCCCTTAAGACTGCCAAATGAAGTAAAAAAAAAAAGGTAAAAGAACATGCTTTATAGTGATGGAAACAGTGATAAAAACAGCTAGGCTCAGATTAATTATCCATATATGTACAGGTAAATAAAGCCAGATGAAGAGTAGAAATCTAGACTAAGACCTAATACACTACAAATGCATAGTTGAATAGCTGTAGTGTCATTGAGGTGGATTGCGTCAGCATTTCTGAAATCTATCTGAAGAAGCAGGTGACTAGATTACAAATGATCCTGATACCAGGGGAGTAAGTAACCACAGTATGCCCTGCTCAGGATTTTAGGGGAACGATCTACAGCAGGATTATTTGTGCAGATACGTCATAAAGGAAATAAGTCCTGTAACCCACAGCCTGGATGTTAAAAAGCTATCCTGTGTGGGAGGCTTTAAGTTGAGAGGCTGGCAGAGGGGGCAGGCTAGCTCTAAAGGCAGCAGGGGCATCTGTACATTTGTTTCAAACTAGATTTGCACAGCAAATGGTTGGTTGGTTTTTTTTTTTTAAGTAAATTGAAATTAAGGAGTTTAATTTTGTTCCCCATTAGCTCTGATGAAATGGATTCTTTCTCTCTTCTTAAAGATGGAAGATGTAATGCTTAAGTGTTCTCATCCTGTAGATACTGACAGCTCTCTGAGTTCAGCCAGCATTTGGTATAGATAACAGCGAGGAATGCCTTAGAAATGCAAAGAGAGAAGCACAGAGAATCTACCAAAGCCAAAGAGAGCTCAAGTGAATTGTGCCTTTCTAAACCTTTCCATGAAAGCCATCAAACAGGAATCATTGAGAAACAAGACATAAGAAAGAGAGGACTGGCTGTGCTGTGAAGGGCAGCAGACTCCTCTCTGCTGGCTCTAGTTTGGGACATGAATCCCATGGCGTGGAAGCCATCACTGACAAATTCCCTGACAGCAGCTACCTCATTTCAGCTGAGTGCTGGTAACTGCTGAATACGTATTAATAATCACTCCACAAAGATGTGATCTCTGACGCACAAATGGCCAAAACCATCTAGAGCTTTGGATAGTTTGACTTTTTATGGCTTGCTTGCCAATTTGCCTTTAGCATGTTGTGATGAAGCTATTACCTTAAAATGCCAACCTTCTCTGAGAACTCTAACTACCTTTTGCTCAAGTCTTTCTCATGTATTTTCACATTTATGCCAAACTTGCTTACTTTGCAGGCCAAAACTTATTTTCATTTTTATACTAGGTTGCCCCTGCTTCTAGCCGTAGTAAGTCAATGCCCGTGATTAATGGCGTTGGCATGATAAAATCCAACTGTGGGACCACTTGTGCATATGGGACCACTGCAAAGGCAGTGGTGTTGTACAAGTAACAGTGAGACCAAACACAGTTTGAGATGTTAGCATTGTTATGAGTACAAGATGGATCCAATTGCCAAGTGGTTTTTCTACCTTTAAACCAGCTACATAGGATACAGAAATTCTTTAGAAATGGTAAGCATGAACAACAAAAATTCCCTTTTTCACAGCCAGTCCTTTTTTAAAACAGAACCAAACTTTAAAAACTGTTCCTTATCCAAAATCTGATGGAAGCCAAATCCTATATTTTGTTACCCAAGTAATTATAAATTAGAGTAGTCATTATAACTCCTTTTATTGCCTTTGACCTATTGAAGAGTTACAAAAAAGTTTAAAGGAAAGCTATCAATCTAATTCACATGCTTCAGGAATTTACCATTTCCTTGGTATGGCAAAGATACTTGATCTCAGCCTCAAAATGAGTTTTCCAAAAGGTAGACAAGTTAGTAATTTTCAGCCATTCAGACTGAGAGTAGAGACTATACTTGGACACACCACTGGTGTTCCCTCAAAATAAAAAGTTCTTTACATTTGTAAATGTTGTAAATGCTAGATTCTGTGTTGGCTAAGATTCAGGTCTTCCTGGAAGCAGACAAGCCTGTCAAATCCAAGAACAGCACCATGTGCTTTGTTCTTGACATATGTATCTGCACATGTGCCACTGGATGTGTTTCCATTTGCCTTTTTTTTTTAGGATACTTTAGACTTAAAGCGGTTTAGGATGTTGGGTGCTTCATGAAGAGCATTTGAGCTGCCAAAGTGCTTCTGAGCTGCTAAAGCATTTTAAAGCTCAGTACTAAAGCGATTTAGTGCTGAACTAAACTTTACAGCAGCTCAAAAAATAGATGGCAACTGGGATGATGGTATTTGCCATACCATATTCGTCTGGTGAACCATTTAGGTGGTTTCCTTTCCCATATGAGTGGCCATGTATTAAATATTCTGGAAAACAAAGCTGCAATTTTAAACTTCATGCTAACCTGCTTACAGCCTGGACTTTGGCCTTTGCCTGGTACACCTGACTAAAGAATATGAAGGTGCAAAGCAACCAGCAGAGGCTCAGATAGACATAATGGAAAAACCAAGAGGTTTTAACCTTTTCATTCTAGTAAATCAGAAAAAAAAATAATTAAAAGCTAGTATTAACACTAACAAAGTTTTGTCTGTCAGATGACTGACAAGCTCTACCCCTTTTGCTTTTTAGGAACTGCTAGACTGCTTCAATCCCCTGTTTTAATCACAGTTGTGAATGCACTTTATTCTGGGGAAGCTGTCCCTGTGTGGGGAAAGAGACATACATGTAAAGGACACTTCTATTCTTCTGACTCTTTTACTGTTGTATTAACACCCCTCACTCCAATCCCCCCTAAAATCACACCTGTGACTAAAATTTTTTGATACAACTTTAAAGCGTAGACTCGTGGAAAACCTAGTGGGAAAAGACCCATCCATTCTAACCCAAATCCACCACCTCCACATGGGATCCCATATACCCTGCCTGTTCTGACAAACTTCTACCAACAACTAAGCAGCAGTAACTGTGGTTAGAAACCAGCAGTACCAGTATCCCCATCATGCACTCTCTATGGTCCATGCAGTTCCCCAAACAAGTCTGGATTTTGTGTTGGATGTGAGGTATGTTACACTGTCTGTTGACAGGTGGTCTCTCACATAGCCTCCTTTCAGAGCTGAAGCAGAAACTATTTTAAGACTGTTCTTAAAATCTTTATTTTTAAAAGTGAGGTTTTCTTTTAAATGCTGGCATTTTCACTCAGTGTAGGGTACCATATACAGCAGCATCCATAGTGGAGTTGATCTGTATTTATTGGTAGATTATTATCCACTAGATGACCAAGGTTCACAGCGCATCACTTCAGGCAACATTAATCGCTTCAGGCAATGTACATCACATAAGCAACTTATCCTTGCAAAGGTAGACTAGGTGGTCTGTTGGTTTGACATGGAGAAGATATAGTATTGAAAAAAGTCATGGAATAATATGACTTGAAAGTTCATTGGTATCTTCTTCCACTAAAGCTGTAGCTTACTGCTTCCACTGACCCAGTTTTTGAGTAATCATGAGCCAAAAAGGAGGGTTTGATTCCTTAATGAAGTTTTCACTGGAGTTGCTCCATGAAGTCATTCTGGTTTTCTTCATTGGTGTGCCAATCAATCCTATCTAACTTAGCTTGGATTTCTTCTCAGATACATAGAAATAACTCTGGTATTTTTAATAACTTTGTTAACTCTGGTAAAAATTTTCAGATGTTATTTCCACTGAAATTCTAATCTATGTTCCCTAGCTGAATGTTAGAATATCAATATGGTGTGAATTTTAATTATAGGACACATTTTGTATGTATATGTCATCCACATTAAATTACTCATTTATTTCCCTTAATTTTCTGTTCCCTTAATTCTGAAGTACTGAATTGATCAGGTAGGATAAATAGTTAGCTTAATAACCTAATATAAAGACTTGTATGTAACCCTGTGTCAGAGGGAGAAACTGAATTTGACTAATCTATGTTATTCCATTTGGAAAAACACCTTTTTTGGTTACTTAGCTGGGGTTCTGACTTGCAGGTCAAATTTAATGTACTTAAGGTTCATACTATTTCCATAAAAACTAGCATATTAGAAACCAACATCAGCAAAACAAGATCTCTGAGGGAACAGGGAAAGTATACTTCTGATACATATATTAGCCGGGATTTGAGAGTAGCTCAAAATCTTGCATCAGGGTTCATATAAATTCATACACACCAGCTGTCCAGTGTTACATTCATATATGGCTGATCCTATTGCACAAATCCTGGCTGTACAGCACATTACAGGGATGAAGACAAGTTAATCTCTACCTTTAGAGTCTTACCCTTAGCAAACCCTTCTTGGCAGCAGGCAGAACCACTCACCCAGTACTAATTCTGTCTCAATTTATTAGATGAGAAGTGGCAAGACACGAACTTCATGAACCAGAAGCATTTGCAAATCTAATCATGCAATATGCAGTTTCAAAATGTCTATAGCAGTCTGTGTATCTGTATTATTAATTGCATTGGCAAAATACAGTATAGTCTTATGTATAATATAGACTTGTTGGAAGACTTGTTTTTTTAGTTAAATGCATTAAGATTTCATTAACTAATAGTGCTTTTATTTACATCAAACACACGGAATTAGCATTTTTTAAAAGCAATGTTTAGTATGCCTTTGCAGTGGCTCCACGGGCTGTTTGGAAGAAGCTGAGTATTGTTTAAAATGCTCAGATAAATCTGTGTCAGAGAAATCAGTTAAATGTATAATGTAAACATGTATACATGCTTATGAGTGAAATATATGAATAAACTCATAAACTCATATCGTGAGGTAAGTCTTTCCTATCGAAATCTGAAAAATCATACACCTCTTGGTATTGCTTAGCATCACCATTTACATTAAAAACTATGAATAAACTCATATATAGCCTCACTTTCATTTCCATTGGCTCCCTTTTTAGAAAAAGCTCTCCTGATTACTTGAGAAATCAGATGCTGTTTTAAAAAATAGATAAATATTCCAATATTATTAATACTCTAATGTTATTAACTGTAGTATCAAGGGTTCATGCCCTAACTGTATGCTAAGAGTCATAAAGCTAGAGATTGTACTTATTCAAGAACACACAGTCTGCAAAATAAATTACTTTTGGAAAGCAAGAAAGCAATTATACCAGCATTATGTCATACAGGAGCATGAACTATGTCTTCTTAATTGGGGTAAGGTACCATTGGAGAGGCTATAGGGCTAAATTCTAATCCTAGATACGTGGGCACAGACTGCTCAGAGACTGAGATTAGAGTGTAATCCTAAAACTGGATTGAGAACGATACATTCCCTAAAGAAAGGAAAATAACTATATTTATACTGTGTATGTCAGCCAGTAGAGTTCGCACTGCATACCTTTACACTGAAACGGAGACATGGACATGCACGTTTCACCATTTTTGAGCTAGCTAATTGCGAAGATTGCGAGCAGCCAGTCACTTGTATGTTTTTAAACACACTAGTCTCAGGAAGAAATCAAGGCTTAGTATTGGCAAACTCAGTCCTTCATGAACTAAGTAAGTTAGGTTCATAATAGAAGTTCATCTTGTTCTCTCTGGAACGGCTGGGGGCAAGGGGAAACTGTTATTCCTGTGTGCCGCTAAGGCAACAGTCAGCTTAATGCATTGACTAAAACCAAGGGTGGAGATGCTTTGTGCTGAACACAAACACACAGCAAGAGCCCTCAAAGCCTGCTAGGTGAGGCAGACAGATGGTGGAGGAAAAAGAAGCAGTCCTGCTACTTGATATGGCATTGGAGGCATATAGATACAGGACAGTAAGCAGCTGAGGTGGGAATTGTGCTTAGCAGTTCTCCCTCTCAGCTCAGTGCTGTAACCACAGGACGGGTTTCTGCAGAACCATAGTGCTAATATTATTCATTTGTGTTTGTGGCAGCACCCAAAGACTCCAACTGGGATCACACTGAGTGCTTTAACTATGCTTTTTAAAAAAACAAGTAAAATAACTAATCAAGAACTAATGAAAATAGTGGTTGTAGCAGAGCAAATGTGCAGGTGCACGCATACATGTGTGTAACATTGTACACCCACCCTGTATCCTGACAAGCTGGTACATGGAGAAGCTGTTTACAAGGGATGGGTCTCTCTATTACATCGGTTATATACACAGAGATAAAGCATGATGTAATTTGTTTTCCTTGTGGATTTATTTCATAATTAGAGATGACATTTGAAACATTATCCTCTTGTCTTTGATTCTTTCAGAAGCCTAAAGATTGCAAAATGTGGCATAAGTGGGATCAGTTAAAGGGAAACTAATCTCTGTATTTTTTACTTTTTAATCGTTTTTACTTTTAAAGCATAAAAAAGAAGTTTTTTCTTTTTCTATTTTTAAATACTGGAAGTGGAAGTCTTGGAATGGAAAGCTTTCTGAGGATTGGAGAGCAAGGCTGGTATTTCCAAATGAAATACAGTTGAATTTTAGTGGGATTTGTGTTTCACTTTAACAAGAAATACTACTGCAAATGACAACACTCCCAGTGCCAAAAGAAACCAGGTAGTGGAAAGAGGAATGGGTTTTAGGAAGGCTATTTAAAACTGTTTTTATTTAACAACTCTTTAACATCACTGACTAACTAAGAGTTTGAATCTAGAAAACTTGTACTGAATCCTCAGTACCTTCTCTCTTCAGTTAGGGTATTAAATATTGCAGCAATATCCTTCAAACTTCCCCAAATCCTCTGATAAAACAGAAAACTGCATTTGATGTGTCTTATGCCACTAAGGTAAAAAAGATGGTGTGGGTTTTTAATCATTAATTGTTTCAGGTTAGCTTTATTACAAAGCAAAAGACAGCACACACTTGTCTTAAAAAATATTTGCAGGTATGTTAAAATATATGTAAGTCACAGATATCAGATACTAAAACTACTCCAAATTCCTATATGAATTCACAAGTTTTAATACAAACTTTTTCCCCTTGCGAGATTAACATGTGAAATTGCACACCTGATCCTGCAAACAGACTCAGAAATCAGCATCTTGAACAGACTGAACATTTTCATCTCCAATTTCAAGAGTCAGGCCATGATAAAATTACTTGAGTCAGGATTGCCTCTCTTTCTCTCTTTCTGTATCTCTGGGGCACCAGGGTGATACAGAAATTCACATATTCTGTAACTGAGAAACTTGAAATTTTAGCTCCGAAGGCAATATTACAGTGCCCAAGCCTTTCTCAGTCTACAGTTAATTCTGCCCACATATTCAGGTAATAACAAGATATAAGGAACCTCATCATGTTATGATATTATTTTTACAAAATATATCACACTGCATACATTGGTGTTCCGCAAAGCTGCTAGCACTGGGGTGTATTACAATGGCTATGCACACAAGCAAAATTTTAATTAGGTAAATCTAATGCAGGTACATCAGACTAAAACAGCCAAATATATCTGTGTGATGATAGCCTTGATTAATTCTGATTGCACACTGATTTAGAAAATCCACTGCTCCAGGAAGTATCTGTAAAATACTGAGGTTTTTCTATTGTACTTTAAAAAGATAAATTAGCACAAAGATTAAGCTATATGTATTAACAACGAGTTAGCTTTTAAGAATATTTTGTTACGGTTAGAAAAGACAGTGAAACATCTGTACATATACATTAAGCAACTCAATCTGTATCCAAAGTTTTCTAGAAAAATACTGAATTTGCAATGACAAGCTTTCCCAAAGTAAAATCCTCCATTTGTGAAATAGCTCTTTAAAAGTTTCTAAAAGGATCAAGTTTATGTCAGAAGAAAATACAGTGTTTGCACCTGAATATGCAGGATTATTTACTCGTAAGAATACATGTAGCAGATTGCTGAGAAATCAGAACATAATTAATTACATACTTTACTTTTTCTGTATCACCCCTGCCAATTCCCACCTACTCTCTGCAGTCCAGTGCTGGTCTTAAACAAAAACACCATGAAGAAGTCTGCTTAGATCTGCGCTGTTTCTATCGTGAGGTAAGTCTTTCCTATCGAAATCTGAAAAATCATACACCTCTTGGTATTGCTTAGCATCACCATTTACATTAAAAACTAGCACTTTTTATTTTTATTTCATGTATACTTACATCTATTGTGAAGACCTTAGTTTTGGGTAAAATGAAGACACCGTGAACATCCAAAAGTATGTGCCTTCACTATAAGTCTTCCTTTCAAGCTGCCTCAGTAATGTGATTGACAGCTTTTAAAACACATCAAGATTAACATGTCAAAAACTGCCTTAACTAACGCTGACTTTACTTTAAATACAAATTGAACTTATCTTGATTAGCCCTCATCCCTGCTTCTAAGCCCTACCCACTCTGACATCACAAGCCCTTCTCCAATACCATCCTCTAACCAGGCTGTAAAAACATAATTACAAGAAGAGCACTACACTGATCTGATAAACCTATTTCACATTTAACCTGCTAAGCTGTTGTTAGCTTTTAAGATGCTTGATGCATTCACTTAAAATCTTCCTGTTCCAACAAGAAATATGAGAGAAGGTTAACAATTGCCTAGCCCTTGTGCATTGTGTTACCTATCTATGCTGATTTTTAGAAAGGGCATACTTCTGACCATTGGCAAGCAGTTACCCCACAACCGTGTTATCCCAAAATTGTGTATCCGATTGGATTGGGGGGAACTAGAAGGTGGAAATCCTGTTAAGCATATTGTGAGGCTAACACAGGGATCAGATGGTTATACTGCTCAAGCCGGCAATTTACTCTTTAATTCTCACTGTCGAGTTAGGTCTCAGAACGAATGCGTAGTAAATGGCAGATTTTAAAATGTCAGAGAGTGGTTAGTTTCTTCTAATATCCATATCAGCTGATGGGATGTCAGGCTGATGTTTGTTAATCCCTTATTCACTTGCCTAAAATTCATCAACTGCAACAACAAAAAATTGTCCCTCATACTCTCTTGGATGCTAACACAATGCCTAAACCTGGAGAAAATGGACTCGCTCTTACTGAAAATTGCTCTCAGGGAAGTGTTATCATTAGCAAAGGGCTGTAATTCTGCTATAGTTCAGCATGTCCTTACAGAAAACAAACTATTTTTTATAACATAACACAAAATACATATATAATATCTACTGTGGGATTTTTTTTTTTTTTTAAAGTGACTGTGACTCTAAATATTTTTGTTGTAAATGCTATAATGACCATTTTTTTGCTGTCTGGACCTTCTTTATAAAGAAGAAAATCACACCCAGAATCATTGTTTAAAAAAAAATTCCAATATTAGGTTTTAAAAATAATTTTAGGACTTCCTTTAAAAAATATAATTAGAGACCAGCTATAATAACCTGAGAGTAATTTTTGTGTGGTTGTCCAAATCTTTGCATGTGCAGGCAGACAAGGAATCGAAGGAGCATTCTAGGCTTAAAGATAGTATTCAGCTTGTGTTCAGTCTACTCAGTCTGTAACTGCCTCCAGAAGCCTGTGACTTGAAATGTAATGAGTAGATACAGTCTTGAAAAAAGTTCCTCTGCTGGGATTTTTCCAGATTGTCTGGGAGAGGCTGAAGCAAATCCTTTGTAAGATATAGCGTTGCTCAAATAAATTAAAAGCAAAGTCTTGCATCAGCATCCATTTTTCATCAGATGTTTTAGTCCATGTGAATCATGTTTCAGGAAAACCACAAAAAGTTTAATACCAGGAAAAATTACTTCCTGAGGTAGAAACAAAACCAGCAATATAATAAGGATATATATTTATTTTTTCCTGTTTAACCTAATGAGGGAAGTTTGGAGAGAGAGCACACTACTTCGCAAGACCCCTGGCATCTCGCCTTTGGTTTCTGGCACAGAAGCACGATTGCTGTGTGCTGTAGTGAAGTGTGACAACCACAATTCATAGAGATACTTTAATGGTCCCTCTCAGGAGAAGATCTAGTTGTTCTTGACTGGATTTCACAGGCGTCAGACAGGGGTGTATTTCTGGATCATGCAGTGGTCTGCGTGTCTTTCAGTAGTCCTGTTTCTGCTGGTCGTCTTCACCAATAGGAAAAATGGCAAAGCAGCAAAGAGGGAGGGAAAGCAACATAGGAGATGAGTTATGAATAGAACAGAGTAATGCAGAGTATATCAAATTGATCTGGGCCTTGGTCTGTCAATCAGTATCAATGTTAGCTGAGATGGTTTAGGACAGTGTAGTCCCACGTTATGCCCTTTGCACAGAGGAATCTGAGAGTGGGGAAACACCGACATTCAGATTCCTCTGTGCAAAGGGAATAACTGCAGCCTGACAGCTCCCACCCACTATCTGGTGTTTGTTGCCTGAGCTACTGGCACCAGATATATACTAATATGAAAGATGGAGCTGGACTCACACCACTTTCTGTACATTCCTACCCAGAGTTATTGCCTGGGGTTACCTCTATGGCTAGCAGTGAAAAAGTCTCAAAACTGGGATTTGACCCAGCTGGTATAGGATGCCCCAAGAGAGTATCACTTCATCACAGACCACAAGGAGTTGGAAGAATACCAAAAAACCAACAGTTTTTGGCAGTTTATATACTATCCTAAAGCTGAATTAAGAATGAAGAGACTCTCTCTCTCAGTTCATTTCAAAAGAAATGTTAACTACTTCACATCTTTCACAATTCCTGAAGTACCAGAATGGCTTATCAGTGTGGAATCAGCTCCATGCACTAAGGTAGATCTAGTCTTACTGTTGTCACCAGACATTTTGTCAGCACTGGTTTGGGTCAGAACTTTCTTTGTTCACTTTTGACAAAATCAATGACAGACATGGCTCAGCTGATGGGATTTATAGTCTTCAAAAATGGAAGGCAAAAAATTGTATTAGACCATTTTATTACCAGTTCAAGAATTATGTTGTTTACCAAAATGCAATGCTGGAATGGATTTGTATAAGTAGAGAACCTGCTAAACTAGAGTCTAAGCAGGTTTTAACCCACTGTTTCTAAACACTGTCTGTCATAAGTGAGAAATCTGTGAAAGAGTGATAATCCTTATTTCTTCTCCTTATGGAGTTCACTGAAGCAAGATACACTTCAATGCAGACTTATTTCTGTATGATGAAATGAACTGGACTGATACAGAACTTGGTAAATGGCTTATTCGTCACAAATCACCCTGTCTTTTTCCAGAATGAAATCTGTGTTCAGACATATCAAATTCTACAGCTAAACCTCTCTTCCTTCCATGTTTCCCCAAAAGCTCTAAACTAGAAGAGTAGAGTGCCCACAAGCATAGGTAAGGAAAGGGTGGTCTGATGGTTGGGTTAGGAAGTCTGGGACCAGTAAGCTGGGAATAGCAAGAATGAGCTTGAACAAGAAGCAGTGGTCTAGAATCCTGGAATTAGAAACAGTCACCAGACTCTACAGTGACACAGCTGGCTTAGAAACACATGGGATCTTGCCTTTGGGTCCACTCACAAGAAACTGAAAAATAACCAGAGAAGGGAATGGGCAGAGTTGTGTGTCAGTGTCACTGTAATCATCTGACATCCTGGGTATGCAGAATGTCCTTTAAGTTATAGCACTCCTTGGGAGTTAAATTTTTTTTTTTCCAATCCTCAGCCCTTTGCTTGGTTGCAGGATTGGTGTTCTAGTTCCTTCCTAAGTTGCAGGACACTCTGAGGAGGGAAGTGCCCAACTTTGGTGTTCACCTGTACTAAATACATACTGACAAGATCAGCAAATACTTACTGGAAAGGTAACAGGTTGTTACACAATTGGCTGTTCAATGGAAAAGCATTACATTTGCCACAGCTCTTGAGAGAAGTTTGGAAGGACTAGGTGGATTACACAGCTGTCTCATTCCCAGTGGAAATCTGGAAATTAATCAGAGAGAACTGGACCTAAACAGGGACAAAACTGAAGCTACTGACTTTTACTTAGCATGGCTGATCTCAATTCCAAAAGCCAACGAGTGACTCTAAGTGATGAAATGTGACTAACCATTAAGTTCCTTTGAAAATTAAATTGACCAAACATTGTATATTGAAAGAAGATTGGATTTTGCATGTCCCTGAATCAAAATGTTTGGAAAGGTCTGGATTTAAAACCATACAAGTTGAATTTTCAAAGACCTGATTTTTTGTTTGGCTAACAGGACTGAAACATTTTGGTCAAAATTTTCAAACTGGCCGCATGCTGAAAAAGCAAATCAGTTGGTAAAATTGTATTACCATTTCCACGCACACACATCAGAGGTAATAGAAGCCACACTCTACCATGGTTGTGTCATGTACAGAATTTTACTCTTTTCACTTTGGACATGCCTTTTTGCATTGGAGTAATAATTAACAAAGCAAATGACAATACACACACTTATCTTTAATTAAAGCATTTTATGGCATATGTTCATATTTGCTTGTTTGGGGATTTTTTTCATTAGCCTGTGTATGGATTTAGGGTATTTTTGGATGTAGAAAGGCCAATTAACGACTGCATTGGTATCACATTCAAAAAGAAAACTTGAGTAAATACTCTTTTTTGAACTAACTTTTGCAATAACATCTAGAAATACAGGGACTCAGATGCTGTCATTTAGGATGACCCTAAGAATGCTTTACAGACAGCTCATATATCAGCATAAATTTGCTCTCTCTGGCAACACATATTCAGGTTGAAGTTCCACAGAATGCAATAAGGAGTTTTGCTGAACTATCCAGACCCATTGTACCAGATGGTACCGTATGGAAGTAACACTGATCCTTTGACTCTGTTGATTTCTAATTAGGTTTCTAGTAATTAATATAGTTTGCAGGCCTTGCATGAACTCTGAAGATTACCCATTCATATAAATGATTAACTGAAAGGGGATTAATCCTGGCATAAGTTCAACCAAAAAGAAATTTCCAGCCTGAAAATCTTCTCTATCAGACTAATATATTGTAATAGAGAATGAAACATTAAGTTTGTATTTGTGTAGTTCCATTCAAAAAAGAGTAACTCAATATCAAAGTGTTAAAAATATCTGCATTGTGGATATAAATATACATTTGCTGCAATAGATCTTTTAGTCATGCTTTTTATGGAATCAAAATGCATATTCAGTATGAGATAGTTGGAAAAATCTACTTATCATTGCTATTATTTCATAGTAGGTAAGGTAAATTCTGGCTGTGAAAAAAAAGAATATGTTTTAGAATTCTACAGTTCACATTTAGCAGCTTGTGCTGGTATATACAAGGTTGAAATTCTTCTAACTATAATAAATCAGTGGCAACAGAGGCCATCACACACCTCTGCTCACAACCAGTTCATCCAGCACATGCACTTGCAAGATTGTCCTGCCAAGTGTGCAGCCCCTTCAGGTCAGGCAGAGCCCACCTTTGCATGCTAGCACCAGAGTTTCATAACTTGACTTTTTGTTATGTTTTAAAGTGTAAAAGTACAGTGAAGAATCAAAATCTTCCTCAGCCTTTCCACCTATGAAAAGTCTCACTGAGTTTAGGTGACTTTTTAAGGTTACTCAGAGGTGTATGCATTTCTGAAACCAAGGTTTTTAGCTGGTTTTGTACGTTCTCCATGCTTCTTCAAACCCCTCCTGTTATCAGTGTATGGTTGCACATAAATACAGAATGAGGGTGTTGCATTTAGTTTTCATAACCCAGTGAAATGTACTTTAAACAGCTGCCTCAGGAGCTACTGTAGGCTGATGGGCTATTAAAGTCAGAAGGTCTAATATTTATTTGGTAGGAAATTATGAGGATACTCGGACACTTTGGATCAAATAGAATCCTCAGGCATGCACACTGATCACAGTGTAGGGAAGTCTGGAATGAGTTTGCTCCAGGGAAGTGTCAGTGTTGCACAATATTTCTGAGAGTGTAAGAATATATGGGAAAAGTGTTTATCCACATGGCAGCACACTGCTGAGCTCTACCTGGAAGCCCAAGCTATGGTTCCTAACCCAGGCTCTGCAGAGCACTTCCCGCTAGTTGAGTGCAGCTGCGTCTATTCATTCATCCGCGGGGAATGGTCCTTCCAGCCCATCCTGTGTGCAGTCTCTTCTGAAGGTTTTTGTCTGGCCTTAAAGCCGATCCCTGCTGCTCTGTGAATTGCCTGGGTGTAAGGAGAATCAACATCAAATTAGCAGATGACACAGATATTGTGGCGCTAGCAAAATACCATCAGTTCCAGCTGAAGGCTTCTCAGCTATGTAGGCAAGACTGAATTTTGCTGCCTCGGTTATAAGGGGTCAGAACTTGGTGAAAGTCAGAGGATGAAGGGAAGGGACAGAGCAGGAGCGAGAGAATGGAGTGGTCTGTGAGGGGCATGGTTTGATGTACACGGCTGGGAAAGATGAGGGCAGTGAACCTGGTACTGGAGCAGGCCACTCTTACCCTGCCCTCGTTTGGCAGCAGCTCCTGGCACAGGTATTCTGACTCAGCACAGCTCAAGAGAAAGTCACGTGGCACTGGTAGTCAGCAATGGGGCGATAAGGATTTTTCCACCCCTAGCAATTTCTTGGCCCATGCAACAGCCCACTTCACCTAGGCAGCCTGCAGCAAATCGAGCCAAGCAAGAGAAGCTCATGGAGGCTGCTGCAGGCAGGGACAGTCATGCAGAAAGGGGAAATGGAGCAGCAGAGATGCATGCTAAGGAAAGGGAGAAAAAATAACATGGCAGTGATTCAGTCTCCTTCTCCCACAGAGAGGAGAACAGTGGCTTCACTGCGTGTGAACAAAGGTGGGAAAGGGAACTGCCTTAGAAGCAAGCAAGGGTCACTGTGTTACTACATGCTACAGGACTCAGAATATTAAAAATCCCTAGCAGATAGATATCCCCAATCATTACATTCTGTATAAATAATGGGCCAAGTGCCTCCCTGGTATAACTGCAATGATTGTGCGACAGCAAGGATGGGTTTAGTCCAGTGTGTTTAGATTCTGTATTATTTTAACCAGATGCTTGAGGTTTTGTTTTCCTTTAATAAGGGCCGTCCAAAACAGAGTTGCTACTTTGCTTGGGTTTCATTGAAAGAGACACTACTAAAGGGAGAGGAAATCCCCAAAATGATACTCAGTGATTAAGTACATAGAATATAGGATTTCAGTGTTTGCAAATCCTTTTTTTCAAATGAACTTGTGGCACTAATCCTCTAATGGCATTATTTCTTTGGAATATATGCGGGATTAAGGAGTCACAATGAGGCAAAGTACAAAAATCCACATTAATCTCTCACCAGTGGATGCTGTGTGGGATGCCACTTTAACTATTTTGTTCCAAAATTGGTTCTGTTCCTAACCTTGCCCCAGGTCTACACAGAAGGAAGAGTAGATATAAACAAGTGTGACACTGAGCACTCGGCAGATGGTCACAAACCATTTAACTGGATAGAGAGGGGAAGGCATTTATTATTTTTAAACTCCAAAAGCTAAGCCTGGCCTGTGCTGTCCATGACGTACTGCAAGAAGCAGACGCACAAGTCCGCAAGGCAGGAGCAGGACACGTGTTCAGAAGTATGCCATGGAGGAGACAGCAACCGACACAGCAAGGCCCAGTCTAGCAGCTAACGGCAGCATGGCTGGGCCTGGCCGTCATGACATATTGCGTCTTCACAGCACAGCCTGGGCTGATTGCAAAGTAATAATGCTCGTGTTTTCAGCCCACCTCGCTCTAGTTATCCTGCTTTGTTTTGGGATAACCCTGCTGTCCCCTCTTCCTTCATAGCTGCTGTAAAAAAAGTTAAAGATTTGCTTTCTAGGAAGAGGAAACTAGGTCACTGCAAAACTACATTTGCCTTCTCACCAGATTACAGGGATGCTGTCATGCTGCCATGAGGTATTTCCACTATCATTCAACAACCTAAAGTGGTGAAAGAATTTCTGAATGGGCAACATATCACCTAACATACTGATGTCAGAACATTCAAGTTAGCCCAGCCTAACCATTGTAATTGGTGCTTCATACTTAAGGATATTCCCAGTTCCAGGGAGTGGAGATTATCAGATATTCCCATTCCATGTTCTCATTGAACTGCAGTGGGCATCGAGTGTTTAGGGCCAGCAGAGCCCATGTCACAAACATGGGTTGCTTTGTCTCCGTTTCATCCCTGGCCACTCCGTTGTTAAGCACAAGTGGAAAAGAGCTGTCAAATTCAATGAGTTCCTTACCAACAGAAAAGCTTGGGATTTTCGATAGACTGCGTAGCTGAGATGCCTGAACATGTGAAGGGAATTAGCACTCAGGGAGGTGATCTTTCCCAGTGGATACAGGTCTGTAGTGAGATGCTAGTTTCAGAAATTGGGACATGACAGCCACTGCCGGTGTAAGAAAGCCCTAAAACCAACTTGGAGATTCTTTCTTTTTGGGAATAGAAATGTGCCCTCCATTCCTGCAGGGAAAGATGGTTCATCACAGTGTTTTTGTGCATTTTCTCCTACTGTAAATGTTTCCCAGCATGGTACTTCTCATGGGCAGGAAGATTTTACTGATGTTCACTTTAAGTTTTTTTTTCTCTTAATCTTATCCTGTTGGCTCCTAGCAGCAGCTCGTGCCTCATTCCACCCTGTCTGAATCATTTGTACGTTGACACACTGAGTCAAGCCTGTCCTCACAGCTGGTGTCTGCTCAGCTGCTTTCAAATAAATCTTTAGTTTTGTTGACCAGCTTTATCATTCCCCACCAAAAGCACTCCAGTCTGCATATGTCTTTAGTGTATACATACCGCTGAATGGTCCCTTGTACGTAAGGAAGTATAAATTATATTGCAACAGGTGCAGACAAAGATGAGCAGGAAGCGATAAGGGAAATGGAGTCTCCACTTGAGGGGAGACGAGAAGAGTTTGGTTGGTTTAGCCTACAAAAGTGAAGACCTCATAGATTAAAAAGAATCATCAAAGCTCAAGAGATTCAGCATAAATGGCCATGAGTATGTTTAAGCTAGAAATTGTAACATTTGCCATCATGGAAATCAGATTCCAGGACAGACAGACAGACAAAAAAGGTATAGTGAAGTTTGATGTATGTATTGCATCGTAATGTTGTATCACACTGTTGCCTACAAGCAGATTGTGTGGGATGATGCAGTATGCCGTCTCACATCTCCTGTTGCCCCAAAGTGAACAGGGGTGCACTAGTCCGCTGTGTTCCTTTTTCTACCTGAACTATGCAACATCCTGCTGACAGCACGGCTTTGCTCAGCCTCCAGCAGTATTTCTGACCAGTATGGACAAAAGGGGTGGGAAAACAAAGAGCTTTTCTTCAGGTAGTCTTGAAACCTGATCTATGAGGTGACTCAGCCTCTTCTAACAGCAGCTGTTTCAGGGACATGCAGTGGTTAGCCTGCAGTATCGAAGTCTGTGCGGTCACTTCCTGATTTCTGCCTCGTGAGTGATCAGAGCTGGGACATGATCAGAGCATTTAAATGGACTTCTCAACCCCCTCCCCGAAAAGAGAGGCCAGGGACAGCAGGCTGACACTGGGAGACACTACAGAGGAATAGAGGCATCGGGAAAGAGCCCACAAACCACTTGTGCAGAGCTGCTATCAAACTGATGAAGACAGAAACTCTTGAAAGAAAACTACATGGAAAGTCCTATTAGGGAAAGAAGTGAGGTTTTGTTTGCATGTCATGGCTCACTTCTCCTGCAAGCCCTGAAAGTACTGTAGAACGTGAAAGAGATCCTCAGGTGTACCAATGGAAAAGACAGGTACGTTTCTTTGTTTAAAATAATGCCACTCTACAGCGTGAAAACACAGCCAGAGTAACCAGCATTGCTTTACAGCTCAGTAAATGTGCATGTAGAGCTATGTACATTGTTTTGTATAGTTTTTGTACTTAGAAGAAATACAGCTGTGACAGGCTATTAAGAGCAAGACTTTACACAATGCATCAGCTTTTTGTAATTATAAGCGGTCTGCCCTTGAACACTGGTATCATGACAGATAACTTCCAACACAGTAAGAAAATATACATACATTTATATACATCAGTATATATACCCACATTTTTATATATATATATACACACACACAAAGAAAAGTATGTGTATATAAAAACTACATTTGCTTTATTTTGACATTTTCCCCCTGACCCAACTCTTGCTATAACATGAAAACTATCTATGCAAGTCATAGGGTTCCTGATACTTCTTCACATGTTTCTCTTTTTCAGAAAGCTGATGCCAGTGATATTCTGTATAACTGATGATTATTAAAATGATTGAGTTCATGTACTCTATGGATAACAACAAATTGTGAAATGAATTCTGTGTGCGGGTCTGTACTGGGGAAGGAGGAATCTGTGTGAGCACAGAAATCCGTTCATGAGCTCTGGTGTATTACAGGATCGAGGTCCGAGCACAAGTCATTCCCCTGTGCACATTCCTGACTGTGTGCAGTCAACGGCACACAGCAGGACTTGAGACATATCTTTTCTACATAGTCCTCGCAAAGCAAAAGTCAATGAATGCCTGCTTAGTTTTTATGACTGCTCCATTAAAAGCATGTGTGTGCGGGCGAAGGCTAGCATTAAAACTAAAGAGCGAGCATTAAATTAATATTTAGAGAAAAACAAAGCAGCTTCAGAATCACCGGATGATGCTATAGCTTGTGTAGTAAAAACAGAAATAAGGAAAGAGTGTCTATAAATTATAAAGTCAAACTTTAATTTACCTGTGAATTAGTCACTGAAACTGAGGTCGCTACACTACTGAACTGTTCCAAACAAGCTATCTGGGGGGCTTGTTTTCTTCCAGCAGTGGCACACTCCCAGTGTTCGTAGCTACAATATCTCGTTGTTTTCTGCACTATCACTTCAGCTTTGCTGTAAGGTTAATGGGGTTTCATCTCCATGTTCCACCCTGAGCTTGGGAGTGTGTGACATTGTTCAGGCAAGGATGTCCTTGCACTCCTTGTTGCACACTTCCTCCTCTCACCTTCCTGACTGCTGGACTGGCCTTTGGCATGAAGAATCACTTTGGTGTCAAACTTAACCTGGCATCCCCTCAGAACGGGGACACCTCAGCCTTGCTTCTGTAATGTGGCCACAAGACTGTGAACTGAACCCGGGGATTAAATGGTAGGGGAAGCAGCAGGTTAGCCCTTCAGCGCTTGGTGGCCAGGTGGGGTGGCCTTAAGGGCAGTCTGCATTAACAAGGCAGCAGAGAGTGATACTTGTACCATTGAGAATTGGGACCACTGAGTCTGCTGTGCTAATACTGAGCATTACCAGTTCCTTTTGAAGGAGGAGAAATGAGTTCAGAGTGTGGTCTACTAAACAGTGCTTTTCTGATATTAGCACGGAGGGAATGGTAGGAAATTCTCAGTGCATCTGCCATTATGAAAGAAGGTAAGCAAGAGTAAATGTTAGTAAAACTAATTCTATGTTTGCTGAT
Organism: Aquila chrysaetos chrysaetos; assembly: GCF_900496995.4. Taxonomy (NCBI): domain Eukaryota; kingdom Metazoa; phylum Chordata; class Aves; order Accipitriformes; family Accipitridae; genus Aquila; species Aquila chrysaetos. The sequence goes on along the minus strand of NC_044013.1, from coordinate 5,966,401 downwards.
TCCCTGAAAGATGACATTCAGAGCAGCCAGGATAAGCAAGAAGAGGACATCCCGAAGAGTTCCCCATTTGACTTTGTAATAAAACAGTTCCAAGGGAAGAGATCCTCTCCTGGAAAAAGAAAAGAGCAGCCTTCAGCCATCAAAAAATTCTTCAGGGGCTTTGACTTTGGGAAATCTGAAGGCAAGGACAGGGGGGAAATTGAAGAAACAGAAATAAACAACTCTGGAGCTGATGATGAGAGTGAGAAGCAAGATCTCTCTGTAGAAGGTAATGCTGCTACAATAGTGAAATACATGTGCATGTGTATATATTTTAATTTCGTAGAAAATCAGTTGCTTTTCTTGCTAGCCAAAGTCCTGTATTTTGCTGCCTACACTTTATCCTTTAGCCAGGATTTGCTTCTGATTGGAACATTATCAAGGATGTGCTCTCTAATTTGAGAGGTGCCAAGCAAGGAGTGAGATCCATATTGCTGAGGAGGGATAAAGCTTTTGGGTGACCTCTCTCTTGATCTCCAATGTGAGAGGTCAGTGCTAGAGTCAGCTCATTAGTTGCAGAGCTTATTTGGTTTCAAAGCCAAGCTTTGAGCAGTAGCTTTGCTTGTTGTATTTAAGATTGGTCTCTGTCTGCCCTGCTGCTAAAGCAATCTGAAGACAACAAGAGCAGATGTTTCCTACCACTTGACACTGGTGAGGGGGAGGGGAAGGGAATGGAAATTCATCATGTATGTTATTTTGCACACACAAGAATACTCTTTACATCCGCACCATAGAAAATGAGGCTGTTTCTAAAAAGGAGCGGGGAGGTGAGGCTTAGAACCCCATCATTTTGTCCTAAGAGTTTTGGGTAGGTTTGGGGAAACAATGAGAGGACAGCTCCTGAGAGTGGGATTGCTATTCTGTGTAATTTTTGGCTGCTTTTTTCCACCTATTAGATGAAATTACTGATTTGTTAAAGGGTTTAACAATGAATGTAAATGCAATTTTCCTTGCTGTACAAACTTCATGGAAGAAGAACGTAAGTGGGGGTTGCTTTGCACAGCCAAGAAAAGCAGGATCTGCGTTACACAGACAATGTATGGAAATGAACACAGGCTGTCATGAAGGAAGTAGCAGGTTCATCACACAATCCCGGGGCCACTCGGTGCTGACTGATCGAGTACAGGCTGTATTGCAGCAGTGCAGCTACAGCGCAGGCACACAGAGGTGGTTATACGACTTGTGCATCCAGAATAACTGCTGCAGTTCAGAGTTTTGCATGAATTTAATGTCCTTGAACTGGTGGTGCAAACATCCCAAGTCACCGGCATAAGGTAGTGTGGAGATGTGCAACAGGAGATTCTTTTCTCACTCTGCATTAGATCTATAGTGATCTTATCACTCAGGTTATTGGTCCACATTGATCAAAAATAGAGTCTGGTTTACTGACAGATTTAGTACATTTCCTAAGTCTTCACCCAACAGCCACAGACAGGGTTTACACACTGTGTTAGTAGCAGCGGTAACCAGGGCCCTATTTCTTTGTTACTCAGATGGACTTTCACATCTCATTTCTGGAGCAGAGTCACCATCTGGTGAGCAGAGATTTAACCAGTTCATGCAGAAACTGGGAAAGAAACCCAACAGCAAGAATCTGGATCTAAATAATTGTGCGTTAAGTGCAGCAGATGTAACAGAGCTGGGTAAATACACATTTTGTTCAACTAGTCACTTCATACATTTATTTAATACTTATTTGCCTATTCAGTTATTCACTCTCCTCTTTTCCTTTCCCTTTTTTTTATAGAGGCCTGGCTTTATTTAACATTTCATCTGGTGGTCCCAGGTCCCTGAGAAATGATAGTTAATAAATTATGTAAATTATGTGATATATATATATATATGAATATAAAAATCATACAGGTCTGTGAAGCAGATTAATGTCCTTACTCTCAAATTACAGATAAGAAAACTGAGGTACAAATTGTCATGGCTTTATAATGCTGTATTGGTTGTAGAAAACATCTCTGTATTAAGATGTATTGACACCCAATGTGTGCAAATAACATGCAAACAGAATACGCTTTTTCTTTTTTTTTTTTTTTTTTTTACAGCTTCTTTATTGCCGTTTCTCCCAGAGCTGGAAGAGATCAGCCTGTCCTGGAATGGCTGTGTTGGTGGGACTTTGAAAGCTCTCACTGTTCATCTTCATCATGTGAACCTGCTAAGAGTCCTTCGACTTAACAACTGCAGGCTGACAGCTGAGGATGTCACCTCCTTAGGTACAGGATTTCATTTACATTTACTTCCAGACAGCTTGGGTCTAATGTAATCCATCTCATCTCTTCCTACATCCTACTCCTGCTGCTTCCATGCTGGGCAGCGTGAACTCCTGCTATGAAACAGTAGAAAGAGCTTGGGCTGATGAGTGACCTTATACATTTGAGTAGCTCTGCCAAGTTTGTTCCTCAGGGTATGAAGCTTTCACATTCAGAAGGGAACAGAATTCAGTCCTATTTGCAGGAAACCATGTTTTCAATTTTGATAAGTATTTTTTTAGCTAGCTTTAATATCTAATGGTAGACAGAAGAACTGAAACAGAGTCAGTTGTCATAGGGTCAGCTTAGGTCTTCATGCTGCAGGACAGATGAGTGCTTATCACAAAAAAAGGGATGTTCTTTTGGAAGAGACTTAAAACTGGAAGTGCTGCCTTGGAGCTTTATGACTTGGTTTTGCAAGTCTGAGAGAAGCTTATTCCTCTGCTTGCTTCTTTGCTTGGAGTGCCTGCAACCCTGCTTTCTGCAAAGCATGAGATTCAAAAGTGATGTTATGCACTCAGGTTCTGATACTGCGTCACTTACCTCTGGGCCTGGAGCTTACTCTGGGGTCAGTCTGTGATATGTATCTAAAAGAAGGGCAAACTCAATGAACTAGGAATTATAAAAACTACTGCTTATTTTGCAAGTTCTAAAAACTGGTCTGAGTTATAAAGCTGGGGTTTATGTCATTCATATCCAGGCTTTTTCCAGGAAAGGTTCAGAAATAAAATGACATATATGGTAGGAGGAAAAACGCATCTCTACAAAAGCTGGTGAAAGTAATTGATCCGTTTCTGATGAGGGTAAAATCTGTGTTTCATTTTCTATCATATTTTTTCAACTTTATTTCATTCTTTTCCAACCCCTTTTCTCGTACTTTTTTTTCTCTTGAATTTTATTAGTTATATTTCCAATTGATTTATTCTGCCTGGTTCTTCTGTGCTGTTTCCTTCCATCTTCTGGCTTAGCCTCTGCTGAGACAGACACAAAACTGATCATAGGACTTGAATTTCCAGTCAAAATGTGATGCCCTTGACATGTGCAATATCAACAGTCAGTTTGCATTGATTTTGCCTGCGATTTTGAAAATAGCATGTGTATTTAGGCCGATACTGCCTGTTTGACTATGGCTACATCTATCTGTGGAAATGTGGCCACTTGTGGACTCAGTGCATTCTGCTTAGAAATCAATGCCTCAAATATAACCATAATATCAACCTTTCCTATGTGGTTGCTCAGAGCTGTGACTGTGAGAGGTGGTAGGAAACCATTCCTGGAGTTATAGTCCTTTATTTATCTTCTGGGTGGAAAATGTGTCTGGAATGCTAGTCCCCATGTCAAACAGAAACAGGCTATGCTGCAGAGGCAAAACCACTTCTCAACTGTAGAGCATTGCTCAGTATTCAAGACTCAGGCAATAATTTAAAATAAATGCAAAAATAAAAATTAAGACCTGTCCTTTTCTCTCAAACCTGGATATTCACTTACAACAACAGAAATAATTATTTTTCTATTATAAATCTTTTGCGAAGAATTAATTATGAAAACACACAGACATGAAGTGTTTTTATTATTAAAATACAATTCTCAATTATTAGGTTGATGACAAGACTTTAGATCAAAAATTTGTGTAAGACACTTTGAAATTGCATTTGAATATGGTCTGATTAATTTATCTTTCTTGGGAATGAGTTTATGCAAATATACATCTGCCTCCCTCCTCTACAAAGGAAGTTAGGAAGCTGGATTTTGCAGTGGGATGCTAGTATTACAAAGAAGCACTAACACAGTTCACATTGGCAGGTGCGTCAAGCCTGGAAAAGGCTAATTTTTCTGAATGTAATCAAAACCAGTGCTGTCTGCCTTGAAATAATGGGAAAGTTAGTTTGGGTCAAAACAATGCTCATCGTGATTCCTTATGAAGTGAGTCAGAAATTCCTGTCAGAAATGAAACTTTTACGCTTCAGAAATAGTTGTGAGAGGACGTTTTTCATCCCCTCCAAAATGACCTGCGGACACAGTACAGAGGACGTTGGAAGTTTGACAACTAAAATAGAGCATAACTGTACAGGACAGTAAATTCAGACTTGACACTTGTATTGATTTCCCTATAGTCTAGGCTTTCTGGGTCCTGGCACAGGTCTACAATGACAGCCAAACAGTCTGATGAGGATTTGGGAACCTGAATAAATTTCAGGTCTGTGTGTACTGTGACAATGACTTGTGATCTGTATTGCTCCTTAGACAAGCTGAGAATTTATACAACATTGCTGCAGTAGCAACAATTCATGGCATCCACCAATTTTCCTGGAAAGCCATTCAAAATATAATAATTTGAGAACTAAGTGGCTAACCTTCTTCTTTAATATATTCCAAACGTCTATTTTTGTCTTGCACTGAAATTGATACCTAGAATGAATCATCTTAGACTTCTGTTACAGGAGAGGCATTTGAAATTGTTTCTCAACTGGAAGAACTGGATTTATCATGGAACAGTAACATAGGTGGAAAACTATCACTCCTGACAAAAAAAATCCAGAAAGGGTGCAAGTTAAAACTTCTGAAAATTACAGACTGTAACCTGACAGCAAAGGATGGAGAATCCCTTGGTATGTGTATTCATCTAGCTGGACGGAGACTGGCTTGTTTGACTTAAATGATGTCTGTATTGAGCTCAATGTTAGTGGAAAGTTATTTTATTTCAGGCTCTGCATTGTAACAGTATTTACCACACAGTGTTGGGATTTAATGCACATTCTTCCAAAGAAGAAAGTTGTCCTCTCTAATCATGTGAGGTAGGGCTGAGAAGAAGAATAGCTAGATCTAAACCATAGTCTGGCTGCCTCAGTGGTCCAGGGTTGCTGGATCCTTTGAGACCCTGATCAAGTCATGTGTGCCAGAATTTCCAACATTGATTGCTTAAAAGTAAGCAGCCAAATTTGTAGTTAGTTATGGGATGGGAAAGAAGGCCTGAGGGATGGGAATTTAGGCTGGGTTGGCAACCACTGATCACCCCTCCCCTCTTTCTTCTCACCATAGCTTAATCCTGTGTGGTCTTTTGATCTGACTCTGTGTTTTAAAAGATATTTTCCCCCTAAAGAGAAGCCCCTGTGCTCTCATCTCCGCTGCAGGACATGGCCCACATGCAACATACAGTCCTAGATCTTTTCATTAGAAATTTTTCTTACTCTTTGTATTCCTGCTTTTTATTCCCCTGTGTTTTTCTAACTGTCCTTGTATTTTTTCACCTTTATTTTCACACAGATTTTTGACTGATTTTCTTGATGCCTATCCAATCTTTGTTTTGATATATTTTTAAAGTAGAACAGGAACTTAGTAAGTCTAAACCACACATATAGGCAAACCCAGCCTATCTCTTCCTGTTTGTCATGGTGCTGTATTTTAATAGGGTTCATCTGTATGTATGCCAGACAATTACCAATTCTGGTTTTCTTTTCTTTTTTTCCCAGCTGAAATTCTAAATGTGATCCCAAACCTCGAAGTATTAGATCTCTCTATCAACAAACACATCGGCTGCAGCATGAAGGTTATTGCTCAGGATCTGAAAAATGTGCCAGGCTTGAAAGAGTTAAACTTGCACATGTGTGGATTAAAGCAAGACAGCCTCCAGGGCTTAGGTTAGACTTTATGTTCAGAAACACTTTCATTCTGAATAAATTGTACATCTGAAAACCATTTAAGAAGGGCAATGAGGTGGGATTTTGCTAATGGTTTGGCAGTATTAATGGCCAATCATTATTTGCTGTTTGAGGATTGATAAAAGACTACAGAGACTTTCAGCAGGAGTAGCATTTATCTTCCCTGAGCTCAAGCATGTGAAACTCAGTAGGGACAGTCACCCTCCACACCATTTATCTGAGACACATCTTAGGGTAGATTAGTGGCTCTCTGGACATGCTTCTTCTCTCCCCAGACAGAACATAGACAAGGGCACAGACAGGCTAGCTAACTTCTAACAAGCTAATCCTACTCTCAGAAGGAAACCCAAATTCACCATTATCACTTAATGAGTGTCCAGTGAAGCCATATGAAATGGGCTTATTATCTGTGTCTCTCCCTAGTGGAGGTTTTATCCATAAAATAAAACAACTGGCACTAACTACCACATCTAGTAATTTCAGCAAAAGGCTGAGGAGTGAATGGATCTGGGGGATGACCTGGCCTCACCTTCACCTGCTCTTTCAGAGAAGAATGGAGTTGCATGGGTGGGGAAGCTTTGTGATATTACTGTATGTCCACTGTGATTATATGCTGAAGCTTAGTGTAAGAGCTTTGCCTGCAATACCTTGTGCAAACTTTGATGTTAAAGTAAATAAATGCTAAAGCTGTGACCTGCGCTATTGTAGCAGCCGGTGACCAGCATGCTCCCTTTTCCATTTCAGACACTGCTTTACAGCACCTTGCAGAGCTAAGAAAATTAGACATATCATGTAACAAAGAGATTGGTGGTGGCTTTAAAGACTCAACAGCTCATTTGGCCAGCTTGAAAAACCTCGAAGTCCTTGATCTCCACCAGTGCTGTGTAACAGAAGAGGACGTGACCGTTTTGTGTAAGGACATGTTGATGAAATCCATTAAGAATCTAGGTTTTGACTTCTGAAAATATCTCAAAGGCGTAAGAGATTCTGCCTAACCTAGTCTAGCAGATCTCAGTACGTTTTTCGTTAGGCAGTTCTGGAAGTGCATTGTGGAGGATAGCTTTCTTGATCAATATGGAATGTTATTTTTGCTGAATCAAAGGTAATCTCATAGTGTTTGATCCCACGTGGAACTAAGGACCTGAATCTGCCATGGTTCAGACCCGTGATGGGAATGTAGGAACTGCCATCAAGCACTGCTTTTTTGATAATCAGTAATTTTGGAAATATCCCGCGACAGTTCCCCCACTGGTATAAATTGTCATGGATCCAAGGTGTGTATGTGCACGTAAATGTAACTGCCTAAAACTTGCTTAGTGAACTGTATGTCGAGTAGAGAGTGATGTTAGGAGATCTTGCATTGCTGCTGCTGTATGCTTTATGGAAAAGCTGAAGACTACAGTCTCCATGCTGAATTGATCCAAATCATAAATAGTATTAGGAAAAGAAAGACATTTCCCATTCAATCAGTAAGACAGTTTATTTTTCTGTGTGCATTATAACAACTTTTTGACACTGGTTTTTACTCTTTAGAACAACAACAACAACAACAAAAAATCCCATGACTCAAAGCCTATATTGCCCACATCTTATTTTCCATGATAAAGAAGGTTATTTGAAAAGCTGCTGCTGAAGCATTGGGAAATAGTAACTATTATTAATAGCAATCCTGATTTATTTTTAATTTATTGACTAATAGAGAATAGTAACATGAATATAAAGGAGTTTCAGTTAGCAGTGAAGACATTTGGAAGTAACCCCCATCTCATTTAATGTTAAATTCCCTACTTCACCTAGAAAATTGCAGCAGGATGCCGTCTTCTGACAACCTTCCACACAGTATGTAATACCTAATTTCTTAAACATTCCTACTGAAAATGGCAAGGCTATTTATGGACTAAAACATTACTCACCATAAATTTGAGTGTCAAAACCTGGCCTTGACTTTTGGATTGATTTATAAAGAAAAGAAATGATGTCAAGCAAATATACAACTACATATTTGTTCTGGCTGGTGACTGTCTAATAAATATTTCATGTTTTCATAGCCCAGGTGATACCTTTGCTCTCCAGTCTTCAAGAGCTGAATTTATCCTCAAATAAAAGTGTAGGAGTCTCATCTGATCCTCTTCTGGGCAGGCTAAGGTTTTTACCAAAGCTGAAATCTGTGGTCATCAGCAATTGTGGTTTAGGTGAAGAGTCGTTTTCATCACTAGGTAGGAATGTTTTTTTAAAGTATGTCTATTCTCTGTGTATCCTTGTGGGACAAAGCACTTCATTCTCCTTTGGCTGAACTCCAAAGATCATGGTTATATTATACCACAGGTCCCGAGTGAAAAAGCCTGTGATGAAACCAGTGCTTCATGGGACCTGATTGCAAGGGAAGGCCATTGTATGTCCTTCCCCATTATACCTGACTGGATGAAGTCCTTTTAGTCCTTTGTCTGATAGTGAGCTTTCATATACTGCCTAATTTTGGAAGAGAAAGGAAAACATGATTTCATATTATGCTGTAATTATCATTTGGTTATGACACTGCATTTGCAGTTTAGTGGGGTAAAGTTTTGACTGAAGGTTTTTCACCTCACTGCAGGTGAAAGTTCAGCAGAAACTTTCTGGGATAGAGTTAAGCATGGGGCAATGGAGGAACTGAGGCAATGACTGCAGTAGTGGAAAAGATATTGCACAGCCATGAAGAAAAGTCCAATCTAACAGAGGATATGTAAATTCAGCCTCTTTTGCCTACTTATTGCACATCTCAGTGGATTAGTGGCTACACTGTCCCTTTGATAGGTGTTCCATATGGCACATGAAATCTAAGTACAGAGGGATCTGTTAGTTACTGTGTATTGTGCATTTATAATATATTTTGTACTGTTTACTAGTGGCATTGAAACTTGACTGCCTTCAGCAGAAACAGTAGCAAGCTAAACTGGTCTGAGGTCCCTGCAGGAAGAGTACTATATTTATATCATTACAATTATGTAAGAGTGACATCATGGAAATCAGTGTTGTCAAAAGGTACAGAGCATTTCACCTTGTGTGGTGAGTTCACAGCAAAAAATTGCTGTCTTTGAATTGATATTAAATGGCTTAAAAACAAGCTGTTAAATTAAATTGACTTCAGTGGGACAAGGTTAAGCCAATAACGTGAACAGAAAGACAAGAAACCCCTCCGCAGTATCCTTAAAGATTCTGTAGGCAGGCCCTTCTTGTATTCTTTAAAGAGCACAGGAGATATTTTTTGTCTGACTTATTAGGATAAAGTAAGTCATTCTAAGCACAAGCAGGCAGCCTGTTAGGAGCCTATTTACAGGTGAATTGCCGGTGAGGTGTCTATTGAGGCCATGTTGTTTTCTCTTAGTAAGCAGAAGTTGCTGGTCTTAATCTTTTCAGCTGAGGCTGCCCTTCACCTTCCTGAACTGGAGATATTAGACCTTTCTTGGAATAAGTGCGTTGGTGGGAACCTAAAGCTGCTTTTGGGAGCACTAAAGCTTGCAACGGAGATTCAAGTGTTAAGACTGAGCAGCTGTAACTTGGTGGCTGAAGATTTGGCACTTCTAAGTACGTATAACATGGTATTTACTAGCAGTCAAAGAGCCAGGGCATTTAGACCACAATTCAGAAGGGACTTGTTCAATGGGCTGAGCACGTTTTTGCATAAATCAAATGAAAAGATGGAAAATACAGCAGTATTTTTTCCAGAAAGGGTTTTAATTTTGCTGAAGACTGCGTGTCCTGTACATGCACAGTGCAAAAACTGAAAAGGCTAAAATGCAAAGAATCTTTTAGCAGTTTTATCTATTAATACAAAAAGGCAGCCCTTAGAAAACACAGGTTTTGCATCTGTTTTTTATATCAGATATTTAAAGCTGCCTGTAAGAAGTTTTATTTTGCTCAGTTGCTGGTTTGGGGTTCAGTAATTTATAGAAAATGTACGTGCTGACAGCCAGTAATACAGGCACTACCAGCTGTCAGTCCATTAGGTGTGTTTCTGGAGTCAAACTATTGTGGGAGAACTAAAACAGAAATATTTCCACCCACCTCTTAGCAGCTGCTGAGGAATACTGGAAGATGGGAACCTGATGAGGGAATAAATTCTAGGATCCTTTTACAAACCTGTTTATTTTGTAATCATCCTTGTGATTCTGTGGGCCTGACTCACGGGTTTTGAGTGTCTGAGATTGGCAATAGCTGTGTGACAGCTATTAAGGCCCTGTAATCTGAAGGCTGGTGAGATGAAGCCTGAGTATTTTTGACTTTACAAACTTCACACTTGATGGGTGTCTCCTTTGCCAATCATACATTAAGGATCCCAGTTCCCTTTAGGGTATATTAGGCCCATTACACTCCCACAGTGAGAGGTGGCTGTTGTAATCATGCAACCTCATCTAGTTTTGCTTTCCTCTTTCTAAATGTCTGTGTAAAGCCTCTCTGCCTATTTTAATTGGCACTTATAACCTCCTTCCAACTGACTCAAAGGTTTTCAGGTTGCCATACAGTTTTAACCCATTACTCCTGTTCCTTTTGAATTGCCTGTGTTTAAAATGTTGTACACTCCTTCAGCTGTGATAAAACAATCTTTCTGAGATCAACCGCAAGTGATTTTATGTTGCTGAGGAGTTGAATCTTGCTGTTTGACTGCTGAAAACCCTTAAATAATATGGTACTCTTCTTACTTATAAGCTTTTAAAGCAATTGCCGGGATGTATTAGTTGTGTTTGTGTCTGTTGTTTCTTGCAGCGTTACTGACGGAGGATGGCCATCTAGCCAGATTACGGAAGCTGGATTTGAGTTATAACAACAGCATCTCTGATGAAGGGTGGGTCATTTTCTGTCAAGGCTTAGCAGTATTCAAAGAACTCTCAGAGCTGGATGTCAGTCTTCGCCCATTGTCCTGCCGTGACTGTGGGACGTGGTTCAGCGAGTTGTTAGCAGCCCTGACAAAGCTGCCTGCCTTGACAGAGCTGGGGATGCAAAGATGGGTCCTTTCAGAATCACAGCGAAAACGACTGGAAAGCTTTAATCAAGACAACAAAAGAAACATTCGTTTTGACTGTTGATGGAGGTTGAAGGTTTCTGGAAGGCCTTTCACAAGCAGCACATGAACCAAGTATTACGTGTCTCTGACTTAGAAGACTGCCCAGTTTTTAGTAATCTCGTCTCATGAGAGCTCTTGAAATAGTTCCACAATTACAGAAAACTGTTATTTAACCTTCTGCATGCATAGATCATTCCATTTAATAACATATTCTTCCAGATTCTCTGGGCCATGCTTACGCTACTATATATGCTTAATCTTTGTGTTGTGAATACTCCAATGACTACTGTCAAAAGAGCAATGATGATTTCACATGGACACATTGTAGGTTTGCCAATGGAGGAAAGTGGCCGGGGTGTGTGCTAATGCAGGTGGGTGGGCAGTGTGAATGTGGCCTCCTGTATATAAGGAAGATGCCTCCAATGTGAAAATACTTGAAACCTCTATGTTTTAAATTTTAGTTTCTTCTCTCCCCAGACTTTTGCCTCTTTGTGAATGCATTAAATCTACATAATTGTGAGATTTGCAAAGCATCCCAACAGCTCAGGATTATATGTTAGTCCAGGAAGGAGAATAGGGAAGGGGCTGTTCTGCCTCTGCTCTGGCCGTTGATGCCATCTCATAGTGTAGATAAGTGCTGTGTACAGAATCAGCATACAATCAAGGTAAGAAACAGTTGATTGATATCTTGGCAGGTCTCAGGGGCAAGGGAAATGCTGTGGTAGATTAAATCAGAGGTATGTCCTGCTACCTTAGCAAGGATTTTGGACACAGAGCAATCCATAGGCATTCTGGATAAGGCTATACAAAGACTTCAGGATACTTCAGGGATGCTCCTTCTCATCCTGAGCTGTTTCGGCCTTACCCAGACTGCACTTTCTGTACAGACTCTTTTATGACATGCAGCACAAAACCAAACTTCCAGATCTAAGAGTCTGATCTAAAGCATATGAAAGCCAGTGGGAGTCCCTGCAGTGCCTTCATGCTTCCTGCATTCAGGATTAATCCATTAACCTTCACAACACCTTGTGACATGGGCGGTGTTCTTATCCTTACCTTAAAGATGAGGGAAATAAGCAAAGTCTATTATTCAAAGCCACAGGGCAGCTTCTAGCTAAGAGCACAGCACGCTGCTTTGTGCCCAAGACTTGTTAGAAAAAGCACCAACTTGGGATGTGTAAGTGGCTCCTCCTTTTTTTAGTTGATAATTTCTTATTTGGCATTTTATTGTATTTGCTTACACAGAGCGAAATTCTGGCATAGTCACTCGTGTCATGGAGCTTGTTAACCCACACGTGAGCTCAAAGACTGCAGTGGGATTATTCATTGGTAAGGTATTTTAGGAAGTAAAGATATTAGATCTGCCCACTGAGTGAGGAGTCTTAGAGAAATCCTGAGGCAGCTTGAGGGATAAAGTACTGCTCAATTAGCTCTGAGTATATCTACGTGCTGCAGCAATCTCCTGGAGGAGAGGTACAACAGGATCATTCAGTGGCAATTTCCTAACTTGCTAGGGCCCCTCTCAGCAAGTTCTCCCGTGCAGATGCAGATCAATATTTAGGTTTCAGTCTGGGTGACCCTTCCAACATCAACTTCTGGCTGGTCAGGGTTATAACCAGCAGCTGACCGTGCTGTGCTGATACCCCTTGATCATTTAATCCATGACTTCATGTGAGGTCTCCATGGACTTCCTGGTTCCAGTTTCAGTTCCACTTGAAAAGTGCACTTGGTTCCCCCAGCTCTGAGAAATGTGAGGTGAACTGGAGTGTCTTGATCAGAGGTAGCAGGGAATTGCTGCAGTGTGGGATTAGTTATCTTCTACAGAGATCCTCAACCTCCGAAGTGAAGCAAAGAGCCCCTGTTTCATACAAGGCTAACAAGAGAGACTTTCAAGTAGTGACTTAAGCCAGGAGAGTTACTCTAATGTGGAAGTACCATCATCTCTGTTTAACAGCAGCACACCAATCTCTTCTCTTAATCACTCACCTTCCTGTGACTTTCCTCCTCAGATCTGCCTTTGGTCCAACTGGGAAATTGATTCTTTATCTGTTCTGTGAGAATCTCTCTGAATCACTCCTTTCCCACTTGAACCTCTCTCTCTAATTCAGTACAGCAGCTGGTCAGTGTTTAATGTCAGGTGTCTGTTGTAATCTTACTGACTGAACTGGACTTCAGTGTTGGGGTTTCTTGTTTTGTCATAGTTGGGCTCCTCATTCTCAGCTCCAGAGCACAGTATGGACTTACTGCTAGAAACCTCTCCACTTGCTGTTCATGATCCCCTTCTGAGTCCTTTGCCCTCTCATGATTCTGTCATACCTATTGTGCCACTAAAAAGCTTTTATTAAATCACTTCTATTAAATGTCCTGTCTTCCCGGAGATCTCTCTCTTCCAATGATTTCCTCCTTGGTAGTCTCTGAATCATCCTTCTCTCTGTTCCTCTTTGCCTTCACTTAGGGTGAAAAAATTTCGTAAGACACCTCCAAACAACCAAAACAGCATCAATCACCTATTAAAATGGAAAAATCAAACCCAAGCCATCCCACTTTTCTGCACTCCCAGCTCTCTCCTGCCAACAAGCATATTAATGAGGTTTCAGTATCAATCGATTCAAGAGCCAAACAGAAATAAGATCCATACCCTGCGTGCAGATGTAGCCGCAGCATTCAGAGAACACTACCTGGAGGTGGAGCTCTAGGAAGAGCTGGGTCTCAGTGACCCTGCCTTCACCACCTCCTTCAGGATGCCACCACCTTCTCCGAGGCAACTCAGGCAAGGGGAGGGAGAGCAGGACTGCAGCTCCGACCAGCCAATTAAACTAAATAAAAGGGTTTGCTCCCACCCACTCGTGCCCTTTGAATCTGCACAGTGGCCGGTCGCAGTCCAGCTCTGTGCTTTATGTGTGCTGCAGATAAAACTCTGGAGGAGTTTAAGGAGTAACTGAGCAATACAGAATAAAAACTAGACAAGGACATCAGCTGTCTAGGACAAACAGCTTTCTGTAAAGTGCTGTGGAAGGACATGGTTGCATATAAATTTGGCATGCTAGAATTATCGTAAGGAGTGTTTGTCATGGTTCTTTTGAATAACAAAGGTGTTGTGACATGCCAGGACCCACAATCATTGCAGAATATTGCATTCTGCAGACTCCCTGCTTTCAGATAAGCCTGTTGTACACAGACGTCTGTTTTACAGTCACCAAGCTATTTCAGAGATGAGCTATAACACTAAGGATTTGACAGCTTGCAGTCATTCAAAATACTATAACTACAGATTGTCAAAACATCAGTGAACAGTTTTGCAAAAGTGTGGAGATGATACTTTCAAAACAGCTTTTTACACCTCTGTAAGACAGGATGGTAATACAGGTTCTGGTAGAAGTGCATGTGTTCTGACTGCCTGGAATCCTCCTCCATATTTCCAAACGAGGTACTGATCATTTCTGAACGTAAAACTCATTAAATAACTGCTAGTAAGTGGGGCCACAAATATTGTTTCACTCTAGATATGGCTCTACCTCACTGACTGGAAAACAGATTTCTAAGAATTGCATGTAAAATACTTTGGGATTCAGAACAAAGAACACTTCATTGCACCAGATTCCTACAGATTAGACTAATTTGCAGTTGATCAGCTGCCTTAATGCTTTCAGATAACATGCATTCAGAATGAGACATCTCAAGAATATTTCAGAATCTGCCTGATTCAGCTGGAGTCAATGTTGACAAAAACACAAAAACAAACCTCAAAAAATCATCTATTTTCATTGTAACACTCACTGATTCGAATGCTTTAATACTGCTTCTCTCCTAATCGCTTATCTCTGCTCACATTTGACCTTCTTGTAAATGAAAAGAGCCCTGTGCATTTTTCTGCCCAAACATCACTTTTTTTGCTTTTGAGGCTTTTACAGGCTTCTCTTTTCCCTTTCCTTTTCCTTCTTTCTTTTTTTTCGTTAGATTCTTAAGTGTCAAGAAAGGTCCAATCCCCTTCTGATTCATCGACCCATGCTACAACACTTGGATCTGAAAAAGAGAGAAGAACAATCTGGTTACCTGGAGGAATAGGCTAAAAGCAAACAGTCACGTGGAACAGTGTTACTAGTGTATATTCTTGATGCAAAAAGCCAGGCGCATCGCGGTCTCCAAAAAAAACTTTTATTCTGTATTAGGCTACATTGTGTTCAGCTAAGATAGACTGCCAGCCACCTGACTTTTCTTTTACTCTGTGCTATTTTTTTTTCCAAGAGGAATTTCTTACCAGGGAGGAGACTAACATTGTAGTCCTCCAGACCCTTTGATTAGAGTAGTAAATGATTATGTCTACACATCTTTAAATGTCACCTTTTAGTTCAGAAGAACAGTTTGGGAGAAACACAGTAGTTCATGAAGAAATTACAGACATTACAGAAACAGGGGAATAATTTAGGTTCAGAAGAATCAAAGACTGAGAATTTGCCTTTCCTTCCTTCTTTCCCTGTTTTTTTTTCTGAGCAAATTAATTCCATGGCCTACTGGTGATACAGACTGATGTTCTTTTGAAAAAAACAACAACAACAACAAAAAACAAGACACGAAAAATGTGGTTTTTTTCAATGTGTTTGCCCAATGGATCTTCAACTCTCTACAGTCAAAATACAGTCAGCAAGAGTGAAGATGCCACGTGCAGTTAGTTTCATCTTTAAGCAATGCCTTGACTTAGAGGATCTGCCTTGTTTTTAGACACACTAACCATTTCCCTTCCACTGGACAAGGAACTAAGGAAAGCTCCCTTGCCAGTTGTGAGGGCTGTTCTGTGCCTGCTGATTGTGACCTGGCCCCTATATCCTACCTTAACTTGATCAGTCATAGAAGTATTGCTCTGCCATAGCTGATGCAAACAGTGGTTTAAGACGGTTTTTGATGTTGCATAGAGTGTCCTGTAAGTTGTTCTGCAAAGTATCTGTTACTAAAAACACAGCTTTGTATGTATATTGTGGTGGCTTTCTTAACACCCCTACCTTTAAGTTCATGGCCTTTTTATGCCTTTTTCCTGTAAGTATTCCCAGATGGCAGATATCCCCTGACAGCACACTTCAATCAGGGGGTTGAATCCACAAGGACCAGCTCCAGCTGCTGAAGACTGTCCAAATCCTCAGTCAGCCGGGACAGGTGATTGTTCTGAATGAGCAGTTTTTGCTAACCTGAACACACAAAAGCAAACAGCTGCAGCACAAGGAACAGGAATGATGTGGAGCATTCCTGCGTGCTCCCCGTAAACAGCACATCGATGAGGCACAAACAATTCAGTCTGTGCATGTAATGAATGTGTGTATTGAACATCTCACCAGTGCATTTAAAATTCAAAGTATCTGCTCACATATATAGAAGGATGGAACTCAGGCTCTCCTAGCAAAGCATTTGCTTCAGCAGGTGAAGACTATTCACCTGGCAGCCAGGTGGCTAAATTCAGCTCTCAAAAGGCCTGCCAATTGGTCCTCCAACAGTGCTACTGAACTTAGCCACACAGAGATGCAACGGAGAACTAGGGAAGATGGAAAGACTGGGCTGGGGAGCACCCCTGGAGAGCCAGA
Source organism: Aquila chrysaetos chrysaetos (assembly GCF_900496995.4). Lineage (NCBI taxonomy): Eukaryota > Metazoa > Chordata > Aves > Accipitriformes > Accipitridae > Aquila > Aquila chrysaetos. Next base: position 5,949,834 of record NC_044013.1, on the reverse strand, counting down.
TCCACGCCACTGCTCTGGAGTCACTGGTGCTGACCCAGTGGGTCTTCTCACATCAGGGGGTCTGCTTTGAGCTGAGCTCTGGGAAACATCTTTTTCCCCAGACCCTGAGGTTGAGGTAGGTTGTGGATGAGGACCTCCTGTCTGCTTGGCTTGGGTACAGTACTTCCCTCACCCTCCCAGTTCCTAACTTTTATCCTATTTGGTTCCCTTACAATTACAGGAAGAGCCCTGAATGATGCACTGTATTCCTTCCTTTCCTTCTCTCTCTCCCTCCCTCTTCTAAAATGCTTACTGGTACTTGCATCCTTAAGGCCACAAACACAAAGACTGTATTTCAGCTTGTATTTGGCATACAGAGTCTGGGAGCTGTTTAAAGAGATTGTTATGACAGTCAAATATTTTCAAGTGGGTCAATGAGCCGATGGCTGTGGGCAGGTACTCCAGACAATTATTGTCTGTATGCAGTTCCTTCAGATTCTGGAAAAAGATGTGTGTGGAAGTTTTAATAATTAAAGGACTTTTTCCTTAGCTTGATATATAATCAATGTATAGAGAATATCAGTAAGTGCAGAAGCAAGGTTTATAACCTGAGATACCATTGGGATGACTACTAAACACAAAGAGAGAAAATGTGTTTCAAGCACTGAGTTTTGATATTATTCCTATTCTGACAGCCCTGGCCTGATGCTGTACCATGTACCTAAAGAGATTAGGAGAGCCTTCAGTCCTGTATTTGGGAGCAGCTGAAGTCCACAGAAGTGCCATGCCGTAGCAGACCAAGACCTTCTCCCTTCTAGTGCTCCTACCTGCAATTTGCTGATGTCTTCTGGCAGACTTGTGAATTTAATTCCTTTATTTTGTCCCAGCTATAATTTCTCTAATGATTCCAGGAGAAAGATTTGCTTTGGAAAGATACTGAATTGGTTTTCAGACAGGCTAAGGCATTTCAAATTTGTCAGTTCTTTCACCTCTGCAGGTATCTAGACACAGTCATTAAAAAGATACATTATGTCAATTAAACAGTAATCTTTGGGATTTTGTTATTAGGGAAAAATCTCCAAGAAAATGCTGTGGAGCCGCTTTACTGTTGATGGATGAACACAGAATATTCTGCTCATTAATATAACATTATACCTCACAGTATGGTGGAAATTTTGGCAAAAAAATCCATGTTGTTTCCTCTGCTGGAAAGATTTCTTATGGGGTTAATTTTATTTCTTAGCAGAAACGTTAGTCTGCTGCTTCATTTCCTTTGTATGCACAGTGCAGGGGAGAGTAATTTAAATGAATGAAATCTGAAAGGGATTCTTTTGCATAAATTACTACTTCTGTATAAGTAACCTTCAAGAAGAAAATTGCACAAGTGAAAATCTCCTTGGAAGAGTTGCGTTATATAAAAAGGAATGTGTATTCTGAGCCCTAAAATGAGTATGCCCATGAATACCATTACGCTTATAACAACACAGCTTTAGGGTACATAATTGTTCATTATCAAATGAACAGCAAATATTAATGGTGTTAAAGGCATTAACAATGACATCCATTTTTAAATTGCCCTCTGTTCTGTTTCAGTTTGTGATGTATTGATTCTATGCAAATGCAGCTCTTATTTTCCAGAGTACACAGAAAAAAAAGACACAAAAAGACTGAAGCAATCCGTCCAGTCAGTATGTTGTCTTTACGATTCAACACAAAGGTCAGTGTTTCCATGTTCTTGCTATTGTCTCCCTGCCTGAATACTCAGGTATCGGTGATAATGAGTTACCTAGGCTCAGGTGCATACGAAGTGGAACATGCCTTCTCACTGTTGTAGGGAAAGGTGGCACTCAGTTTTAATGAAGAACTTAGATTTTGCAAAAAGGAGGTATCAATAAAATAAAAATTAAAACAAAGGAACAAATACCTTCTGTATCTGACTGTCATCCAGGGCCAATACTTCCAGATTTTTCATAGTGCATATTCCTTTAGGAATATCATCAAAGCAATTTTCACTCAGATCTAGTATCCTGACACTGGTTAATATGATGAAGGACCTGGGTACTGTGTGCAGTCTGGTGTTCCTCAGATAAACACGGGAAAGGGACGGCCAGCAGCGGATCTGGTTTGGGAACTTCTCCAGGCTGTTAGCAGACAGTCTGAGTACTCTCATTTCAGTGAGATTCTTCAAACCTGGGGGAAGCTTGTGCAGGAGATTGAGACAGATCCAGCACAGGCAGCTTCTGGCAGTGTTGCAGTGTAGGAGGAATGGAGGATAAGTTATTAAAAGCTAAAAATAGCTTAACTAAGTTTGTCAAAAAGCCTCTGTCTTCTGGGATGAGACTGATCAGATTTTGTTCCAGATCTATTATTTCTAAATTAGCAGTATGACAAAGCTCCTTGGGAAAACTTTCAAATCTATTTTTCTGGAGGTAAATTTCCTTGAGTTTTTGTCAGGTTCACTATTTCTTTAGGCAAACACTTGAAATAATTGTCAGAAAGGCCAAGCAGTTCAACACGATGCAGATATTCACAGACCTGCACTGGGATTTCGTGCAAGTTTGTTTTATAGACTGAGCTGACAAAGGGGCTGCAACTTGCTGATAACTGGCAGCAAATTACAGGAGAGGGGATTGTTACTTAGATTTAAGCTTAGAAGACATTTCAGCTCCCCCAGTTCTTCACATATGTCCTGCATGTAATTCTGATCCAAGTAGAGGATCTTCATGTGCCTCAGGTGATTGATGTCTTGGGATGCTTACAATCAGGTTCTTTTCCATGTGCAGCTCTTCCAGATATTCTAGACTTGAGACCTCTGGCAAGATGTTTCACAGTTGCTTGTTGGCTAAATCAATATCCTGAAAAATATCCTGTCTGGGACGCGTGTGGGAGAAAGCTTCATTCTCTGGCACTTCTTTCACTGGTATATCTTGTGCAGTCTCAACATGGTCATCCTCAAAACCAGCAGAGTCAACTTTGGGGCAATGAGTGCCCCTTGTGCTGGCCTCCTGGCTCTGCTGAGACTCGGCCACCTCTGCTCCTTATCTGTAATTTCAGAAGAGAAAAATAATTAAAAATCGACAGTTCTCAAAGACCTTCCTGTGCTTAACAAATACTGGCAGAATTCAGCATTTAGGGACAGGTTCTAGTCTCAGTTGTACCCCTGCAAAAAGCTGCTTGGGTTCACTGAGGTCGAATCCTGCAGTAAATACAGCAGGACCATAGGTTTGAATGCCAGTGCATCCTGAGGTGCCCCAACAGCCAAATTCGGAGGGCGACCACGTGAAGTCAGGGGAGCTGGACGAAGCAACCTCCTTGAGCCTTGAAGGCCTATGTTCACAAACACTGGCTGAGGTTTGTCTTCAGCTATGCTCACTGTAAAACTGGAAGTGTCCTGTTGTAAAAAGGTGGCAGCTTCTTCTGTAACCAGAAGATGAGCCGGAGACATGCCGGTGAATCTGATAACCCTCGAAGTTGTACTGTTGCTGATAGCGAAAGACCGAGAGGTGGGAAGGGGTGACTACCTGACTGGCCTGCGATGTCTGGATGGAAGAAACCTTTCAGCTGGCATTTAAGGAATGATAAGAAAGTGGAGGTCGAGAGGCAGCTGTCAGTCGTCTCCCGCCCGATGCCCTTTTCTCTGCTGCTGCAACCACCCTGGGAGGACATCACGTTTCCAGAGATGGGTGGTTTCCATGTGCTGCCAGGACAAGGAGGAGGAACTGAGCGACCACCGTGGGGAGAGACCCGTGCTGGGCTTCCCAGACTAATTCAGATGTTGCATGAGAGTATTTTATTTTTTTTATTGGCTCGGAGTCCGGTACCGGGGTGTGAGCCCCACGTGCTGTGGGACAGGAGAGCCGTGCGACCTCAGCCCACCCCCTCCCGCGTACAGGGGCAGCAGCGAGGTGGCTAGAAGGATTTATTTGGTGGGAACGACCGGCACGGCCACCTTTGAAGTAACTGCTAATCCGCGTAACCACGGAAATATTTGCAAAGGCTCCTCGGAGACCGTGGGCAGACCGCTAAGTAAATACTCCGGGGGCGAGCCATCCCACGGAGCGAGGCGGCCGTGGGGTCTCCTGCCAGCGCCCGGCTGCCATTGCCAGCTCCTTCTTGGGGAAGGGCCCGGGATGCTCTCGGCCACGGAACGCTGTTAACCTTGGAGCGCAGCCCGGCCACGCCACGGGACGGAGGGTGCGGGCGTCGATTGCTCAGGTAGGTCTGCGGAGGACGGGGGCCCAGCTGCTTTACAGGGGAAAAAAGGACTCGCCTGCGTGAATATTAATTCTCTGTTAGCTCAGATCCTATGCGATGGCGGATCAGAAGCACGTCCACAAATCCACGGTTATTTTTCCTTGCGCTTTTCCTGTCTGCCTGTATCTATCTCTTATTCTTGTGTTGCATACCAAGAGCTGTAACCCTTTTCAGACCAAGCCCGTTTTTATTGTTATGCAGAACCTGGCACAGCAGTGCTTGGGTCCATGGTGATGTTGCTAGGCTGCCATAACGATGCGGTAACACTTTGTTTTGTTTTCCAGCAGGTCATGGCAGTTCGTCCAGATCTTCGCCAGCACTATGTGCGGGCCTGTCAAAACGTGGGCCAGCCTGAAAACCCCTTCATTGCTCACGTACTTCAAGAAGCCGATGAAAATGATAAAAGGTAAGGAAATAACAAACAGTATGTTTCAGATGCTTCTGAAAGCCTTAAACACGACAGCAGGACAAGGAATTAAATGATGAGAAAGTTCATGCAGTTTCAGGCTTAAACACAAATCATATTTAGCATTGACTGCTGAAGTTCTGGTTTGACTCATCTTGACATCATCTTGGCAGAAGTTTGTGCTATATTTCCCTTCTGGGCAGCTTTACAAGCAGTGAAATCAAAAAAAGTGAAAAACGTACAGGATGGTGCCTTTGTGTCCCTTAGAGAAGCCAAACCCCGTGTCTAGTCTTCCTAACTCCCTTCCTTTTGTCTCCCTCCTGTTTAAAAAGCCTCAGCTGCATCCAGTTAGCTTCCAGCTGGTAATGCTTCCCTGAACTGTCTCTGAATCCTGCCGAGGTATTAACCACTCAAACTCTCTCTCATTCTGTGGCTAGGTAAGGCTTCCTCTCATGGATGCTCCTGGGGTCAAAGTTAACTGTCCTTTGGAGAGAAAACGTGAGAAGATACAGCGTAGGGAAATGGTTTGTGTTAGGTTTTGATCCTGAGGGCAGGGTAGAGTAAATAAAGGAAAGAGAACAAGTAAAAAGGAGATGATGAGGTAACCTCCAGGATAGTCTTTACTTCCACCTGCCTTTCCCTTACCTTGCTTCTTCCTGCTTTCTGTGCATGTGTGCTAAGCGTGGTCTTGTGGCTGTGCACTGTCTTCAGATATCAAAAAGGACAGTGCTGAGGTACAGCTTGAATCACATCATCTGTCATGGTGTTACCAAAGGTAGTGGCAACAGCTAACTGCATGCAAATGCATCAGTGAGGGCAAGCATGGATACACTCCTTATCTGGAGAGAGAATTCATTTTTCTGTGTCTTTTTACTTTTCCCCATGTGCTTACGTTTTTATGTTACAGCAGAGGGACAAAAGGGATCACATTAAAAATAGCTGGAAATAATCGTCTAGTGCCTGTGCAGAGAGTTACAGATGATGATCTTCAAGTTCTTGCCTCTGTCTTACGCAGTACTGTGTTCGTCACAGGTAAATTTTTTTTTATGTATGTTTGATAATGCTGTGCTAATATGAGAAAACATAAGCAGTCTTGGTTTCAGCCTCAGTTCATCTTTATTTCTTTTTGTTTAGAGATCAATTAATTGTAGATACGCATTTGTCACATTCTTCATCTTTTTCAGGTTTGGATCTTAGGTATAATGTATTGACTGATGCTGGAGCAAAGAACATGGCAACGTTCCTCCAGGTGCCAAAGTGATGTTTATCTTTCAACAACTTGTAATTTATTTGGCTGTGATAATATTTATATGTAGTGTATTGGAGACAAGACTGCATTGGTTTGGCAAAATTCCATTAATTTTTACTTTCACGTCCAAATCCATTGTACTAGAATCTCAGATTGTATTCTCTGGGGAGATTTTTAATTTCTAGTAGAAAACCATTGGACATTAGGTTAGGATCTCCTGAAGAAAGAACGGTGGAATAAACTGTGGGGCTTTTAGGCTTACAGTTCAATTCAACAAAGGGGGTAATGGTATTGTCAAGTGTGCCAATGCCTTTGTTTTAGATACTTTATTATCTCTGTTTGCCTTTTGGTAGGCCTAAACATGGGAAACTTTAATACTGCCTTTTTATCATTGTAAGCACTGGAATACAGGCAGAAAATGGTGAGTTGCCACTCAGTGCCTGTGTTCCTAATGCTCAGGGAGTGCCATTAAGTTCACAAAATGCCTGAAGATCTGCATCTGAGCTTGACCACCTGCCTCGTTTGGTCGTGCTGAGCACGTGGGTTCCTGGGTGGTTTCTGTAAGCCCTATGAGGACCTACATGCTACATGTTTTTCTGTCTTTCCCTCATTATCTGACATAGTTTGGCATTCTTTTACTACTTCTCCAAATCAGGGGCTGCCTGAAATGCAGGAAAGGACAGAGGTTGTCAGTATGTGTATGATGCATCTTTTTGAAAAATGCAGGCATGCTCTGGAAAAAAGTCTCATTGCTTTCTGCTTTGTTCGTTCCTAAGGAAAACTGCACTCTGCGGTACCTTAACCTGATGTTTAATGACATTGGCACAAGCGGAGCAGAGCTGATAGCAAGAGCACTCCATGTGAGTATTTGTCTGGGAGATTTAGACAATGGCATCTAGTTTGATATTTTTGCTTTTGACGAACAGTACTAGCTGTCCTGCCAACATCAGAGCTGGCTGAAAGGGCCCTCTGTCTTCAGTCCGTTCAGCATTTTTCTGTATCACAGGGATTGCTTGCTTTCCCAAGGCAGACTTCAGAAATCAGATTTCACACAAGAGAAGGTTTCTCTGTGCTGCCATTAACACTTAATTATCACAACTATCACAGCTGGATTTTTCTGTGTGAAAAATGCTATGCTATAGGATATATAATGCCATCAGTTTTTTCCTCTTTTTTTTTTTAAATTGTATTAAATTTGCCTGTACCTTGATGTCAATATTTGTCTTGATTCAAGATGTCTGAGACATGTTTTCAAAACTTTGCCTTACAGCAGCAGCATAAAAACACGTTTGTTATTTTTAATGTGGTTTCCCAATGAAATGAGGCTTGTGTGTAAGAATCATTGTGTTTGTGAAATGAGACTCACGTGAGCTCTTTCTTCCTCCTTCGTAGTCTTTGAACTCTGAACTGATTTCAACTCAATTTGAGAGGCCTCCAAAACGCTAAGCTTGTACAGTAGATAGTACAACACTGGGCTTGCAAGCAACCCCCAAAGCTATTTGTGCAGTTCCGTGGCAGCGTTTGCTGAGCGGGCGGGTGGCAGGACCTGACCACCAGCCCTTTGGCTGCGTGGGCTCCCGCTGCTGGGCCAGGCATGGGGGGATCTGGGGGTAAATGGGGTGTGTTATTGAGTGAGGCAGAGGGAAGGAGATGCTGTAGCGAGGTGCTGCAGCAGAGGAACGGGTACTGGGGCACGTGGAAGACAAAAAAGCTCTGTGAAATCAGGCTACATTAGTTCTGCTGCTCACAGAACTACTTTTGTAATCACTTAATCATAATCTCTGATAATGAGTGATTATGGTGGTACTGAGGAATTAAAACCACAAAACTACTCTGCATTGCATTTAGGGCTTTAACAGTGAATAGTTATTTCATATCCGTTGAAATTCTGTGGAGGGTGAGGGGAAAGATGCTGACTTTTCTAGACCTCTGATCAGAACTTTATATTGCCAGTGAAGTCTCCAGTCCAGCAAAGACTTACACACTGGTTTCACTCTGCACCAAGTAGTCCTTCCAATGGTGACTGGCTTCACTGAGCTTTGACTGGTCATGTGATTTAAAAGACTGTGAAAAATAAAGCAAATTATATTCTTGTTTAAAATACGCTTACCAGATTTAAATCAGTTTTGATATAATTTGCATTTCAGTTGCCAATTTAGGCATAAATATCTACCTGGATTATTTTCATGAGAGTGAAATTCGTGAACCTGGGAAAAACAAAAGTTTTCAAATACTTGAGTTTTGCTTCCAGACTCTCATGCACTTGATTCCACTAAAGGGAGCCTGAGCCAGCTGCTTAGTCAGTGTTATCACTTAGACACAAATCTTCCGGAGGGATGTTTTGTCTTTGTGTAGACAACCAGCAGGATTCACAGGAAAAAGGACAGCGTTGTTTTTCAGGCCATTTGAAAGGAATTCATTTTATTATTATTATTATTATTATTTTGTCTAGAGGAATGAAACTCTTGTGTATTTGAGAATGACTGGAAACAAAATAGGAAACAAAGGTGGGATGTTCTTTGCTTCAATGCTACAAATTAATTCAACCTTAGAGAAGCTGGATCTTGGAGACACTGATATGGTGAGTAACTCAGTAAAATTATCAGCAATGACATAGGTCTTTCAAGGGTATTACAAAGGTCCTGTAGTGCTTAATTGAGGGAAAATGCCGTCTATTGTCATTGATTTTACATTTTGTTATAGCTGGAGGTAACACAATATATAATATTGCAATGCGTACTTGGAAAGGTACGTTGCATAAAACACCTTTTGAAGTCATAACTGATTATATTAGAGCCATTATGTCCCTGGGAATTCAGGTGCTTGGCTTTCACATTTTCCAAGGTTTGTTTCTGCTCTTCATTTTTGTTATGCTAAGTCCTGTGTGATTCATGTTGAAGAAAGGGCTTCTTACTCCCTGGAGGTTCTTTTCCTTCTGAAGTGTGCAGTGCTATAATGCCTGAAAGTCACCTAGTCCCATAGCTCTGTTCCTCCTGTCAGAGCTTGATCCATAAAGGACATAGGCACAAGAATGCTGAATTGAGTAGAAAGGCACCCAATTTGATCTTGGATAACTTGCCATCTCCTAGAGTTGGGCACTGAGCCTTCTTACACAGCGGACAGGGAAAGTCGGGCGTGTGGAAATGGGTCAATGCACTATGCAGGGTGCTTCCTGCTCCAGCCAGTAAAAGCCTGTGGATGGCTTTTAAAAACCCGTGGGGTACAGCAGGAGGTAGCAATTGGAGCTGTGAACCTCCCTCTGGTGCAAGGTCCCAGCGCCTGGCTGATGGTGTGTCCTTGTATGATCACATCAGCGGGGCTGGAAGGTGGAAGTGGATCTTCTCCCTGCCTGGGAGAATTTGGTCCTGTATCTTGCCCTCCAGGAGAATGCTCTAACCGAGCTCGGAGTAAAATTTAAGATGGGCCACTCTTAGCCTCCCTGTTAAGGGTGTTCATCTTTTTGGGAGATAATGAAGTGTATGTTGGGCAGAAGGAGTAAGTCTGACTGTAACCTAACAGTTATGACTGTCACCTGGAGGCAGGGAGAGAGCTGGGGTCCGATGAAAATTTTATTATATTTGTTTCCTGGAATTACAGAATTTGCTCCTAAACTGGAGGGCTGAAAACTTCTCAGAAATTGTGAAGGGTGTTATAAAAATATAAACAAGGAAAGTGCAGCCAGCGTAGGATCTATTTGAATGCTTAATATACTTATGCTTGGTAGGGAGTTGTCAGAAAACTGATTTAAAATGAAATAGCTTTGGGTGTAGACCAGCCTAATTGGAAAATAACGTAAATATAAATTAGTGAGCAAACAAGAAGGAAATGCAAAAATGTGAACTGGCCTGTATTCTAGACTCTCACTACTCTGTACCACATTAGTTCGCATTTAGTATGAATTTACCTAGTGGATAAATGCTACCTAAGACTTTTACCAAAGACGTTAGAGAACACACATAAGCTGATTTTAATTCATAAATCAGGAAAACCAAAATACAGGATCAATTAAATGGACAAGTATCTTTGAGATGCATTATTGTTGCTTTTTATTTACTGAGTTGCCAATTTTCCTGGTCATTTGTGCTTCTTGGTCAAATTCCACTCTATTATTCCACAGGGAGTTGGCATTGGTATTATCAGAAAATACACTGTGTTTGTAAGCACTTGCTTACTGCACTTGCATGTCTCCAGAGTACATGGAGGCAGAAATAATAGTATTTCCAATCTGACCTCATTTGATGTTTTTGATCTTCTGACAATTCTAAGAAGTCATGGTAATTTAGTAGCTTGATCTATACATTGAACAGGTTTCTCTAAAGAGTTTATTTTCATTTCCAGGGTACGCAGTGTCTAATAGCAATAGCAACAGCCCTGACTGAGAACAAATCAGTCAAAGCAATAAACCTAAATCGTCCTTTACTATACAGCCAAGAGGTATGTAAGTAGACTGTAATGTCAGCTCAGTCAAAGACAGAAGTCAAGTCAGTACTGATGTAAATATTATGGACATCTGAACTACACGGGTCTCTGGGTTTCCTTACAAAGTGAAGTAAATGGTTGCAGAAATATTCTTTTTCTGTGCCAAGTTTTGTGCAGTCACAGGCTGCCCCTGTTTAACTAGAAGGTTAATTTTTAAAAAATTTCTGTCTTGGTAGATATGCATTTGTTAAATAAAGGGCTAATGGAGCTGGCTTGGTATTGGTGAACCAAGTATTCCTTCTGCTGTTACAGCATGGAGAGTTTCATGTATTATTCAGCAAACTGAGGGGTAAATGCTGTTTAGCAGGAAATGAGGGGAAGAACAAAAGACTGCTGTTTATCTGAGCAGTGCGATACATGGGCAATTGCCAGAGCCGCAGCCTAAAGAAGAAAGGCACACTTCAACAATATGCCATACTCACGGTGCTGTGTGGTTTTGTCGTTTCACTATGTGAACTTGAAGCATGAATTTAACAAGTGAATGAACCTCATCAGTTTAAAACCTATGACGCATTTGTGAGCCAAAACAAAGACACAAACCTTCCAAAACAATCGAGCACTGAAAAGAGAATCTGGAAGGCAGCGTTTGCTGGGCCAGCACCACAGGCCCCTGGATCTGTACAGGTGCACAGAGCTGTGGGGCTTCTCCTTGCAGACATGCAGCTTCTGTGCATGGCTGGTCCTGCGCAAGTCTTGGCCACCAAGCTGGTTGCAGCGGAGCCTTCACCAGACTGGCAGCAGTTGTCAGGTGTCTGCGATAGGTACCGTGTTTTCCTGATGGCAGGATAACAAAATTAAACTGTCACGAAGGCCAGATCTTCCTAAATTCTCAAAGGTGTATTTAACAGTTGAAACACATTTTAGTTCTTTCTTTTCTACTAAGACAGGGCTTGATCTGCCTAAACTTGGTTTCAGAAGTCAATTTAAACTACTGTTATTGAAAATATAGGCCACTAAGGGCCTGGTCTGTATCTGTGGGACATTCTATTAGCCATCGTTCCTACCTATCACTTTCTGAGGCCGCTGGGTTGTTGCCTTATTTTTGACTCTCGAATTCACTCGGGTATTTTCTTAACTAAATGTGACAACTTCAAAATTAACTTACTTTGTCTTACAGTGACAAGACATATTTTCCCCTAGCAATCCTGTTTCTTTTTAAGAAATAATAGATTAACATCATGGCAAAATTCTCTTAATGTTAGCGAAGACTGACTCAAACATTCAGTTTTTTAAGAGCAATGATGACTGGGAGGAAAACTGATTAGACATAATGATTCAAACACTGATGCTTCTGATATTTGCAGGGATGTATATAGTACTGTAAATCTGCAAATACGTCTGTTTTTTTTTTTTTTTCAGCATTATCATAATATATGGTTTTCTGGTTATTTTTAATACAAAGCTGTAATATACAAAATAGAACACTACTGATGCCCAAATCTTGTTGTTAGTTGTGCATCTCCCCTTTACCGAAGCAAGATGATACCTTACCTTAAAGTACAGCTTAATAAAACTGAGTGTATGTTTTTAGGAAGAGCCCACAGTTCATGTAGCTCTGATGTTGAAAAATAACTCTTCTCTTGTGGAACTACACTTGGGCAAGCATGAAATGAAAAACTTTGGTGTAGAGCGACTGTGTGAGGCATTGTATGAAAACTCCAGCCTGAGATACCTTGATCTTAGCTGGTAAGAGTTACGTGACACAGCCCTGATTAACATTAGAAACTCATTTTCTTAGCATCTTTTTTTTAAAAAAAGCGTGCATCTCTCTTTTTCAGTAATAAAATAACCTGTGATGGTGTAAAATTTCTGGGAGAACTACTAAAACAGAACCAAACCCTGGAAATCCTAGATCTCAATGCAAACCGAATAGAAGATGATGGAGCGTTCTACCTGAGTGAAGCCTTGACCTTGTACAACAGGACTCTTCAGGCGTTAGTATTTACACAACTTCCCCATAGACTGCAGGTGTAACAACTCAGAGTATAAGAAACTTGGACTTTGCAGTGGCTGAACTGACATCAAAACTGTGTGCTTTGATGTTGATCAAAATAGAAAAGTCAGGAAGTTCCAAACTTTTTGGTCCATTTTTCCTTCTGGGGGGAAATGAACTCCCATGTGGCTTCACATGAGCAAAAGGGAGTAAAACACTAGGCCAGGACATGCCATTCAGTCCCACATGCTAATGCCTCGTGTTCACCTTTCCGCACTGCCAGGCGTACTCATAACTCATTTTATCCCCTTTTCCTTGTACTTCCTTTTTTTCATCTCGTATCTATTGCTGTGTGGCCTGACATACACTTGTCCTTCTATTTCAGGGTTTTTTGTGATTGAAGCTTAGATCAGTTTTGTAGTGGTTCATGTTACATGTGACTCACAGCTTTTACAGTCCTTCTAAGGGGAGTGTGTGGGGGGAAGGCAATTAGATCTTCTTAGTTCTTTCTGCATCTTTAAAGCACAGGTCCCTGTGGTGCACAAACGAAAACAAGCAAGAGCTGTACATCTTCAGAATTTTTAGATAATCAGATTCCATGCAGGGATAAGGCACTATATTTGTTGATTCTGATCTTCAACACTTAAGAAAATCCGCTGTTTAAGTTAGCTTCTGGGTGAACCCAGAAGAGCTGTAATCTCTCCATCAGGGTGTATTTTGTAGCCCGCATTAAACCACGCGCCGGCAGGATGTAAAAGCTGATCAAAGGTGTTACCTGAAGCCACTAGTTTTAAGTAGCAGACTGAGGAGGTGGCGGCTGCTAGGTGCCTCTGAAAGCCTTCCAGGTTCACTAATATAAAAATAACTGCCACTCCACAAAGATCAAAGCTTAGCCTGGATAAATGCCAAGGCTTGGGCTTCAAAGCAGACTAGAGATGACACCTGGCCACCATGCAGTAAGTCACTGACACTGAAGAACTAAATAGTGAACAACCTGGCTGCATGAGTCATGGAACTGCCTTGAGAAATAGTGCAAGTCTGTGGTCCAAACTGCCTTTAGCAACCTGAAAAAGATTTTATAGTAGGACTGGCCTTGATACAAATAAATAATTATTAACAACAAATATAAAATTTCAATATACATATATGATATATAATAATATATAGTGATACAATATAAATTAAATCAGTTAAACTCTTAGTTTTAACTGAGATGGCAATTCTGTGGTTTGGCACACATTTGCATAACTATTTTCTCTGTTTATTAGGTTGTCAGTAGTAAGCAACAATATAAGTGGCAAAGGACTTGTAGCTCTTTCAGATGCAATGAAAACAAACATGGAACTTTCCTATATTTATATCTGGGGGAACAAATTTGATGAAGTCACCTGTATGGTAAGTGTTTGCTTCTGAACTCTTTTAAGGGGGTCGGGGTTTGTTTGTTTGTTCTGTCACTGGGAAGACTACAGCAATTAGTGAACAAGATACCTGATTGACTATGTGTTGGTTTTTTTTAGTTATAATATGGTGGTGCTGTAAAGAAACTCACTGGACGTCAGGATACTGAAATGTACTCTCCTATTGTGTGTTATCTTCTAGAGCCTTCACAGCAGTCGAAGTGGAATATTACACTATTCTTGGTTTTATTCATTTCAGGCATTTTCAGAATTAATTCAGATGGGCCGCCTGAAACCTAATTGTACAGACGTGGAACCATATGAAGTGGATGGGCACGTTCACCTTGCAGAGCTCTCCCATGGCCTTCAGAAGCATTACTACTGGACACCAAGCTGTGGGGAGGTGACAAACAAAGATGCTAATGCCAGGCTGGCTATTGCTGCGGTTTCAGAATACTTGTGAGTGAGGTAGCAGCTTTATGCACTCCATATGCTTGAGCTTTTCCTACCTGGTTTCTAGTAAAATAGATTATATCAGGATCAGACTTGCTGCATGCTGTTTCTTCAGGGTCTTTAGTCTAGAAGGAATCTAAAACTGCCTGAAATGGCATTAGAGATAAAATATTGAACCAATGACCTTAAAATTTGTTGTTAAATAATGCCCAATCGATTAAGAGCCTATTAATATGAAAATGCATTAATTTTGCTGCAGTCATTTCTATTGCACGCTATCTCCTTTGCCTTACCGTGATGAGCTGTAGTTCCAGGGTTCCTAGGTGATAGATAAATTTAGTGAAATGACATGCTCAGAGGAAAACATTTTCACCACAGCATAGTGCACTAAGACTGACACTAGGTATTCTTCACAGTAATGGGGAGTAAAACAGTCACTGACCAGAGGCATGCAAAGACTTCAGAGTGCAGCAGTGCAAATGCATGAACTGAACTCCTAGCAGCTGAACTACTCTGCTCTATTTAGGAGACCTTCTCAAATCAGGATTTTTATCAAGTGTTTCTTATTTAAAAAAAGATGCTGGGGCTGGATCAGAGCAGCACCAGGGCCTATGGATGGAGTATCATGACCACGGGGTCCTCCTCCACAGGGCTGCTGCAGAGGAAAAGCTGCCGTTGCCCTTCCTGGGCTGTTGTGGTCTCTGCACTCAGGTTTCCACATAGCAGGGAGAGCCCACAGGTATTTGTATTGCATCTGCGCAGGCTGGAGTACAGCCAGCCAGATCAAACTGACAAAAACCTACACCCAGGACTGCCGCTGGGCAGCAGCTTTGCTTGAGAGCAAATCAGATATGCTGTAGAACAAGATTCCTGCTGAAGCTGAGAGGTTTGGGTAAATCCATTTGTTGCTGCTGTGCTCTACATACTCTCTCCTTTTACTTAGTAACTGCATGCTCTTGACCTTTTTCCAAGAGTGACCTTTTTTTGAACCAAGTTAAGTGACCTTAAGCATTAAGCCACTATAATGCTGGAACTTTAAAGCTAGTGAACCTAGTTTACTGGGATATAAACGGTATTTTGATTAACTTGCCGCAGGTATATATTTCGTGTAGTACAACTGAAAACCACCACCAAACTTGGTGTCATTATTTCTTCCTGTCTCTTGAGAACTGTTTAAAAAGATTTCTATCATTACAGCCACGTGGCAACTCCTACACATGAATAAGACAACATATGCATGTAATGGTAGTTAAACATAGTTTAATAGCTTGGATACAGACTTCGTAGAAGTTTGGGAATCACTCAGCTTGTTTCTTTTTTCCACCCACTCCGCTCATACCTGTAGAAGTGACTAGATCTATGCTCCTAAATAGAAAAAGTCACCAAATAGGACAGCAGAGGTTTGCTCAAAGACTTTCACTAGTCCATTCTTCTCCATGTCTAAATGTGCCTGTTGAAAATTAGTATAAAGTAACAGAATAACCTGTGAATGTATGTGCATGCAGGCAAAAGACCTACGAGATTGAAGTATGAGGAGAAAAAGATAAAGTAATTTCAACAATAATACCTAAGCAGCAGTGATGTAACTGCTGATGTTCTGATCTGTATTATCACAGTGGTAGTGTAGGAACAGGGAGAGGTATGGATACCCCTTACCATGCTGAAATGACCAAGGTGCTACTGATAGCTGTTGTACCTGGAGGGTTTTGTTGTTTGGTTTTTTTCACACACCGCCCCCCCCAACACAAATTAGTCAGGCTCTCTTGCTCCAAAAAGCACTTGGTATCATTAGAGGAGTTAAGAGGCAAGCCCACAGAGCAGGTATGTTTGTTCTACTTACCTGCACAGGGCCATCTTAACCTCTAGTCATCTTGTTAAGCACAAAGTCCACACATCACACTATGAAAACCCTATGCTACAGAGGAGCTTGTTTTAACTATTGTTAAACAGGAAGAACAGAGCAACGAGAACAAAAGTTGAGGATACACTGAACGTGATTGTTTAAGAATCTGCATGCTATGAAAATTCTGACGTTTCTCAATAATTAGATAAGCCTGTATTATCAAAGTTGGTATTTTTCTGAGCGTTGCTGCTCTGGAGCATTGCAGGTTATACTGTGATATTCTAAAGCGAGTACTCTCAGTACTGACACTGAGGATAGAATTTCTTGCCAGAAAGACTGCTACAGGATTCAGATCGAGGTGTACTTTTTCCATACATCTTTCTTTCCCTTGTCCTGTGTATGAAGTTCAGGCTAATTTCATTGCCCAAATTGCATCTTAATTTACTTGTATGAATGACATTTGTTAATCTGCTGTGGTAACAGGGACTAAAATCTACCAACTCAGTCCCAGCTCTACCAACAGCTGTATTTTATTTTTAGTAGATGTGGTAAGATGGCAACAATATCATACACAAAATGTAACAGGATAAATGGCATCTACTTTCAAAAATGCTAGCATATGTTTTTGAAATATTTGTACTCCGTCTGAACCCTTAACAGCAAGATGCTCAGCCCATAAGAGCACTCTGCATTATTGACAATATCCATAAAAATAGCTCTTGTTTTAGTTTACTTTGATATTCCATTGTAAGACAGGTCTGCAGAGTAATTCCTACTGAATTTTGTATAAACAGCTTCCTGCAAACTAAAATAATTATTTGTGCAAAAACTTGTATTGCTTAAAGAGTCTTACGCCAGAGACATTTATTGCTTTCCTTTCTCTGAAAACGAAACCTTGAGATTCTTAAGGTGTATCTTGTGTTCTCTGGAGTGAGAGAATTTACACAGGCTAGAATTTTTTGCCATGTTCTTCTGACTAAGTTATTCTAGTAGCTGAAGCAAGCATAATCCTGCTCTGTAAACCATTGTTTCAGCTTCCAGAACTTGCAGTACCTTGCTGAAAGGCAGCATTTTTGCCCCAGTTTAAAGGGAAGGAAAATGACTGATCCAGCAGACTAGTGGCACAGTGCAGGTTCCCTAAGTCCTACTGTGTGCTCTAGCCACCATACCGCCTTCTGCAAAACTAAACAATCTCGTAAAAATAAATTAAGATACAAATTCCGACAAAGAAATTCACTGAATATCTACTTTAGCATAAAATATACATCTTCAAAGCACTCTGTAAAAAACCAACAAAACCCCCAAACACACCCCCAACACCTCAAAACAAGTAGAAAAAAATTAACCTAAGAGTCATTATACTAGATTGTATTTAAAGTTTTTGTTTAATTTAGTTTGAGCAGACCCAAGATATCTTCTATAAGAAAAATCAGGTGTGTTTACTGCCAAAAAGAAAATGTAGTGATCCTTGCTGTGTTATTATGCTGCGCCAAGGGCTACTGCGCATCGTTCTGACAGGGTGCTTTGATGGTGGTTATGTTAGACTGCTTCCCTCCTTCTTTTGTTGCTACCCCTTACAGTTATAAACAGGAGACACAAGGTGAGGGAAAATTACAAAACAAGTTTATTAAAGTCTAACATAAAACACTTCAGGCTAAATATGTACAACTCCCTCCCTTCCCAGGGGATTATAAAATTGAGAGTTGAGGTATATACAAATAACAGAGGAAAAATTGTATATACATGAAAAGATACTTTAAAAATAATTTAACCAAAAAAATCAGTTATTAGTCCTTATCTGAACTTAATTCTGCAAGGCTTATCAATAGCCTCTCCAAGATCACAGCCCTGAAACCCTTACCATGGGCCTTGTCCATACTTTTTTTGGAACGCATGATTTCAGAAAAGTTGTCATGCTTTGTGCCCACATATAGGCAAAAATTTGGAAGCTAGTGTCATACAAGGAGCTATTCTCACGTAAGAATTTCTGAACAGCCAATTCAGAGATACAGCTAACCTATTCAGGCAAAACTTCCACTGACTTCAGTGCCAACGGTGTGACAAATCATGTCATTTTCTCTACATTACTGTTAATGGAATTATTAAAATTCCCTCCTTCCTTCTGCAGGTAGGTCTCAAGAAGTTGTCTGCCTAAAAAGATTCCATGCTTTCCCTTATTAATCCCTTACAGAAGTTATCAATACTGTTATAAACCTTGTACCTCCAAAATGAACTCAGAATCCTTAAGCCGAGGAATTAGATGTGCAGCTGATTTCCATGCATCTATTGGCAAAAGGTACAGTACGGACCTGCTTCTTCAGGTCCTACAGCACCCAGCCTGAACACACCTACAAACTTTTTTTTTTATATATATATATATATTTAAAATCTATATTCTAGTAAATGAATACAGTTCATAGAGATCATACCTCAGCAGCTGAGATATCTTCATGAAAGATGAGGATAAAAATCAAGACTCTCAGATGGGGACTCAAGAGTGCAGGTCACTAAATTATTGCTCCAAGACAAAACTACAAGCCTGTGTATTCTATTAAGAAAGGTTAAAATTGTTGTCTTGTAAAAAATAATGATTATCTTCTTGTCTATAAAGAAAACTAAATGACTAATAAAGCAAGTGTTACTGTTATAAGTATCTAAACAAATCCTGTATAAATCTAAGCACTGTATTTTTTAAAAAAGTCTGAAATCTAAGAATTTCAGTAATAGTAATAAGCTATAATTTTAGAAATATAAAACCAGTCCAAACAAACATTGTTATGGAATGCATTTTCTATGTAGGAATGTAATTTTTAAAAATTTTTTTTTCTCCAGAGCTAGTTCTCTCTTGTGGTCATTTATCTTGGATATGTTAATCTTCAGATACTTTTCCTCAGATAACAGCAGCATATCATCAGTTCATCTTCCAAAGCTGTTTAAATATGAAACTTATCGGTTGTACGGTATTGTTCTTTTTCAGTATCCATGACTAAGCCTATGTCTATCCCAAGACTTCTGCTCTATTTTCAGAGAGAGAAAGTAAAGAGGAACCTTAGGACAAGCTACACAGCGTTTGCTTTTTTTACAGAGTCAAGATCCTGGTCTTTGTCGTTCTTCAGTCTTAAATGGCAAGGCTAAGGAATCCTTCAGGTGCTACATCAACAACAGAAGCTAAAAAAGAAAAGGGGGGAGGAAAAGGGGAAATGCCAAACAAACAGAAACAAAAAAAATCAGAGAAGTTAATCCATTGTCCTTTGCCAGCATTATGAAGGACATCAGCTCTTCATAAATGTGGTAGTACAGGTAAGCAAAGAAAACGAAGGTCAGGCAGATATGGCAGTAATTAGCTCCAGCGGACAGAGTTAGAGATGCCTGCGTTAAGAATGTTCCTGGTGAACACGGTTGTAGTCCTTGCTGTCCACAGTAGACTTTATCTGCAAATCTGCCATATATTAAAGCATAAAATATGATCAAGAAGCAGAGTTTTAAACGTGCCACATACTAAGATGATTAACACAAAGAAGCAAAAAGTCTATTACTTTACAATTACAAACAAGTAGGAAGAGAAATTTAACAAAAAAAAAAAAATCTGTAGTCACACTCAGGAGTCAAGGGACCATTTGCAGAATATTTAAATGAAATCCTCCGAGAAATTTTTCACAAGTCTGTTTAATTAAGGTGCAGATTAATTATTACTCCATGTAGAACAGAATCAGTTAAGAGGTATCTCCTATGCTCTTCTATTTATCAGTGTCTGGACACAAGGCATCAGTGGAAATAAAATGCTAGCACCAAGTAAATAACCAACAAATAATATCTTTAAATGCATTGTTGGTACAGTATTATGACTGTTTCCTTACTATTTGATGATTAATTAAATAATGCTTACATTATGTTAATGGCACAAACTGGCAAAATGGAGTATAAAAGTACTCCTATTGTCAACTAGTCTTTAACTAATGACCCTACCAAGACACTAAAAATGTTGCTTTTTAAAAATGTACATTGCTAGTAATAAAACCTACCTTTACCCAGGTCTTGCTAGATACCAGTTTTGTGCAGTGACTGTGGACAAGTGACATGAGAGGTAAAGCAATACATAAATACTTTAATTAAAACAAATCAGTCGTACTCTAACAAAACCTTCCCTGTAAGAATATCAATCTGCTCTGTTGTATTCTTCCTTAATGTCCCCTCACATAGCGCTCACTTACTGTTTTCACAGTGAAGGGCAGGATTTACTTCCTCTTTTGTACCTACTGTCTAGCACAGGAAGCAGCACTACTGTAAAAGGATTACGAAGCTATGATTCATGCCTCACAATTAAGTCAATGCATCTTTTCATCTCATCTACAACATGCATGTTCCAGCTCTCCTTTTGAGCAAATGTTGCTGTTTGTGCCAAAACCAGGGCATTTTAGGGACGTGAAAAATAAATCTGGGGCAAGATACAACAATGCTGGATTCACTTAAAACAAACAAACAAAAAAACAACAAAAAAAGTGATTTGTTGGAAAGAATATCCGGTAGTATCTATGCCATTAGAACCCTCTGACCTACCATGCTACAGAAAAAAATTAACCCTCCTTTACTTGCCTTGCCCAGAAAATATACACAAAACTTTCTTTCCCTCTGGTCAGAATTAAACTGAAGATGGCTACTTCTGGCAGACAGCAGTAATTCTTTGCAAGCACCTCACCAGAGCACTGGCCTACCTTCCATCATGTACCATTGTATCACCCTGGAATGCAGGAGTACAAGCTTGTTAGTACATTCAAATTACGTTTTTCCCCTTACACATCTGGGTTAATATTAAACTATCAAATATGGCTTAAAATGTCTGCTCTCAGATGACAATGTGACACATCAGATTGGAAGGAGCATGGGAGGAGATCTCCAAAATACATTAACATATTTAACAAAGAATTCTTAAGGCAGGTGTTGCTGGAGAGGAATGGTCTCCTGGAAATCAGTGTTAATTGCAAATAGAAATTTGATTGTAGATTAGCACAATTCAACAAAAACCAAAAGACAGCACTGCACAATGGAAATGCCTCACAAGTGTCTTTACACAGAGGAAAAAAAAAAGAAGTCCAATTCAAAAAGTGTGACTGCTTGCTTGATTATGTTCATCTTACCAAACGTATGCAAGTTCACTACCAAATTACCTTGATGGCTGTGTACCGCACTGTCAGTATAACTGCTGCAAGAAAATAAACTGAGGTTCTGAATATCCAGTCACAGCAGATCTTAGTAATGTTTCTGATGAAGGAGACTGACTACCCGTCACGGGAAGCAGCATCTGATGGTCTTCAGTCCCAATGGGAAGAGGAAGTGCTAAAGACATCTCAGAGGGTTTCACATCTATGGACTCCGATAAAGGACTTTTCTGACTCTGAATGGATTCTTGTTCATTGAAAGAATTATCAAGTGCATTAGAATCAGGGGGAGTTTCAGATCCTGGGGGGAAAAAAAAGAAAGAAACATTCAAAGCTCCTGCGCAAATTCTTCAAATTCCCTTTCAAATGACTGTCAGAACAAACACTTGGTGTGTCAAAGACTGCCTGGGCAGCTGGGCTGTCAGTGGCTTCAATGTGCCGCGAAGCCAAAATGAGCTGTAAATACAACGTAAGCACTGAGAATCACATCCTCTGCTGCTTGTAGCATGACAACTAGACAGATGATGCATTCCAACTTGATCTCTACTTGGCATGGTACAGAAGATAACAAATCCTTAACATGACAGTGAACAAAGGAACTTTGGAAAAAATGTAATTATGAAGGTTTCCTTGAGATTTTCCACCCCTGAAAATCTAAGAATCACAGCCACATCCAAGCATCTTCTTTTATCTGAGATAGCAATGTACAATATACCACTTATCCATAACTTTCTTCAGAAGGAAACATTTAACTCCATACCAGCCAGACCCATTACAGTTTTTATCCAGTCACTTGAGAAATGATTTGCTATTCTTAACTGAAATCACTGTTAACGGATTCCTCACCGCCTTCCTGTTTGAATGCAGTCTGCCACTGCTCTTGGACGGCTTTCTGATTAAGCCACATCAGATATTTGACCCTTCCTCTATCAAAGCGTGCTCCGACGCCTGTTATTTCAGTGGTGAAGCACTCCTGTCTGCCTTCTGCCTCTCCACGAGAGCGGACCTGCCTTGGCAGCTCTCTCTCCCAGCTCACACTCTCTCCACACTCGCTGCTGCTCTCGCCTCACCCTTGCTTCCACTGGCTTTCTGCTGCACTGGGGCCTT
The DNA here is from genome assembly GCF_900496995.4 of Aquila chrysaetos chrysaetos. NCBI lineage: Eukaryota > Metazoa > Chordata > Aves > Accipitriformes > Accipitridae > Aquila > Aquila chrysaetos. The sequence goes on along the minus strand of NC_044013.1, from coordinate 5,927,578 downwards.
CCTAAACGGGGCTTCTCAGGCTTCTGACATTGAAAGGTGCCTCTGCATATGACTCATGTTTTCTCATCCTCTCCCTCCCAATCCAGACGTACACAGACACCTATTATTCCTTTTTCCGTATGACAGAGGCGAGGGAATTATGGTTAATACACTTAAGGACGGACAGGTAATGAGGTGCATGGAGCCTGCGTTGAAAGAGGCTGGCTATCTGAACATCTCTCTGCTTTGTACCATAGGCAAGTAATATATGTCAAATTTCTTCCTAATCAAAATCTGGTATCTAGAATAGGAACTGAATGTATTTGAAAAGTCTTTTTAAAGCAGTATTCGCAGCTGGGAACATTTTGCCAGCTGTCTGATCTCGTGTGTTTGCTAATCCAGCTCAGACTTGGATTAACATTGACTGCATATATAAAAAAAACCTTTCACTGTCACATTAAAAATACTTGTGCCTTCAAGATGCAAAGTAATTCTTGTAACCAGTATGCCTTGTTCACCTCAGTTACTACCCCCGTACAGACGTACTCCTTCAGCATATTCAAAAGACGTAAAAAATCTCCTACAACTCAGACTACGCCTTCATGGGGGAAGCTCTCACAAGTTACTAGGAGAAGAAAGTAAATATTCACGTACAGAAATTCTTGTCAGCAGCAATCCACTTCTATGTGGCTCAACATGTGTTTGCTACAGCAATGCAAATGCTTGAAAATTTGTCTTGAATCTACTTTAAAGTGTGTACTTTATGCTTTAAAAGGTTTGGGTACCTCTAAAGCAGATGTTTTTGGCTCTAAAGAGAGCTACTATCCAAAAATCTTTTATTTTCTAATTTTAGGCACAGATGAGCAAGAAAAATGTTATTCAGCATTGAAGACAAAAGAGTTGATGTAGCTTCTTAACCTTTCTTTGCACAAGGAACTCACCTGTGTGAACTTTTGTTTTGTGCTTCTTAAGATTTTTTATATCTGTGTAAGAATTTCCACACATTTCACAGATAAATGGTCTTTCACCTGAAAAAAATTTGTCTGGCAGTTAGAACAATCTTGAAATTCAAAGAAAACACAGTTAGAGACGTAGGATAATGGATTTCAATGTTGTATTTTAAAATACAACTTTGTAAGTCTGTTATTTTGTCTCTGTGTCTGTATTCAGAATAAAATAGTTTCCAGAATAATCGATTAAAACAAAGCAAAAACCCCCAAACGTTAGAAGTAAAGCCATGATCATACATCACCACCTACACTGTTACACAGATACTAGTCTGAAAAAGGCAACTAAAAATTCACAAATATTTTCTTTAAATTATGTTAACACAGAGATACATAAATTAAGAAACTCTGCTACTTTCAAGTACAGCACAACACAGTTTATTTTAAAGGCAAAAGGGTAAAGGTAGAATATTATTTATAGTGCAGGAAGCAGCCTGTCTGGAAACTGACCTGTATGGGACCGAAAATGTTTATTGAGCTCTCCAGAGGAAATAAAACTCTTTTCACAAATGCCACAGATATATGGCTTCTCTCCTAAAGGAAACACAAGGAGTTTGTTATTTCAGTATATAAACCAGAATACACATAAAGAACAAATCAAAATGAAACAGAGGTGATGTCCAGTGGGAGAAAGAGCTCCCTAAACTGGAGTCAAAGGGAAAAAACATGAGAAAGAAGCTGGACGACTACTCCAGAGGTAACTAACTCCCAATCTACAGATTTCCGGGTCATTACCCATCTCCAACCCCTCTGCAGGCAGCCAGTCCTCCCTTGCCAGGCCTGTTCCGGTACCGCAGTGCTCTGCCCCACCTTACCTGTATGTTTTCGGGAATGGGTGATGAGAGAACTGGAGACGGCAAAGGCTTTTCCACAACTGTCACACACGTAAGGTTTCTCTCCCGTGTGGCGACGCACATGGTAGGTGAGCGTGCTGGCCTGAGCAAACCGCTGACCGCACCGATCACACACGTAGGGCTTCTCGCCGCTGTGCTTCCTGTGAACAGACACAGACATCAGCGATCTCCCGGCAGAAAGGAAAGCAACACACACGATTAAGTAACTTTCCTCAATTAGAACTGTATCCCCAAAGTCCCTTGTGCTAATGTTCTGTGAACTGAAAAAAAAAAAAAAAAAAAAAAGATAACAACTGTGAGTTTGGTTTTGAGTTAGCAGTTTCTCAACGGAGTGAAATTCACTGTCTGTTGACTCTGGGAATCAGCACATCCGTGATTTCAGTGGCAGCTGAACTGAACTACAGGCCCTGCACGTGTAACATGCACCATGAGAACTTGCCATGCTTTGCGTTACAGTGTACTGAAAGATAAAATGATGATTCCTAACAAGAGAATGTAATTCCTGCTCCTGCCAAAAATTAAAAAAGCCCCATGCAGATAGCAGTGAACAGTGAGAACTGTTCTGTTTCACTTCCCAGCAAGGAACTCTCTCCTCTTTGGTGCTACAAGCAGTTTAAAACAAAACCCACATCGTTGCCCTAAGGACACCAGCGCGTAGGCTGCAACATTCATAAATCACAAATCGCTTCCCTCACGAGCAAGTCCACAGATGTAATTACTCTGTTACACAGTGTGAGAGAAGACCCACGAGAAAAGGAGTAGAAATGACCAAATTTTGTGAATGTGGAACTCTTGCTCACACTGGAGTAAATTATTCTGTTTTAATAAACACATGGATAAGCATTTGCAGGATGTCACTTTTGCCTACCTGGCATGAATCTTCAGATTGCTTGAAGTTGCGAACTGCAGGTTGCAGACATCACATTTGTATGGTTTCTCTTCTCCGTGATGCATCCGACTGTGGAACACTAACTGGCACTTCTGAGCAAAGCCTTTGTCGCATAGCTCACATTTGTATGGCTTCTCCCCTAGTGAAAAATAAAACCCTTGTGCTCTCTGCATTTACCTAAGAAAGGTTTCCAATCCATTACCTGACCAAAGCTCAGGTGTCCGTTCTAATACTTCTTACAGATAACATCTTGGAACATCCCGTAATCAGTCCGCTGAAGTGGAACATGCCAGGAATACAGCGGTTAACAGACTATTTTTTAACACACTACCTTTTGGGAAACAAAGGTAACAATACTTTTAACAGTGCCATTCTCCCCATACTATTTTAAGAATGCTACTACATTTTCAGACTTTTAGCTGGTTTTGTCTATTCATGATTCTGAACATTTAAGATGAACGACCAGTAAATCATCTGCTTTTTCTTGCCTGTCAAACAGCAACAGGTCTTCAACGTACAGTCTAGTGCTCACTAATTTCTCATTAGCATCTGCTGTAGAATGCTACAGGTACTTTTCTGACTATTCATGTTCTCTTAGTGGTCAATTGTGGTCATGTAATAGATGGTGCAGCTCCGCAGTCTTAGGTGACAGTATAAAAGAGCCTGTCTGCATTTCCATGGCAGTGCACAACCAGACCAAGAACTCAACAATTCTTAAGTATACTGTGTACAAAAAAACTTCAAAAATAAAAGCATTAGACATCTAACCTGCCATCCATCTAGCAACCAACACCATGAAATTCCCTACCTACTCATGCAAAAATTCCCAGTACAACACCCTCAAAAGTAGAAAGCGCAGCCGACGCTCCTACCAGCAAACTGTCCCTGAATACTGCTCACAAGCTCCATTTCACATATGAATCTTTGGTTAGTCACTGGCTGACAATATTGGAAATTCTCCCCCTCGGTTACAGAAAGAGCAAGGTGTTCTGCAGCTGTACCTCAACATCTCCTACTTCACAGCTTCCTGGAAAGAGCTCCACTGCTGGCCAATGCTCAGAGATTTCCAAAGGGGAAAAAGAGCAAAAGTAAACAACTTTTTATCCGATTGACTCTTACTTCAGCATTCTGAATGCCAGCCACAAAAGGAAGAAAACTACATAAACCAGGCCCCTCTGCTGCTCACTGCGCTAAGTACAGCAGCAAAGGCAACAGCAGAAGAACAGCTATGCCAGATCAGCCTGAAGAATGAACTAACCCGGCACCAAGTCTTCCATCTCTAGGGAAGAACGTATGAAAAGACAAGCCCGGTACTTCTCCCATATGTCTTCCCAGGCCCCAACAATTTGCTGTTCATAATCTTTTTAAGTCAGACATGTTGTCTTAACGTTTAAGTGTTCACAATTGATTTCTCTTTGATGTTTTGTTCAGTAGCTCTTGACACAACACAAACTTCTGGTAATGTTATCAAATGCAGAGATCATAAGACCATCACACATTTCAACTGCACATTTTGCTAAATAAAATCCCAAATGCTGTAGTAATTCAGCCACCTCCCCTGCCTTTTTTGAAGGCCCTATGGGAGAAGTTAACGACTTGTCGCAAGACCGCACTTTTTCCCGCTTTTGTTATCAAACATATATTAGGATTTGAAGTTTCAAAAAAAGCAACAGAAATTCTGGTATCAAGTACAGCGAGTTTTTCGTGCTCTACTGGCAATAGTTTTTGGCACTCTATCACTCTGCAGAGTTAAAGGGTAGCTAGCTCTTCTGAGTCTTTCCAGAAATCAAGATGCTCAGACTAATAAAGTCCTCTCTAGCTATTTAAGGTAGAAACTATGATTTTGTACTGAAAAATGCTGAAACATTTCATGCTACCAGGATACAGGTACTATCCCCGTACGCGTACCAGCAGCAGACAGAATTTCTAGAGGAAGAAGTCAGAACGCAGAGATCTTTTTAGTCCTGCATTCACAGGCTGTGATTCCAGGTCTCCACAGTCCATGAAGACAAGGCCAGCAGCTTACCTGTGTGAGTTCTTACATGTGTTTTCAACTGATTGCACTGGGTGAATGCCTTCCCACAAAGCTGACACACATACGGTTTCACTCCTTTGTGTATTCTCATGTGTCGACGGAGGCTGCTGGCTTCTGAGAAGACTTTCCCGCAGGTGTTACACACCGGCTTAGCTTTGGAGTACTTCTGGTCAAGTTCTTCTCCCGAACTCTCCAGCTGGTAAGTGTTCTTTTCACTGGCTATGTTAGACATACAGTGCTCCTTCAGTGCACAGCTTTGCTGAGGCTTTCCCCGTTTCTGTTTTGCTGCCATCGTCTGAACTAGGATATCCTGCGCTGCCAATGTTTCGCTTTCCACCACAGATGCCAGCTGTAGTTCCGAGTTATCACTGCCTTGGGCAGCCTGTTCTGTGATCTGGGTGGCCAGCTTATTTGCATCTAGAAACATTTCAATGGATGTGTTCTCGGTCACATCATTCTGATATTGTACGGATTTATTCTGTATGCTTTTGGGGGAGCTGAAATTCTTCTTTCGCTTTTTGGTTTGAGGAGATTTCTTTTCTAAAGCTGCTTTCTTTGCCTGTGGCTGAACCAACTCTGCAGAAGCAGCGTCTGCCTTCTCCCGATTATTGTAATCTCGGAGGGTCAGAAGGCAAGTCTGCTGATTCATTTCAACGTTTCCAGTGATACTAGATGTCTCTGTAGAAGAGGGATTAGCAATAAACGCAAAGTCTTCCATCTTGATTTTGCACTTAGTGACCACTTCTTCTACTTTGAGATAGTCAGCAGCCTGGTGAATTTCTTTAACATTCCAGCTGCAAGAAAACAAGACTTGGGTAAGGATATTCTGTGCAAAGCAAACATTTGTTCTGTACCAACCGTATCAAATACAGACAGCGCAGCTACAGAAAAGTGACACTGTCAGAAAATGTAACTTTGTGAACACGTACAGCAAGATCTAATCTCTTAGTGCTGTAGTGCCCCAAGACACCACCAGTCTGACAACTACTCCCGAACCGACGGCCCATGTCTAGTGGGGTCTGTGGATCCACAGAACTGAGAATTTTATTTTCAGTTACATGCTTTTTGTAGAATTTTAAGGTAAAAGTCCAATTGTAAGGTGGTGAGGCTAGACATGGGGTTGTTGGTCCAAAACGCTCAGAAATCACAGTACTGGAGAATAAAATGCATAGATTACCATTCTATAATCCTTCTGGCAAAAGCCTTAAGTAATTCACAAGTGGCGCATTCACCTCGGCACTTCTGTGAGGCAGGTATTAATCTTGTTTTATAAAACGATTTGCAAACAGTCTTAATTCTGTATCAGCTGCGCACAGACAACATTAACACCACGGAAGTCCTCATTTAAACTACTGTGCTCTATTTTGCAGTTCCTGCAATGCAGGCCTTGATGGTGTAGAAAAAATTGATCTGGAAAAGGTGGCAACGTGTACCATCAATGCATTTATGGATTTACAGCACTGTCAAGAGAGATTAATGGTAAACAACATCATTCTAACAATCTATTACACAGTAAATGTAGTTAAACAAGTAACTAGCCACAATTACTCTCTGTAGATGAATACAACTGTTTTAGTATCTTGTATTATACTAGCACCGAGTTCAAAGTACACCCTCCTGGTGTCACTCGTGCACAGAAGACAACAGAATTTGCAGACAGTTGCAGCAATCACCTAAAGGGATACAGTACAAGATGACGGCTGCACATGGGCAGACCTGCAGATGTCACCTTTAGTCAAATAGTTCTCCCTGGGCGAGAACGGTAATTTCACCTTCCTCTTCCTTCAGAGATCTCAACTGCTCAGAATGGATTCAGAAACTCTCCTGCTGCTGTCCCAGACAGACATAAAGAATGCTGCACACTTCTGCTCACACATAATTTGCAAAGCATCAATCACTAACTTCACCACGTAGCTGCATATGCTGCTCTATTGCTGTTAATGCTTGTAGCTAATTTAAAAAAACCCAAACAAACCACCACCTTGCATCTGTGTACTTAAATTATCGAGTACAAGCTTTCAGACTTCAGCAGAAACAAAAGTTTTTTTAAACCTGCATTTGACACCAGTCATTGAGAAAGGAGTAAAAATCCTGGACTACATACTTCTAAGCAGTCACACTTCCCTCATGAGGGATAATCTTTTTCTTTCGCCGAGAGAAAAGCACTGCAAAGAATCCTCACTGTATGTGAGGCAACACAATGGCCACAAAATCCATGCAGTAAGGGGGGGAAATGCTTTTTCTCTGACTCCTTTTGGGCACTGTAATTTAAGATTTTAAGTAACAGATCATGCAAATTCTGACAAACATGATTTTTTAAAAATTGTGCCTATCTTCACCCATTCCTCAGACTTTAGTCTCTACGTCATACACAGTTTGTGTGTTCTCTGCAAAAACAGACTCTCATAATCCAACTTCAGAAAGAATACACTTATCCTTCCCTCTGCTGGTAATCACGCAAGATCTTTAATCCCTCCCTATCCAGACAGAAAGGCCAGGAGACTAAAACTATCAATCAGTGAAATATCAGACAACACACCTCTGTTTTGGCACTCGCATGTCACGTGGTATTTTCAAACATACAAACAGATGATCTTCAACTTGTTAATATGCATCATATCCACTACTATTTGTTCCTCCAGAACTTACTACAAAGAACAAAAAATCCGGTACTGCCTTAACACAAACTTTATTTCCCTAGTCTCTTTACCCCTTTAATAGCGTATGTTACCTGTCAAGGTTTAAGTTTCCCGTATAAATAAATTCCAGGAGTTTTTGGAATCCATCAGCTTTCACTTGAGTCTGATCCAAAACAACATTATTGTCGGACGCATCTCTGTAAAATGCACCGAAGTACTCGCTGAAAGAGGCAAGCACATTTCTGTGTGCTTTGAACTGGAATTCCCCGATAACAACAGTGCAGTCACAAAGAAAGCCGGCTTCTCGCTGCTTGTTCAGTCTCTCTAAAAGGTGCTCACAGTGATGGGAATACTGCATTTTGATAACGAGCTGCAGCCTCTTTGTTCTGACCTGGGAAAGCAAAAAAAAAAATTCATTGACATGCAAGAGTTAACTTTGTTTTACCCTTAACAGAGTAAGTTAATGATTACAAACGAGTCAGTTTTCGAATCCGCTCACGATCACGGCGGGGCGGTTTGTGTGGCAGCGCTTTCGGACGAGGTACAGCGAGACAGGCGGATCCTTCTTAACTTGGGGAGCTGCTAATTTCAGAGCCAGAACGAGGGGGAGAGGGCAGTGCCCTGTACGCTCCCCCACCCAGATCAGAGGATTACCCTGACTAAGCTGACGAGCTGGCATCTCAAAACTGGGCTCCGAGGAGCACTGAGCAGAAGCGAACCACCCGAGGCTCGCACCAAACCGCGCTCGGACGGCGGGGGCAGCCGCTTCCCGGGACACAGCCCCGCTCCCCGACCGGGGACGGGCAGACCCCGGAGCTGTCACCGGGGCCCAGGGGGGTGGAAGGGCCGCCTCGACGCCAAGGGGTCGAGGGTGCCGGCGAGCCACAATCCGCCCCCCCCCCCGCCTTCACCCTCGGCCCGGCCTCGCCGCTGGACGGGCCGGAGCCCGCAGCGGCCCCCGCAGCGGCCGGGCCCCGCCACCCACCCCCGTGTCCCCCGCGTCCGGGCACGGCTAACCGGGCGCCGTCCGTACCCCCGGGGACCGTCGCCGGGCCGGCAGGAATAAGCGGCGGCGGAGCCCCACGCACCTGCGGAGGGGAAGGGAAAGTGTGTGTGGGGGCCTTCGCCTCAGGCCGCCATGTTCCGATGACGCCGCGCGCGCCGCTTCCGGGATGCGACTTCCGGTGTCCCGCTCCCGAGGGCCGCTGCGGGGGATTGGGGGGGGGGGCTGAGGGGCACCGGTGGCACCGGCGACAAAGCGGGAAACGGGAGCGGGGCCGCGACCCGTCCCGCTGAGGGGAGCGGGCAGGGCTGAGGCTGCGAACGGCTTCCCGGGAGGGTCGGGGAGGCGAGGACTACAACTCCCATGATGCAGCGCGGCGCGGCGGGCCCCGCCGTCAGCGTGGCGAGGCGCTGTGCATGCCGGGAGATGTAGTCGCTCCCGGGGCGGCGGAGCGCTGCCGGCCGGTCCCCGAGCCCGGAGTCCGCGGCGGCGGGGAGACGGTGGCTGCGCTGCCTTACCCGCGGGTCGGCTCCCCTGGTGTAGATCCTCGGCCTGCATCCCTGGATTGGTAAAACAAATGGGCTTAATGTCGTTGTTACTGTTGATGCAGCAGCGCCGAGGCGTCTCGCCGTGCTTGTGCTTCCAACTGAAAAAAAAAAAAAAAAAAAAAAAGGCAGGTAAAGGTGTTTTTAAAGGTTTAGCGATGCGCTGCTGCCGGTTTGCCGCCCGACAGGGATCGGTTGTGATTAGTTTCGGGAGCAGAATGACACGTGAGGAAGAAAAAAGCCAACCCCGGCTGGTGTTTCCGCCCGGTTTCGAACCGGGGACCTTTCGCGTGTTAGGCGAACGTGATAACCACTACACTACGGAAACGCCGCCTGCCGGGGCTTCCCAGCGGCGTCACTAATGGCGTCCCGCCCCGCCTGGACCCCGGCGACGACCCTTCTTGCCTCAGCCCTGTGTCCCACGGGTGCCCAAAAACCGGGCTCACCCACGGGCCTGCATCCCCACCGAAGCACGGCCCGGCCGCGCTGGCAGCTCCACACCGCCCCAGGGATGTCACTGCTGCCCTTCCGCCGCGCGCACCGGGAATAACAGCGTTGGCGTGAACGAGAAACTTCAAGATCGTGGTCTTCCCTCGATTACTCTAATCGATTTTCAACGTATCTGTAAATAAAAAGCCAAACCTTCGGTTAGCATTGCATATCGAAGCGTCATTCTGAACCGGCACGGCTTACAATGCCAAATCTACCTCCTGCTGTGGTTACACAGAGGCTGGAAGGACTACTTTGTTGGGAACGAAGCGCGGACAAGGAGAAAGACGCCAACAAAAGGAGCTGAAAAGCCCAGGGAAATGAGAGGAGCGGGGCACGACAGAGGTGTTTGCCCACTGGTGCCAGCAAATACAGGCGGGCTGAGCAGGACAAGTTGGGCAGGGCTGCCAAGGGGAGATGTAAAGCACTGCGGTTCCTGCAGGAAAAAAGCAGGGCAGTTTCAGGCCGTGTTTATCAGAAATCGGAATGAGACAGCCCCAGCCAAAGAGGAGGAAGGGAGTTGTTTGGCACTGCTAGCCTTGCAGGGCAGGACCATAATAAAGCAGCTGGCGAGAGCAGGCAGGCAAGCCTGGAGCTGAACAGAGAGTGCGTTACATCAGGCAGTGTCTCCTCTGCAGGCCTCTTGCTACAGCTGGAGCTTGGAAATGGGGAAGTGACTAATCCGCCTGGATTTTCTAGTGCACCAGGCACTGAAATACCTGATCCTGGAAGGAGCTGTAGAAGGGACCTTAGCTTTGCCATCCTTTGCAAAGGGAAATGCAAGCCAAATCCCAGCCAGTGGGGGGAGGAGTAAGAAAAGCCAAGAGCAATGAAATAGGAAAGGCTCCAGAAGAAAGCAGTGACGGGGAAGGGAAAGGGGAAACAGAAGAACGTTGGAAGCAAGCAGCGACAATATTCTGTTGATTTTGGCAGTGGCAGCTGCAAGATTTCTTAACACTACTGCTGTCATCATGCAGAGGTTTGTAACAGCTGCAAGGATGTGTGTATAAGAGGTGCCACAAAAGAGCATTTGGGAAAAACAAGCATCCTTACTAGCTCTTTTCATGCTTGCAACATCTCTCAGGTCCACGTGGAAAAACACTTGTGGGAATACACTTGTGTTCTTACTGGCACACCACGATCACAAGATCTGTTTTGTGCAACTGTAGCACCCACTGTGAAAAGGTTGACGTTGCAGCCACACCTCTGCCCAATCGCGTATTGCCCCAATATTCATAACACCCATTTTGTTCCTGCAAGGTCTTCAGCAGTCCCCAAGAATTAAATTTTAATCATTGTAAATAAACTAATAAAACACAAAATACAATTTAACTAATGAATATGTATTATTATTGATATAATAATATTTTCAGTCATAGCTTGACAACCACAGTTAAAGAAGTGTCGTGGTTTAACCCCGGCCGGCAAGTAAGCACCCGCAGCTGCTCACTTACTCTCTGCCCCCCCCCTCCGTGGGATGGGGGAGAGAACCGGGGAAAAAAGTAAAACTCGTGGGTTGAGATAAAGGCAGTTTAACAGGACAGAAAGGAAGAAAATAATAATAATGATGATAATGATAATAATGATAACAACAATAAAAATAAAATGACAATAATAATAATAAAATAATTGGAATATACAAATCAAGTGATGCACAGAGCAATTGGTCACCACTCCCCGACCAATGCCCAGTTAGTTCCTGAGCAGCGATCTCCCCCAGCCCCACTCCCCCCAGTTTATATACTGGATGTGATGTCACATGGTATGGAATACCCCGTTGGCCAGTTTGGGTCAGCTGCCCTGGCTGTGCCCCATCCCAGCTCCTTGTGCCCCTCCAGCCTTCCTGCTGGCTGGGCATGAGAAGCTGAAAAATCCTTGACTTTAGTCTAAACACTCCTCAGCAACAACTGAAAACATCAGCATGTTATCAGCATTCTTCTCATACTGAACCCAAAACATAACACTATATCAGCTACTAGAAAGAAAATTAGCAAATTAGCTCTATCCCGGCTGAAACCAGGACAAGAAGGAAGGTCCTGTTTAGGTAACGTGTTATAACCTTCTCTGAGGAGCTGAACTGTCTCAGCTCTCACAGCTGCTGAATTTATTTGCCTGGCCCGTGAAAGGGCCAAGTATCTTTCCAGTATTTTTTCAAAACAACACACATAACTTAAAAGTATATGAAGTGCTTTTTCCTAATGTCCTTTACCTGGGACATCCCCAAACAGACTACCTTCACCAAGGGGAGATGCTGGTGTTGCCATGGTGACCGGGGTGGAAAAGTACTCATCCAGTGCCACTGTATTTTGTCTGACTCCTGTAGGTACCCAAAAGAGCACGGGATTGTCACATCCTGGGGAGATAGGGAGGCTGTGGGGAAGAATGTCTATGACAATGACCTGAAGATGAAAAGTAGTGAGCAGACAGTGATTCTGACTGAGGCACTGCTGAACCCACTGGTTAACAGAGAAAAAACGGCAGAGCTCTTCCCTGAGCATGCTGAGGTACTAGCTCTCCGTGTCTGTCCAGGCTGTGCTCACACTCTGTGTTTCAGGTCTCAGCACAGGCTGTGTGATGGACTCTGGTTACGGTGTCACCCACAGTGTTCCAATCTTTGAAGGCTACTGCTTGCCCCATGGTATTCTCCAGCTTGACCTGAACAGCTGTGATCTTACAGGGCACCTAACATGGATTCTGAAAGAAAGCAGCACTTCACAAGTCACCACAGCTGAGGAGCTGCTTGTACATGTGCCTAAGCCTCGAGGAAGAGATGACTAAGAATCCTAGTGAGGTGGAAAAAAATTTACCACCTTCCTGGTGGCCATGAAATTATGGTTCAGAATCAAAGGTTTTGTCGTCCTGAAACCCTCTTTCATCTTCCTAATGTTGGCATAGAGTCACCAGGGATTGACAAGCTGTGCTCCAATTCTATCATGAATGACTCATCATCAGGATGTTGGCATAAGGACTTACTTCCGCTCCAGTCCTTTCTGGTGGTTTCAGCCTCTTCGCTGGAATTAAGCTGAATGCTTAAACAAGGAGATCATCTGCATGGTCCCAGGTCGTGTTAAGGTGAAAGTCAGTCCTCCTCCTAATAGGAAGTTTTCAGTTTGGAGAGAAGGCTCCTCGCTTCCCTGAGCGCCTTCCAGCCGATGCAGATTACCGTGACAGAGTACAGGGGGGCTGAGCCTAACATGGTGCACAGAAAATGTTTCTAAAATACACGTGATTTTATAACAGATTTTACTTGACACTTCATGGAAAAGAACCTGAGATTCCCGCGGCTTGGAAGCTAGCGTCTAGGAGGAAGTCTGTGTCTGTAGCTTGCCTTTTGAAAGTCCAATAAAAATCATAACGTCTGGCAGAGTTACTTCCTTCTAAGTCCAGGAACGCGTCTTTCTGAATAGGTGTAAAATATGTTTTTAAAGAGGTTCTCTACCAGAACAATGCTGTACAGTATATGTACGACTAAAGTTAGAAAGACTGAGAGCTCTACGCCATTGCTTCATACTCCGTTGTACCTGCAAAACTGCGCAGCCTTGAAACGCCTTGCTTTTCCGCAGAAGTCTCAGGGTCAAAAAGCAAACGCACAAAAAACCATGCTGAGGAACGTGATGCAGCACAGGCGAGACAGCCGGCGTCCGAGGCGAGCGCTCCAGGGAGCGGGTATCGCGCGGGGAGAATATGCCTTGCGCAGAGAGACATCATGGAAGCGATAAATACCCTCTTCCAGGAGAGCACAGGGGGCTGGCGCAGCCCTGCTTCGGGGGAACGGCGGGGGGGGGGAGAAGTTTCTGGGCCCGGTCCCTCACCCGGGGGGGTCCTCGACTGAGGCGGGCAGGGCCGGAACGCGGGCCCGGGCCCTAAATTGGGCCCCCAGGCCCGAAGTGCCGGCCCTAAGCCCCAGGCGCCGGTCCCCAAATCCGACCTCCAAGCCCCAGGCCCGGCTCCAGGCCCAGGCCCCACGTCCAGGCCCCGGCCCCAGGGAAGGGGCGGGAGGGGGGGCGGAGAGGAGAGGGGAGGGCACGGCCAGGCGCGCGCCCGGGAGCACGTGGTGCGGCGGGGGGACGAATGGCCCGAGCGTTCCAAACTCCCGCCACTCTCTCCCTCCCTCCCCCTCTCCCCGCCGCAGCCAATGGTGGCGGAGGAGGGGGGTGCCCTTCCGACCAATGGAGGCGCGGCGGGCGTGGCGGCGGAGGCTTTTAAAAAGCCCCGCGGGGGCGCCCCCGCGTCGCGTGGCGGGTGGGGAGGCCCTGGTGTGACTAACCCTAATGGCTGCTGCCGCGCTCCCCCGCGCCCGTCCGCTGTTTTACTCGCTGACTTTCAGCGGACGAGGGGAGTAGCCTGGGTAGGGGTAGGGGGTGGTGAGAGGGAGCGGGGGGGGGAAGGGGGTCCGCCACCAAAAAAAAAAAAAAACGTCAGCGAGGGGTCTCCTCACCCCGGCCCGCCCTGGGGTCCCTGTGCCCCGTCCCCCGCCCCGCAGCCGGGGGCCCGCCGCGGAGGTTCCCGCCGCCGCTATCCCACCACCCTCTTCCCGCAGAGGCCGCGGTCGGCCGGCTCCCGCCACTGCCGCCGCGAAGAGCTCGTCTCTGTCAGCCTCGGCGGCGGCCGGGAGCGAAGGGGCGACCCCCCCCCCCCTCCTCCTCCTCCTCCTCTCCCACCCACCCGCTCCCCCTCTACCCCCGCGCCGGGGGGGCCCCAGCAGAGCAAAACGGGAGCGGTGCCCCCGGGTCAACCGCCGCGCTTCCCTCAGCCGTGGGGCGCGCGGCCGGCGCCGCTCCGACACGCGCGGCGGCTTCCCGCCAGTCGTGGTGGTGGTGGTGGTGGGGGGGGCAGGCAGCGCGCGACCCCCCTCGCGCCCGACCGTTGGGGCTGCTCCCCTTTCATCTCCCCCCCCCCCCCCCCCTTCCTTCCCCTCACACACACACCCCGCCGCCTCAGCGCTGTGAGGCGGGCCGGGGTCTGCGCCGCCGCGGCTGGGAACGGCCGGGGGAGCGGGAACCCCCCCCCAGAAGGCGGGGGGGGGGTAAGCCGAGACGGCCGGAGGCCCCAAAATCTCAGTCCCTGCCGAGATTTGTTGTGTATGCCCTCCCCGCCAGAGGACGGGCGATGGGAGGGCTGGGCTCGCTGCTGTGATCTTTATCTGGGAGAGCCCTGCGGTGATGGAAACTTAGAAACGTTGAATTTTACTCACCGACTTTAAGAAACGTTGAATTTTACTCATCGACTTGTAGAAGCACGGAGCTCAATTTGCAAAAACACGCGAGCCTCCGAGTATGGGGAGCTGGCGACAAATATTTCGCTGAGGTGGATTGTGAGGGGGAAAGTGTCGGGGCTTGTCCCCAGCCGTGCCTCTCTGCGTGGAGGCTTTGGCTCCACCGTGCAGCAAGCCTACCTGTCGCACGCCAAGCAGCAGCACCGTCTCCCTGAAGGAGTAGTGCAGAGAGCCCATCCTGTGCCGCTCGCCATCGTCGAAACGGGCTGTTCGGTTACCTCTGCTGGTAGGTCTTACCATAGGCCAAACCTTTTCCATCCTTCTATAGCCAGTATCAACCGCTTACAGAAAATTTACCAGAAATGCAGGCACGTGTGCGTGCCGTGTGCGATGGAAGCCAAGTGTGCACCGCTGCCCCACCACAGGTCTCGCATCGCTGGGGAACAGACATGGCCCTAGAAACTGGGCTTAGGCATGACTCAGTGCTCACATTTTACCAACCCTTCAGTAATTCCCTGAGCGTTTGACCAGTGCCATCTTGTGGCCTTCTTTTTTTTCTTTGCACAGATCATGGGGATGAATTTGGGTACTTTGTTTGTTTCTGTTTGAAGAAAACCTTCTGTTGCCAGAATAAGTGGAAGTGGGAGAGTCTGACATTGCACACTTGAAGACGTATAGGTCCTTTCTGGTAGTGGAATCTGAATGGTGCTTAATAAACCTGACCTAGCTAAAACTAGCACTGGCTCTGGCACCGGTAATATTCTTTCTTGTTTCAAAGTAACTTATGTGTTTTCATTGTTTTATCTTGTTTCTGAGCAACAGCTTTCACTTGGCATCAAATACTTCATTTCAGACTTCCAACAAAACAGGCAAAGCCAAGATATTTCACATGCTTGGTACATTATTTTTTCAAACGAAACTCTCCTTGTCTTACAAGTGTCCTGTTTCCCCGAGAAAAGTCTTGTTTCCTAAAAATATCTGGTTTTGTGGCATTTACAAAGATTTTCTTTTTCGCTGTCACTTCTGAAAGATGTGACAAACTTAAACTGCCAAGTTTCTGTACGCATGAGAAAGTGTATGCTCTGCAGAGCCATGTGTCAGAGAAAAAATGTTTAGAAACTGCAAACTTCGTCTACTTTTGTTTCTATTTATTTATGGTAGCAAGGAAAACTTCGTGCAATATGGTATTGTTGTGGACACTACAACAAACGTAGCTGTTGTTGCTACAGCTTGCTACTGTTTCTGAACAGCCTGCAGCTGCCTTCCCCGCCCCAGCAAAACAGTCCCAAAAAGGTGCTACTGTGGCTTTTTAAGAATCACAACAGAAGCTGTCGGCAATTTCTCTCTTGAAGAGCTTAAAACCATTTGCAAGTGGCAGCCGCCACGGTGTGTCAAAGAAATCATGTTCGATGGCTCTCCTCTAAGCAGCACTCAACTGGCAGTGAGTAGTAGTTACCTGCGAGAGTCAGCAGCTCGGGGGAGCAGGTCCACCTCAGTGCCATGCTTGAATCACTTGGCATTAAGTGGATTTTCTTCCCTGCAGAGCGTAAGTGCTCTTGTTAGTATCTCCAGATTTGTTTGTTTTTAAAAATCTAATCGTTCGTTTGAAGCTTGTGGTCACTGAGAAATTTATCATCGATGCTAGCTGTGACGCAAAGTGATACAGAGGGAGGTGATGGCATTTGGGAGAAGAGGAGCACTTGTGATCAGTAAATTTATGAAAGCATGTTACTGAGGTTCATACTCTGGGCTGCCATTTAGATGGTTTGGGAATTAGGGTTGAGCGTCCTGTGTGACTTGTTATCAAGTGCCAGATGCTTGGAAATTAACACCAACTCGTCAGGAGGTTCTGTAACAAATGTTTAGGTGATGAACTTTGAAGGACATCTTGCTCGCATCTGCTTAGGGTGGGTGTTTTCACTGTTTGAGATCAGTCCTACAACATTTGTCATGTCAGGTTGGGTACATGGAAAGTGCTTTGGCCAAAGGTGATAAAGCACTGTCGATTACCCTAGCAGTACGAAATGGCCTCACTGCACTCTACTAATATGTGTATGGGGTTGCCTTCCTTTTGCATCGTTATCTTCCTAGTGCGCTATTTCAAAACACCCTAGAGTTTTCTGTCCCTGTGGGAAATCACTCCCTTTCTTTGGAGAACCTAGAAAAAAATCAGCACAATGTAGATGAAAACCCTTGGGAGATCCCCTAGAATTGACGGGATAGCAGGAGGTGTAATATTACCATGCTTGTGCAAATAGCCCTGTTCTGAGGGTGTTTCAAGAACTGACAGGTTTGGGGACCCTGGGGGGGGAGTGTGAGCATACCTCCCCCATTACTACATTTTCAAGTGCACATTTTGAAGTATGAGATCTCAGCTGTGGGTTATTCTGCCTGTAGCAGTGTGTGGCATGCAGGGGTCTCGAGCTGCCTTCCACTCCTGGCTCTATCTTGTACTCTGCCTTCAGTCACCTCTCAATGTCGTTACCCTTCCCGATCTCAACAAGAACACTTTTCCACTCTGGGAAGAACTTGCTGTATATGAAAGCAGCAGTATTTTATCTTCATCAAGCCATTTCCAGTTTGCGTTTTAGCTTTCTTGCATTAATTTAAAAACAGTCATGATTGTTTGGGTTGTATGTGATGTGCCAGTGCACAACAAGGAAGATTTACATCAGTTCAGGGGATTTACCTGCAAAGATGAACAAACTTAAATTAGTATAGATTCACATGTTGGTATGACTCTGTGTGTAAATTTAAAGTACGCTTTGCTGTGTACTTGAAATGACCAACAGAAAAGCTGGAGTTTTTTCACTTACTGAAAATTCTGCTAAATACTTCCAAAAGTTGTTTGCAGAGGTGACAGTGCATGGAGGCTTTGTAAGAACAGTGCAAGTAGAGTTAACGTTGAACCAAGATATTGAGTCTGACAAAACAGTTCAAGTTGACCTTGCTTATGAGACAACAAAAAGCGTCTTAAGGAGAAATAATAATTATCAAAGAGTAAAGAATGGTTTAATTCAAAGGCTGTTTAACGTCCGACAGGTCTGGCAAACATTAATAGAACCCTACCCTAATTCTGTTTGTAGATTGCCTCAACAAGGGGTACTTTCAAAACGTGGTTGGATGTCGTATCTAAGGATATTTATCAGCAAAGGGAATGGAAGAAGCATACATCTCAATCATTTTTAAATAAGTAATTTAATGGTAAAATGAAGTCATGCAATCAAGTCTTTGTAAACGCTAAAAATACAGACTAAAGATAGTTTAAGCATATAATAACTTTCTGTGCATTTCTTTGCCCAGTTCTCTGTATTCAGCTTAACACACCCAAGCAGGGAAGTTGTTTTATCCAAAAGAAGTTTGGAAAAAACATCCCCAGGCAATGCTAAACCTCTGACACGAGAGCCTGGGAGAACAGCTCTGGATCTTTGTCCCATGCTCGGGGACTTTGACCTGCATGATGGGTCAGATCTGGTCCGTCTTCAAGCAAGAGTTCTGTATTGCATGGCCTTTGCACAGAGACCTGGGGGATGGCTTTTACCTTCTGCATTTATAGTTTTCAGTTTGCAGAGGCATGATTGTAACTTGGGCCTAATAGTATCTTAAAATTAAGCTTTATCAGTTAATCTTTTAATTTGTGTGTATTCAACTCTAGCTGCAGTCATTGGGGGAGTCTTACAAACCCTCAAATCCGCACAAAAAGAACAGTTGTCAATGTCTGGATTCATGTATAGTTCCTACTTATATCAGACCTAAAAATGATAATGGTTTGGGAATAGAAGAGGCTTTTTTCTACCACTCTTTGTCTAGTTGAATGTTGTAGTTCAAAGAATTCAATAGGGTAAGCTGTTCCCCTGTGGCTTGTGAAGTCTTTGTTTTCTACATCTTATCTGTGCTATGAAGGTCTGCTGGATGTGCTCTTGCTGTTCATCATATTTTTTCCAACAGTAGATGGCAATAGCCATTCATTTGTAAAACATGAGAGTAGAACTCAGTGCATTACAGAATTTAATGTGCAAGGAGGATCATTCCTGGGTAGGAATTTAAGTGAAACTATATGTAACAACATTTTCTTTTTTCAAGTACAGGTAAACTGCCATTAAATAGAAACCTTTGCAATTTAAATAAATTTTTTATAGAATCCACTTCAAAGCAAGAATTTTGAAAGATACTATTTAAGCTTCACAGGAAGGTACTATAATGAATTGTCGTTCCTATGTAAAATGGTATTTAAAAATGCATTTTTCAATGTACGTTCTAGATAAACTCAAGTGATTAAGAAATGCTGGTTAACACTAGCTCCTTTTCAAGCTCACTCAAAAGGGTAGTAATTTTCAGTTTGTTTGGCTGAGAAACTAATTAATACATATCTTTACACAAATTAAAGAATTTAATTTCCCATCTATAAACTTTAGGATTCACCTTGACAAATTAGTTTGACACCTTGACCCCATTGAAAATAGTGTCAGAGATCTTTGATTTTACTTTTGCCTCTAAAAATGCATTGTATAATTTGAAACTAGCTGTGCAAATGTTAGCCTTTCCAGTGTACAGCAATATGTTGTAGGATAAATTGCCCTCCCCATTTCTCATTTATTTAAATAAATTTACTGTTTGCTTTTGTGGAATATATACTTTGTTTCCCAAAAGCAAACGTGGGAGGTATGTGTGTGAGGAAGGTAATAATCTATAACAAAGTTATAACCGAGTCACAAGACTTTTGGGAATTTTACAGCTGCAAACCAAAGTTCTCATGCGTTATCACAGCATTCTGTTTTGCAACGATAACGAGTTTAAAGGCTAGCATTTCTCTGTTTTTATTGAAAAGATAATCAGACTTTTGTACATTAATGATGGAATATTGGCAGCTATGATAATTTCATAGAAAACATTTTAGTGCTGCAATTAGTATTTTAATAAGGTTGTTTCTTATTACTGTATTGGTATTATCTGAATTGTACAGTTGGACGCTTCACTGTGCTCTGTGGGGGGGACAAAGTAAGGCAGAAAGGATAGAAACTGACTGAAACAAAGTGAAGAAGGGGGTTTGGTCCCAAGACTGCTTCTGACTCCAGATGTGCCCTTCTGAGCTTCTTAGATGCTTCATCTATAAAATGGTGACAACGATACTGACCTCTTTTTGCGGCTATGGATGAGAAGTGCTAAGCAGTACTATCCTTTCTCCTTTTGCCCGGGGCAATAGACCCATAGAGCTGTATTGTTTCCTGAGAGGCCAGGCTCTTCGTGCATAAAACTGTCTTCTAGGTCACAAACTTTCAGGATCAGGAAAATTTACCAAGTCTGCACGCTTAAACCTTTTCTCTCTGGTTCAGCCTCTGAGCCTCCTAAAGAGCAGAATTCCATCACTTCTTTCATCACTCTAATATTCCTTTAAACAACTGTATCATGGGATCTATTGTACTTAGCTGTAGTATGTCTACCGTACAGTCCATGTTTTTCATCACAGGAAGCAGCTTGAACTGCTTATAACACATGGAGTATACATTTGTCTTGTTTTAGAACAGCTTTATATCGTTCAGCTGGCTTTACAGCCTCTTCTGTGTCTAAAGATAAGTATGTTTAAGTATAATCCTGAAGTTTTTATCTTCTGCATCATCAGCCTGCACTTTAGTTACCATTTTATATTACGCTCCTCCAGGCGGCTTTGAACAACCTTAGCCTGACAATTAAGGGAGTGAACTGGCAAAACTGCTAATTTCTCTCCCTTTCCTTTCACTCTTATCTTGTATTCTCTAAGGTACACGTCTTTATCTACATGTTTCCAAGAAGGTGTTCAATTAATAACTCAGACAAGTCAGGGCTGATAGGATCTTTTCATGTATTAATTTAACTCTTCCTTTCAAACAGAGTGCCAGAAAATCACTGTTTTCATGTTTTCTCTATTTATTCTGGCTGGATTTTTTTATTGAATTTGCATGCTGTAGTTCTTTGATTCTGCTCCCAAGAAATTATCAGGGATTACAGTAGTGGCCTTACAGGTAACGGGGATTCTCACTGATGTGTTGAATAGCAGTTTTCTTCTGTATTAATGTTGATTTTAAATTGGTTTTATTTATAGCAAAAAAGTATATCCACAGACTTGGTCATGCAGGATATAGAAATATTAGGTGTTTTGTTACTCAGTTTCTTGTGTTTGTTTGGGGTTTTTTTTTTCTGATGACAAGAACGATGCAATGCAGCTGATGAGTACAAAATTAATTTTCAGTGGAGACAATCACAAGACTTGTTCAAAGGCAGAGGTTTATTTGTCTGTACTTACTAGTCATTTAGCAGTTACAGAGAGCAATATTTAAAAGCTCCCTATTCTTTCATTAGACATGAATGACAATGTTTAGTTTCCATCTGTGTTGATCTTGCAGCAGGTTTAAACTTGCAGTAAGAGCTAAGATGAATTGGTATTATAAAAAATCCTCCTGACTCTTGTCTACAGCTTAAATGCATCTGGTCCCGAGAAGAATCTACATCATTGTCAACGAGAGCTAGGAGATACAGAAAAAACATAGTCACTCTTGGCTGGAACTGGAGATGAAGACACCCATCTACACAGAATGGCAGGTCATTTAATGAACATGAAATGAAATAATTTCACTGAGAAAACAGACAACCAACAAGCTAAAACATGAAGATCTAGACTGAAAAAAAATCTTTACAACCCATCTCAGGGAGCCTTTTGTTTGTTTGTTTTATTGGAGGTGAAGATAATCATTCTTTATTTGGTGTTTTTTTACACCAAATATTACTGATGAAGTATTTTACAAATTTCTATTCCTATGGCTTGTAAATCAGTGTTCTAATTGCTTTCAGAGGGAGCAGCAACCATGAATCTGAAACTATGAAAACACATGGCAAATACTGGTAAATGACAAGTGGAGTCTTGCTCCTGATTTTCCTTGTGAAAGCACATGAACCTTTTGGTGAACAATCTGTCTGAAATAAACTTATAGAATGTAAAGGTCATGTTACCTAGTACAGAAATTCTTGTGAAGTACAGAAAAAAATTACCCATTAATCCGCTTTTCCAAGTTACCCATTTTTC
Source organism: Aquila chrysaetos chrysaetos (assembly GCF_900496995.4). Lineage (NCBI taxonomy): Eukaryota > Metazoa > Chordata > Aves > Accipitriformes > Accipitridae > Aquila > Aquila chrysaetos. The sequence continues at coordinate 5,905,866 of NC_044013.1, read as the reverse complement.
TACCAAGTTGATTTTTCATTCCGCAGTCAGAGGACTTTCCATACTGATTTTTCCCTCGGGAATGCCATTTTTAATGTAGCAAACTTGTATCACCAGGACAAAAAGTTGGTTTACATCCAGTGAGGATCATAAACACATGTGGACTAATAGTTAAATTGCTGATTCTGTGATTAATACTAACCATTGTTTTGCTTGTCAATCTACTTCATGGAAATCTTGTGAGTATAAAGTCCGAGTTCAATGAGCTCGGGGATACTGCAGTTCTGGAATATTTCCAGCACTTTGCTTCTATTTTCAAGTTTATCTTGGTAGTACCACTGAAGCAGATGACACATGAAGCCGCAGGTGACTTGCTGGCTTGCAAGCCTGCTGTGTCACAGGGGTTGGCTACAGCATGGTAATGTTAAACTTCTTTAAAGTACAGTTTAGTCTTGTAATATAAGCCAGTTCAAATCATGTTTTAAGTGTATTTCTCAACTGTAAGTTCTGGCCAAGTGTTTCAGATAGTTCAGGAATACAATTTAAAGAAAAATGATCGCAAGAAGGAGCAATGCTTAAAAAGGTGAAAGTCTGTCTTCTTGAAGCCGAGTCCTGCAACACTTTTTTTATTTTATTTTTTAAGTATAGTGAGGGCTTCAAGTATTTTCTGTCTTAATGCTTGTGCAAGGTAAAATGGGCCTTTTAAATTCACCCTTTCTAATAAATAAGAGGTTTGTAAGTTCATTGGTTGAAGACTTGGGAACTGAATTTGAAATTGAAAGGAGATGTTATTGAATGCTCATTGGTAGAAAGACAGATCTTGGGCTGTCTACATATTCCTAAGGACCATGTACTGCTTGACAAGGAAGAATACATATTGACAGCATTTCTTAAAGGCATGCTTCAAGGACAAAATTAAAACATTTCCATAGGGTGTAGCCATCAATCACCAGAAGGATGTTCTTGTACACCAAGTACAACACAGTATAGCTTTCCAGTGACCTTAACGCACTAGCCAACATATGAGCTGCTATAGTAATTACAGATTACATTAAGTATCAAGTAAAAGCCAACAGCCAACTACTAGGCAAACCTTTTATGCATTATTAAAATCATATCCTTCCCAGAAGATTCAAGCTAATAAAATTGAATTCGATAATGCAATCAGTAAAAAGCAGGTTTTAAAAAAAAAATTCTCCTTTGTTGATAATGTCCTAAGAAATCCTATGTTTTATATAATGCCTAATATACATAAGCATGGAAATAATCCCCCAGGTATATTAATAGTTTCAGTTGCACATTCTCTGAGACTGCCTTGAATTTTTTATAATTGTATTTTATTAAGAAATGATTGTTATATATCAAGTGTACGTGGTACTTTAATTAAAGATTAAAGACTGCAGTTACCTAATAATTCAGCAATTAAAATATAGAAAAATTTAGAAAGTATGAAATTGCAAGGATTGTTTTCACATATCAAGAAGCTAGCTCTCCTTCCTGAGCAAATGGCTGGGACAGTTTATTACAGGCCCTGAAAAATAAATGCTAGAGATTTGACATGAAAAAAGGAGGAGGGAACAAACACTTTGTATGTAAGGAGACCAATGTTCACCGCTAACATTTTTAATAAATCACTTATGACTGGTTGTATCCTATATTTGGTCACCTTAAAGGAGCCCTAGCAGGGCTGACTTTCAGTCCAAAAGTTTCTGAAAAGTTGGCATTTTAAGGGATTGTCAGAATAAGAATTTTTTTTTCTGTCTTGGCCAAGATAGTGTATTTTGTCATGTAGTAGAACCAGGGTTACCGGTGTTTGAGAACTGACACCGTACAGCAGCTGCTTCTGTGAAGTTATTGGGCAGTCTTTGATTTCATACAACTCTTAAAATTTTAAAACAAGGTATATACTATTCCCATATATCATATACAAAAGTTAGAAAAAAGTTAGTATTGAACAGTATTCTACAACTAGATTAGTATTCTGTTTCTGTGAGCCTAAAGGGTCCAAGACCTGGCTGTAAAGCTGTCAGCAAATGAGTTGAGTCTGCACCGAACATCTAGAACATGGCTCAAAGCAGAATGTGGTGCAGAGTCTCTGAGTAGGTGGTAAAATGATTAAAAATAAATAAAGCCAAGATAAATCAGTTTCATGACAATGTATCTTACACACAGAACACCGTAGTTGCAAAAATCTAGCTCTTCAACCATTAGCCGCCACAGCAGTACAACAGCCTAGCCCCAACCATGCCTAAATGAGGACCTACATGCTTACTTTTTCTTCAGTTCTCCCAAACTGATAAGAAATGTTGCAACTTTGTGCATTAGATCACAGCTATTACCTAAAACAAGAAGTACTGTCTGGTCTGTTCCTGTTCAAGGGCATGGAAATACTGCTTCCAGTAGCAGTTAACTGAGGGTTTGCCATTCTTAATTTAGGCAGTTTGTTAGCTACTCCAGATCAGGATGTAGTCTTCACTATGGCTTTTGATTCAAAAGTTGCTCTAATAAATTCTATTTTTACTTTTTAAAACTCAGATTGCTTATTTAAAACCCAAAGCGTAGGTTCCTATTTTTTTAAAAACAAAACAAAACCTCTCCCCCCCCGGCCCGAGTCTTTATTGTTTGCTGTCTCAGAAAACTTGCCTGAAATAGAAAATGGATCAAGGAGTAGTAGTACAGCGGGCCAAAGTCAGCCCTCGTGCAGGTCCAGTGCAATAGTTGGAGGTATGCCTACTGAAACTGGGGCTGAATTTGGTCCTTTATCTTCACCATGTGAGCAGAGATTCTGTTTCAGTACTTCAGAGGCACCCAAGAAAATTTTGTAACTGATGTTTTCCACTCATTTTCTTTCTCTGGTGGTTCTGTATTTTGGTTGAGTCGCGTTTCCCCAGCTTTCAGATGTATGCTTGAACACTGGAAAAACTCGCTCTCATGCATAATGAAAGAGGAAAAGTTACAGAGGAGGAATTTATTGGCTAGCGTCTCCATTCCTGCTCTATATCTTGCTCTACAAGCTCCCACAGCAAGTGAGTGGTAGAGCCAAGAATAGAACACCACTTCTCTGACACCCAGTCCAGTGTCTTAACCCCTGCCTCCCGTGAGAAATTTTGTTTCGGTTTTCTGTGCAGTGCAAAGATAAGATCATACTTTATTTTGGTGCATAAATTGATCTCTAGGGTGAATGAATAAGGTTGGGAAATAGCCAGAGAGTAACACAATGTAAATAGTGAAACATAAGGAGGTTATATATATAACACTACAGCTTCTCAGACTGCTGTGTGTCTAGATAGAATTAATTAAAAATTATATCAAGTATTTGAGTTCTTTCAAGTTTGTTTTGAGCACACAAGGTCATCTTCAGAGAGAAAGCAGGATTTCTTTTACTCAGCTGGATTTTCTTTGAGAGCAGCCAATAGATGTGTTCATTTGCCTGTAACGTAGAGATGCTTTTCCTCTCTGGTAGTACTTGCTTTTTTGGGGATAATAGCAGGTGTTGTGTTGCCTGTTTGGGGATAGCAAAGGAATTTGGAAAAAGATGGAGTTAGCGTGGGTTGACTAGCATTCTAACTGCAAAGCATTGCCATTATTATGGATTGAGTATAATAAGGAGTACTATGTGTAAACTTAGCATGGGGATGTTAATATGAAATGCTTAACTGCATCCAGTATTCACAAGTGATAAAGACAAGAGTGGTCTGTGGAAGTGCTGACTCAGCACTGCTGGCTTCTGAAGCAGCCACTCCTCTAAGTTTGGTTAAGAAAAGTGCACCCTCTCCAAAACATCCAGCTGCGCTCAGCTGATAGGGGGCCTCACATTATCCTTTGCTTTGGTGTCCACCAAAACTTCCATGAGATTCATGACTGCAGTTGTGCTATGTTAGCCAGCTCCTTTTCAGGATTTCGCCTCCAGAAAGACTGAGTTGTGACAAATCAGGGAGTTACCACCTTGCACTCAATTTCAGGCAGCATAACAGCTTCTCTTTTCCGGCCTTTCCCAACATGTGAACAAGAGGCAAGTGCTAAGTGCCACAGGTGAAAGCTGGATCCCACCTCTCTTAAAAGCATATAGGTTTGAAGAGTAAATATTTGTGAAGGATTTATTTCCAAAATCTCTTCACACATCGTGAATGGGTGTGTATGTGCATATGCAGGGAATAGAGATTGCTGTAAAAGGATAGAAAAGAGGTCACGGTAGCTTTCTGTCTGTGTTCATCAGCCATGCTCATTGCTTTTATACAAGCATTTACAATACAAACTGCTCAAATGCATTTGAAAATGACCCTACATTATTTTAGGTACCTAGCAGTGTGGATGCACAAACAAGTTGCTGGGGATAAGCTGAAGCATGACCTTACTGCACCACTGGGACACAGAGATCCTTCTCCACTGATGGCAAAATAACACATTTGCTTGCTCACTGGCTAGAAACAACCGGGAATTTTTTGGCAGTGCTTTACACTCGGGAACTCTTTATTTCTCACCACTGAAACATTTTGTGGGAACATGCCAGTTTCAGTGAAACTTCTGTAATAAAAAGTTTGTTTTCAGGCTAGAATCTAGAGGGAGTGTGCTCTAACCCTGATCTGCCTGTCTGGGAAGAAGGATTTAACCCCCAAAGTCTTCACATTCCAGGAGATGCCTAGTTCTGGGTTATGATGTTAGAGTCCTCTTTTCCTGTGCCTTTGTAAAAACAAACAAACAAAAAAACTAAACAACAAACAAATCCCACTTCTAAGTTAATCTTGTTGCAATTGGGAATGCTTCTGAAATTTTGAAATGATTTCTGAGATGGGAAAAATTATTTTTCAACTTTGCACCTCAGCACTCCGTCATGAACTTTGCATCTGAGATTTTGCTCTTGATGAATGAGCTCTCAGCCGTAAGGACTGCTGTGAACTAGGCTTAAGGACTTTCCTGAAAAATGACAACCAAAAGGCTAAACCACAGTTACCTTAGGAAATGTGAGGAAGGAGAAAAATGAGATCTTTGCTCTCCTACCTCTTCTACAGGGTTTTGTCATCGATTTTTCAGCCAGATTCTCTTACTGCAGACACTGGCTGCTCTTGCTCAAACATGAGATGTGGATAGAGCATTGCTATATTATCAGGGAAGGTCTCCTGGGGTTCTGAGCTGGCGCTGGGTTGCAGCATCTCTAGGGACTGGCAGGCAATGCTCTGATGGCTCTGCTGTAACTGATCCCTTCATGAACGCTGCCCCTGCTGCTCCGTCTAAGGGAAGCCACAAATGGACTTGGCTCTTCACCTTTATGGGCTTCTTTGGTTACTGCAGTTAGAAATGCCAACTACATTGTGAAATAAACAAATGGAAATTTCATCTGTTGTTCTTTCTGGAACCTGACGTCTATTGTTTTTTACTGCTTGCTGTAGTTGTGGCTACAGTTTTTTTGTCTTTATCTGTGTGGCAGTTGTAAGGAAAGGGCTGAATTTTCACCTCAGATAAGTGTGAGATGACTACTGTTTATACTCTGCCTTCTTCCAGGCAGCAGATACCAAGAGGCTGCTCCTCTAGGCTGCAGAAGAACTCATGGTGATATCTTTACTGGGGTTGTATCAAAGTGAAAAATTTAAATCTTACAAATCACTACACAGTATACGCATCCCCCTCTGGGAAGATGCTGGGGAAAAAAAGGGTTGAACAGCTGTTTAGTGTGCTATTAGAGTGTGCTCATATTATGGTGATGAGTGTAGAATGAAAGAAACAATATGGAAAAGTAAATGGGAATATTTTAGAAAATTTTCCAAAGACGTTTTGAAAAAGGACTACTTGGTAGTCAAAGTATCATGACACTGCACTTGACGACTCTCATCAAGAACAGTGGGGCTTCACTATATGTTGGGCTTAAGTGTGATTGAAATCTTTTGGGATTCCATATCTAGCGGAAAGGTCTGAGCAATGGTATCTGTACTTATGTCCTAAGCAGAAGTAGCAGCATATAACATACAAGGGAGTAATTCCTATCTGATGTGAAAGGAATTGAATACACTCAACTTCTGTCAGCTGTAAGTGCTGTCTGTATATGCCTTGTATTGATATAATGTGTTGGTCGATGTGTGCTTTCATATAAGCCTCAACAAATGGAAATAGCAGTGCTCTAATGATATCTTCCGTCTTAACGTCTCTTAGAAATAGCTATCAAATCAACTATGAATACAGTTGTATGAAGTTTGTCAGTGCATTCATGCTTTAGTACTAATGAGTCCTATGCAAAAAGTATTTTGAAAACACCTTTCAAAGAGAACAAACATGGTTTGTCTCAGCCAGTATGGAAGTCTTAAACAAAATTCCCAGTGAAGGATTGCAACAGAATGGAATATTTGCTGGGCACTGGAGGGCAAAGGAAGGCAAAAAGATCACAGTTTTTCTGAATTATTTTTGTGAGTACCTCAGATTTGCTTCTGACAAACTGTTTATTTCACTTTTAATAAATTGAAAGCATTTTTCATTTCTAGGTAGTTTTTACTCAGTCTTTGAACTTGGAACCTGATCATTTTAATTCAGCAGGGACTAGATGATGGGGTTCTTTGTTTTGGTACAATAAACAGGCCATAACTAGACATCATTTTCTGTTCCCTGCTCTCATAACTTCTGTTCTTTATGTGATGCTATTTGCATCTTAGCTACAGCAGGCATCAAATAAGATGTTTAATTAAAAATGTTATCGGAGGTCCAATTTAAGATCAAAGATCACATGTTATCAGAGATCCAGTACTTTGATACCACAATAATAGGTACCTTAGAAATAGTCAGATGGGTTAGATTAGATAGTAATTTATTTTAGCTTGTTTCCTTTTTCTTAGTAGTCATTCCAGATACCATAACCTGCTAGAAGTTTCAAGAAAAAACAGTAATTTTTAAAGTGAAAAGTAAAAGGCTTCCAGTTTAAACAAAACTGATCAAAAAATTGTGGAAGTAGGAAAATGAGACCTTTAGAATAAATATGACCAAAAGCATAATAAACATTGACTGGGAGCATAATCCTGAATGCTAACATAAATCCGTTTGTTGTAACAAACATTTAGTCTAATTTAATCTTTGAATGTATTACTGCCAGAAAGAATAGAATTTACAGGCTCTAATGTGTTGGTTACTCTTAAAATTCTGCTTTAACTATTGATGCTGATAGTGTCTCCCACTGAAAAGACCATTTTAATTATCATTGCCATCCATCTCAGTGAAGTCTATGCATGTGTATTATTTGCAGATCATTCTTTAAACTACTAAATAAGTTGTATACTGAGACGGGAACGAGAGAGAAAATGACGCTATGTTGCCATCAGAGCACAACAACAGTGTGTGAGTTTGAGTTCTTGTTAGCTAAGAGTTTGTGATACAATACTCAGAAGAAAGCAAAGGCAGCGTTAGTTTGTTACATGGCAGTGCATCTGCACAGCTAATGCTCAGATCTCACAGGACATTAATCACCTCCGGAAAGATGCAAGAACCCTCCACTTCTAACGTAGCCCATGGCAGTTAATGGAACCAGGCGATGTGTTTTTACCTGTTTACTTTTGTTTTACTTCTGAATTACTTTGGTTTTAGATTAAGTAATCTAAATGTCTGTTTGGTGGAGAACAGTATTTTTTTGTATTCTTTCACACTTAGAAATTATTCTAACAGCTCTTCCGGCTAATAAATCATAACTAAGTTGGTTTCTAACGCATTTCAACTATCAGCCAGTATGTGCAGAATGTTATCGGTTTTCATGTGTTACAGATAGGGGAGGTGGAAAAGTGGTTTTAAAACGGTGTTGAGCTACTGCAAAGATTTTCCATTTGCTTCTCAGCCATTGTCTTCGTGCAATCTCGGGGCGATTGCATTTAAGCGGTAGGGGGTATGGTGTGCCAGGAGGGACGCTCTGCAAAGCTTCCTTTGACACCCATGGAACCTAAAAAGCTCTCAACTGGGCAAAGTGCTGTGATTCTCGTGGACGGACAATGGAGCAGAGCTCTGGCTCCTGCTTACCAACCCCAGCCCTCTCTCCCCAAAAAGACTTCAAATGACTTTCCATTTTTTCTTACCCCAGACTGGCTTTGGAAACAGGGCAGGAATGCAAATAAACGCATAAAAGAGTCAGTCTAATCGGCCATACAGTTCTCAGAACTTCATTACTCTTCGTTATCTGAAAAACTGCAAATAAGTAAGCAAATGCTGGCAGGGCAGAGATGCATTGTCACATTGCAAATTTCTTGTAAGGAGAGATATTTGTGAATGCTAACAGAAAGTCTAGGACCCAAAATTTGGTATTCGGGTTCAGTCTTGTGAATGAACACTATTTTTAGAAATGAACTCAATTGAAAAAAACCCCTTATTTTCCAAGTAAATGGACATCTTGTTTAAATTCAGAGGAAAAAAACCTGGGGTTAAGTGTAAGACTCACAATTCAATTTGCATGTTGAGTAATGCAGACTGTAATAGCAGCTTTGTCATGTTAAGGTTAGGTCTTTCCTGTGGCTGTTCAAGTGGGCTCTAAAGACTTTTTAACATGTTGCAGGATATTAAGGGGGGAAGGTTTGACCTACATCCATTTTTTTCAGACCCACTTCTGCAGGTTTCATCACACTTCCCGTGTCTTGCACGTGGGACATTGCTGAGGGCAGGATAGGTGCCCAATTGCCTACATACAATTTCATCAGGAAAGGTATATGATTTATTGCCCTGTAAAGGGTTTTGACATGAAGCCTGTGAAAAGCACTATATAAATGCCAATACAATATAAAACGTCACACAAATACTTTACTCATTAATTCCGACCCTGTGCTTTTGTACTGGAGAGAAATGGGAGTGAAATATGAATGTGTTCCTTATGCTTTAAAGGGAAAAATGGGTTTGTGGATTTTATAAAGGCTGATGTGTTAACCTGCCTTTGTGGTTCCTTTGAAGACAAGCAGAAAGAAGCCCACTCTTTGCCTGGTAGTAACACTGTGAATGAAAGCAGATAAGGCACCAACAAACGGAAACTCCATGTTTGTGATGAGAGTCCTTGGTCATGATACTGCTCTCATGACACAAACAGATTATTTCATTTTTTATTTCAAAATTGCATTTATTTCAGCATTACTAGCTGGAAGCCTTTCTGCAATCACCCCATTACATTTTCCCCCCTTATATTTTGTCATATTATCTTCTTTAAACAGCTTAATAACCAAAGCTTCCCCAGCCTTCATGGCATTGGACAGGCCTGTTTCAGAATGTGGCTTCAGCAAAAGAAAATGTCCTTCACGGGAGTGTTTGACTGACATGTGAGAGCTGAGCATTTCTTGTTGCACCATCCCCATTGTGTTGCCTGAAGGGGACAACAGCTCCTCAAAGCCCAGATCTCACCAGTCCCCAGCTCCTTCCTTCTGGGAAGCCACTGGGGGAGGCCAGGGAGGAAGGGGAAGGTCATGGGAGATACCAGAAAACCCCCTTTCATCTTCTGCAGGGATTTGCTAGCCTTGCCCAGTTCACTTTGTGTAATGGGACCCAGCCTGGCCCAGTTGGTATAAGTCACAAAAGTCTTGTGTCTAATCAGCTGAGGTTTTCTCTCACCTGCTGACCCACCTGTGCATTGGGGCTTCAGTTTTTTCAAACCTTCATACATCAGCTTTAACTATTGCTGAGTACCGAGTAACATTTACTCCATTCCTTTATTTTTATTTCAGGTTGCTTTTCAAATTCCTTCCCCCTTCTGTGTTTCTCCATGATTTTGATTATTTCTATTTTTGCTTTTAATAGGATGTTCACTTTCTGCTGATCTCTGCTGACATTTTTCCCTTTTGATTTGTAGTACTATTAATTCCCCTCTGTTCAATGTTTTGTCTACATTCAGAACATGTTTGTTTTTCTCTAGTGGCCTGTAATTACTTTCCCCCTCCTCCTCTTTAATTTTTCCAATTACGGCTCCACTGATGCTGCTTTAAGAGCAAGACGCACTGGGGGTAACCTCTTGAGGATATGAGGATATGACTTTTTTGGCCAGAAAGTGCTTTAAGTCTTGGAAAAGAGCTTGGGCTGAGGATATTGATTGCACCTCTCTTCGGTACACTGGTAAATGAGTTTTTTGCTTGCGGTCAGTTAATACGTGAGCCCTGTTGCATGTTTGGGGATGGTCCTGCGTTGCCACCTTCTAGTGGGACTGGGGGCAGAGTGAAGCCAACCCTGCTGGGGCACCTTAACACAGAGACCTCCAGCTCTTGGGTTCGGTGAAGCTTCTCTCCATTTCAGGTGAGGGATGGAGGAACACTGAGACTAAGGGGCCAATGCAAACTAACCCAGCAAATCTGCGATGAAGTAGAAAATGAGACTCAGTTCTCTGGTGTCCCCGTTTACCACGCTGACCTCCACACCAGTCTTTCAATCTAGCTCCTAGCCTGTTAATTTTCCTCTGTTTTTCTTTCAGTCTCAATGTTGTGGAAATCCAAGTCCTTCCTACAGGCAGAAACAAGATCTACTTCATAGCTGGCGTCCTGTACCATTTTCATGGGGAAATATTTCTAGGGGAGTATTTTGCACGGCTTACCGGTATTCTGTACTTGTCTCTCGACCTATGAATGCATTTCATTCTTCCCAACCCCAGTGTTTTCTGTGGCACTTTTACCAGGGACAGGATAATTCCAGGCCTGTTGGAAATTCAGAGCAAGCTTCGCTTCCTGGCAGGCGTCTATACCAGACTGTAAACCTGCGTCCCATTAAAACCCGCTGTCGGCTTATTTTCTTCCTTGCTCCTGACAGTTGTCAGCGCGGGGTGGTCACCCGCGCTCTCACCCGGATCCGGCCCGCCGCGCCCGGCCGCCGGTGCCAGCACCCTGCAGTGCCGCGCCGCGGCCGCCAGGGGGCGCCGCAGACCGCGGGGCGCCGCGCAGCGCGGCGCAGGGGCGCGCAGCGGCGCGCAGGAGCCGGGGCGAGCCCCAGCAGCGGCGGCGGCAACCGCGCAGCTCCGCAGGGCACCGCGGCTGTTCCTGCGCGCAGCTAGCAGCGCAGCGCCGGGCTCCGCGGGCGCGCAGTCGTTAGCCGCGGATTTCTCCCCAAAGACGGGTCGAGGAGCGTTGCCGGGGGGCGGCGGGGGCGCCGGGGTTTGCTCCCCGCTCCCCCGCCCCAAGTCGCTTAAAGGCACCAGCACTGGGCGCAAACAGGGAGGCTTTGTACAGGCGTGTGCGTGAAGCACCGTGCAAAAGAGGGAAAAAAGAAAAGGGGGAAAAAAAAAAAAAAAGTGGTCATAGTAGGTTTGTTAAGGAATCCGGTAAGTTATAGGAAGCAAAATTAAATGTCTGGTGCTTACACGACGGCATGTTTTACAAGGGAGAAGGAAACTGTGCAGAAAATGCATGGGCTTTTATTGTTGGTTTTCATTGCCTGTATTGTGGTGGATGCTTTATGCTACGGAGAGCAAGTTTAATTGAACCAGATCGCTGATTTCATATAGTAGGGGGCATGGGGTGTTTTTTTTGTTTTGTTTTGTTTTGTTTTGTTTTCGGAGTTAACCGTTTCGGGGACTAGAGGCAGGCAGGACTGGGCTCCGCAGCCTCCGAGTTCCGAGCCAGCAAATAGAAACACATTACATACAAACAAACACCGAGCTCGGTTATCAAAGCCTCAATCTCTCTCTATTATTTTCCCTTGTATTTGGTGCTTTTTTTTTTTTTTTTTTTAATCACATCTGTCGTTCCCAGCCTTTCCCAGGACTGCAAAGCAAAGTGGACAGCTTCCATGTGACCACCTAGTACAGGAGGCATTTTCTACTGGGAAACTTTGGAGTGGTTTTCTCCTTGCCTTTCCTTCTGAGAGCTCAGAAAAAGAAAATGTGCAATCTTCCCAGTGATTAAAGTCTCCGTATTTGTCTTCAGACTTATCGGGTTTATCCAAACTTTTGTGTGTGTCTGTGTATTCTCCCCCCCCCCCCCCTTCTGTGCATTTGTAAAGTAGCCCCATCTAGCAATGATAAATATCCCTGTTGATCACTTGATTGATTACCTCTCGGAAAGGTCACGCGGGCTTGCAGTAATTTCCTTTTGCCTAAGGCTCCCTTTTCACTTTTACTCCCGCACGACAGCTCCAAGTATACAGGATCTTTATTTTTGATTTTTAACCCCTAAACTGCTCCCCGAAAACAATGCGTTGGTGAAAAGAAGGAGGGAAATCAGCCGGCGGGTCCGCGCTGCCCCAGCCCTCGCCGCGCTCTCCCGGGGCGGGTTTGGGGAGGCAGAGCCTCCCTCCCCTGCTCTCCTGTGGACTGAGAATTCGGATTTAAACAACCAGACAAGCTATTAATTTACCCATGCTACCCAGGGTCCTGAACCCAATTAATTTCTAATAATTACAGCCCAAGGGGGCTGGAGAGATCCCTCTGCCTCTTTCTAGCCTTGCCACTTCGCGGCACCGAGGTCAGCATATAATAATAAAGTGTATATTTTGAAAGTGATCAGCAGAACAGTGAGTTATTGCAATGAATGAAAATTGTTTCCATTTTGGCTAATTGAGCCCGTGGCTGAAAGCTGGAGTTCTGAGACTAAATAAAGAGGACTGTTTCATTTCGATGTGGACTGGAAATCCCTGCATAGCTTTTCGGTCACCCAGCAAGAAGCTTAATTTCTTAACAGCAAACCTGAAATCAAGCGTTGGGTAAACAGTATTAATAATTGCATTACAATGATTAAATTAATCTTACTGGTAGCTAGGAGAATATAGATTGAGATTGAATAACACGATGTAAAGTTCACTGCACAAAGACAATGGCACAACAAATACCTCGATGAAGAATTCCAACTTTTCTCCAAGTAGGCTGCGGGGCTTGTTCAATTATAATTTAAGGAAGAGAAAATTTCCTGTTACGGGGAATGCACTGAAACCTGCGTGTGAGGGGGTGCGTTCGGTCTCCCAGCCTTTATTAGAAATAGATTTAATTCCACCCCTCCATCCAGAGAAACAACAAAACAAAACCAAACAACCCCCCCAACAAATTTCAATATTTCTTTCTGGCGGTGGATCTGCTGAAAAAGAGCCCCGCAGCCCCGCCGCCCGCCGCTTGCCCACCCGGGAGGGAGCGGAGGCTGACGGCGCAGAGGAGCCTCCCCGCACGAACGAAACGGATTTCCCGGAGGGCTGGCCGGGACCTTTCGGGGAGGGGGGCCAACCTGCCGGGGCTGCGGCGGGCGATGCCGGGGGCCGCTGGGCGGGCGGGCGGGCGGCGGGGGGCGGCCGGGAGGCGGCCCGGGACGGAGGCCGGGTGCCCCGGGCGGGCGGCGCGGCACCTGCCGGGCTCCCGGGGCCGCTGGGACGGCGGGCAGGTGGCGGTGACAGGCGGGCGCGGCCGGGGTCAGGGCTGCCCGCCCGGGAAACCCGCATCTGCGCGCCCGGCCCGGCCACGGGGCTCCCACGCGTGATCCCCGCGGCGCCGGGCTCGGCCGCACGGGTGGGAGGGGGTTCCCCGGGCAGGGGGAAGGACGCGCACCTCTGCCCGGGCGGCGGCTTTGCCGGGGTCTCCGGTTAAACTGGGGGGGGGGGGGGGGGGGGGGGGGGGGGGTTTTGCAAAGTTCCCGGGCGTTTGCAGTTCTCCAAGTGAACCGGCGCCGCCGGTCGGTGCGGGGGGATGATTTGAGGACACCCTGGGGCAGCCCCGCAAGGAAAGGGCGCTGCCTGCGAGCGAGGTCTGGGGTTGGGCAGTGCCCGTCCCCCCGAGGGCGGCCCCGCGCATCTCCCGCGCATTCCCCGCGCATCCGCCGAGCAGCCGGGGGGCCGCTCCCCGGCAGCTCCGGCCCTGCCTCCGCCGGGGCGGAGGGGCCCAGCTCCGCCCGGGACAGCCCGGGCTGGGCACCCCGAGGGGTGCGGGGGGGTCTGTGGCCAGGGGAGCCTGAGCCCGGTGCGGGTGCGCGGCCGCGCAGCGCCCTGCCCTTCTGCCACTGCTGCCCCTCCTGCTCGGGGGGGGGGTGGTTAGGTGCACCCCTGCCCGGCTGCAGGGTGGGTGGGTGGAGGGGGTGGGCACAGAGCAGCTGCGTGGCCCTGAAAAAAAAAAAAATCCAATTTGCAAATTAAAAATAGCGACGGGGATCAAGGACGGCTCCGCAGAGCGGGTTCAAGTGCTTGCGCCTGTCTGCCGGGCGTTTGGGGGAGCAGCGTGGGATACGCGGTGCCCCCGCCCCACGGCCCGGGCGAGAGGGGTTGTCACCGGTGGGGTGCGGGGGGGGCGGGCCGGCGGGGGGGCTCCGCGGGCGGCCCCGATCCGCAGCACCGGCAGCCGGGGCGGAGGGAGGGGGGGGGGTTGAAGGGGGAAGGGGCGATGCTGAGGATTTTATTAAAACAAAAAGTTGAGCAGCGTGTATGTACTGGCGCAGCCCCGAGTCTGAAAGATTGTAATTTTCTTTTATGGTGTCTGGCAGGATTTGCAACAGATATTAATGGGAACATAAATAGCGCATGGAAGGTATTGAACAAAACTGTTTAATGCAAGGAGGTTGTACCAGAGAAAAATCTATATGTAGTTTGGATTGATTCATACCTCGGACACAGCCATCCCCTAAAGGAGTTCCCAATTTCTGCTCTCTCCCTCTTTGATTGGCAAACCCTGTAATTAAAACAGATTAGAGCGGTCGGTGTTACTGTTTTAAAAGCGCTTTTTTCTGCCCAACTGGTGGTGGCTGAGCCGAGTTCAAGGTGGGCAAAAGTGTGCGCGCTGGGAAAGTGTGCAATTTAATGGTACGCATACATAATAAAACATATAATCAAATTATATCTCTCTGTCTATATATACGCAGAGATCTACGATAATTGCGGTCGGGTGAGAATAAACTATTTAAATGTTGCAAAGACTCCAGAACACCATTAATATCCCATATAAAAAAAAAAAAAACAAAACAGAAAAAGGCAGAAAAAAGGTGTCATTTCTTCCACCCCCCCGGCTCCTGCCCCGGCGGGAGCGCGGATCTCCCCCGCTATAACCCCTCCCGCCTGCGCAGGCAGCGGAGCGGCTGCTCCGCGGCCGCGGTCGCGCAGCCCGGCGGCGGCCGCGGCGGCTGCCCGCCTCGTCCCGGCCCGTCCCGGCCCCGGTGCCGGCTGTCAGGGTCCCCACCGGCGGTGATGGATCGCTGCAAACTTTTTTTTGGCGGCGCTGAAATGTTGAAGAGCGGGGGGGAGCCGCCCGTGCGCATGTGCGAAGGTGTCCAAACTGACAATGCTGGAGAGATAGCGAGCCGGGATTGAGAGAAAGGGAGAGTGTGTGTGCGGGAGAGGGAGAGAGGAGAGAGGGAGAGGGGGAGCGAAAAAGGAGGAAAAGCTCCGGGAGGAAAAAAAAAAAAAAAGCGCCCCCCCCCACCCCAACCCCACGCCAGCATCGGCCGCGGGACTGGCAGCATGCGATCCAAAGGCAGGGCGAGGAAGCTGGCCGCAAGTAGGTGCAATACCCCTTTCTCTTGGCTTTTCACCCTCCCTCTCTGCCATGTTGCATAGACGTGTCTGATGCGGCGCGGAGCTCGCAGGCAACCTGCAGCATCTCTCCCCCCCCCCCCCCGAAAAAACCCTCCTTCTCCCGCCACCCGGCCCGGCTCAGCTCAGCCCGGCTCGGCTCGGCTCGGGGGGCGGCCGCGGGGACCGGGGGTGCGTGGGGTGGGGGGGTGGTGCGGCGACCGGAGTCGGTTTGGGGGGCTACGGGCGGCCGGCGGGAGGTGGGCAAGGAGTTGAGTAAAAGTTCAGTGGCGAGCGCTGGAAGTTGCTGCTGCTGCCGGGGGCTGGAGGTTGGGGGGGGGGGGTCGGGGAAGGCGGGGGGGGTGCGAGAGGCTCCAGGCCCTATAGTGGGCGCTGTCGGCTGTCGGCAGGGCTGGGGGCCGCGGGGGTGTGTGTGTGAGTGTAAGTGTGTGTGTGTGTGCGTGTGCACGGAGGGGCAGCGGCAGCTCTGCGGGGGAGGCGGCGAGCCCCGGGCGCAGGTAGCCGGTGCGGAGCTACCGGGGACACCCCCCACCCCTACTACCCCCCTCCCCGGCCCTGCCCCGCTCGCAAAAAACACCCCCCCCCCATCCCACCAAATCGCGCGTGGGAGCGGGGCGTGCGTGGGGCCGCGGAGCGCAGCGCGGTGCGGGTGGGGCGGCGGGAGCCGCCCCGCGTGGTCGGGATACCCCGCGGGGGGGGGGGGGGGGCGTAGGGGGGTAGGCAGGGCAGCGCGGAGCGGCTCCCAGCCTGCTGGAGTCACCCGCTAAAAGTTGATGTAAATGTTGTAATTTCAGGCGCTTTTCCAGCACTTTTTATACAGTTTGGCCGCCCGAAGGTCTCTGTTCCGCGAGGCGAGGGCTCGGCCGTCCACACGCAAAGCCCGACTTATTTAATTATTTGTCTTACTCTCACCCCATCTGTTTCTCCTTTATGATAGGGATCTTTGCTTTTAGCTGCTGCAGTGTTGGGGCTTTCTTTTTTTTCTTTTTTTTTTTTTTTTTAAAAAAAAGAGGGAATCAACAACAAAACTTCGCCAGCTTTCGCGTCCTATTTTTAAAGCAGTTGATGACTTTATTTTCTCTGACACATCTGGGCAAGTTTCATTTGATATCCATAGCGATGGCAACTCACATTCCCGAGTGAAAAAAAAAAAAAAAAAGGGCAGGCGAAAAAAAAAAAAAGTCAGATGAAATGTTGCATAAGTTGCGTGACGTAAAAAGCAGATGCTTATTTACTCTTTATTTGTGAAGGGGAAAAAAAAAAATAGAGGAGCGTGGAAAAGGGGAAGCGAAAGATCTCTCCGGATCATCATCAGCTTTTCTGTGAACCTTAACAATAACAGCAGCAACCTGCATTTGATTAGGTGATTTGAAAGTGGATAATCCAGCCGCCACAATTTGAAAACAAATATATTGTTAAATCTCCAGGTTGCCATCCCTACTTTGGAGCTAATTATGGAAAAAAATCTCACGTCCCCGACCAAATCCGTCAAGTTTCTTTGCCTTTCCCTTGCTTTTCTCGCTGCGCAGCGATGCAGGGCTGCTCCTGCTCCTGCTCCGTGGGCGAGATCCGATCGTCTGCAAAGTTTCTGCTCCGGGCTGCGAGTCTTGGCTTTCGCTGCAGCAGCAGCAACACTTTCACCCACCTCTCTCCCCCGACAGATGCGTTGCATTAAATAATCCTTCGGTTACAATCCCCTCATAAAGGAAATCATATTTAAAACGCTGGGCTTTTATTTTTTGGTGTGTGTGTGTGTGTGTGTTTCGAAAAGCTGTTTCTTCCCCCCCCCCGAAGAGCGTCTCGGTTTCATGACAAGTGGAAGGAGGGTTGGAGGCGACCTCTGTAATTTAGTCGTTCGAGAGGAAAAGTTTTTAGCTTTTCAGTTCTTTCTGGCTGGGTTGAGAATAGAAAATATTTTGTAGCCTTCACCCTCTTACACGGAAAAGGGTATAGATCGGGATCAAGCGCCCGTCTTTTATTATTTCACTTTTACTGCTTCGTGCGTGAAAGACAAATCGCCCCGATTGCATGAGTGTCGCTCGTACCCAGGAAGGCTTTTCCCTCT
Organism: Aquila chrysaetos chrysaetos; assembly: GCF_900496995.4. Classification (NCBI taxonomy): domain Eukaryota; kingdom Metazoa; phylum Chordata; class Aves; order Accipitriformes; family Accipitridae; genus Aquila; species Aquila chrysaetos. The sequence continues at coordinate 5,888,408 of NC_044013.1, read as the reverse complement.
TAATTAAGGGAGAATACCCGAAGCGCGCATTTTGTTAACCTCGGTGAAAAATCGCTAAAAAATAATTTTGAGGCTTCGCCCCCCCCCCCCAATAAAAAAGTAAAAAGAAAAAAAAAATTCAGAAGCAAGAAGAAGAGCCACGCGGGGAATAGCTAGTGAATTTTTTAAATGTCCAGCTGTACAAATAAGGGAAAAGACACCCTGAGGTCTTTCTCCCCGCCACGCTTTTGGGAGGCAGCTGGTGAGGAGGGGGGTGCGGGGTGCGGGAACCGGGGGGGGAGTGTGCGGGCCCGGCCGCCCGCGGCCGCGCTGCACCTGCGCGGGCATCCCCACTCCGCGCAACGCCGGGACAGGCCCCCGGCCCCCGGGGCAGCTGCTTTTCCACTCGGGTGGGTTTGTGCCCGCCTGGAGAAACCGTATCCCCGAATAACCCCCTGCCCCAGCCCGGGCTGCCGCAGCCCTGCAGCCGGTCCGGGGTAGCCCCCAGCCACCCAGTAGCCTCATAAAGAGACAGAAGGTGATCAGATTAGGCGAACACACGTGAATAAGGAGGCACTTGTTACTTTTACACTTTATCACCACTTTTTTACAGGCAATTTAGTGCAGCCAAGGTAGATCCAGATCCCTCTAACCATCTGAGATAGTAAAATAACACTTTCCTAAGTTTCAGCAGGTTTTCCTGCGCCTGTAATTTGCCTCAGTCTAGTACTTAAAAGGCTTGATTGAAAAACAGAGCTGGCAAGTTTATTTGCCTGTTTAAGACTCTGTCCGGGAATTTGTTTTCGAGCAGGGAAATGTTTGCCATGTCCAGGCTCCCGGCCCTTTCAGCGAGGCTGTTTATTTGCCGTCGCTTTACCATTACCTCTGCCTTAGTCCGCCTTTACTGCCGCTGGCGCTTTGTGTCAATCCCCCCCCCCCCGGCCCAGCCCTGCCGGGGGGAGGCAGCGCGGGCGGCCGGCGGCACCCGCGCACACGCACCCGGCCCGGCCCGGCCCGGTCCCGCCGCTGCTGCTGCCGGCGGCTCCGCACCGCCCGGGGCACCCGCCACCGCCCCGGCACCGGGGCACCGAGCGCCGGCCCTGGGCACGGCCCGGCCCGGCCCGGCCCGGCGGCAGCCCCGGATAGCTTCTGCGCGGCGGGTGCGGGCAGGGGAGGCTGCGGGGACGGGCGAGACGGTCCCATTATGTGCCGGGCACATTTTCAGCAGGCACTTCATTAACCCTTGTCAGGGTGGAGAGCGTGCGTGCGGCTTTTCGCTCCCTCTTTCTGCCTTTTCTTTTTTCCTTCCTCCCTTCCTTCCTGCCTTCCTCTCTTCCTTCCTTCCTTCCTCTCTTCCTTTCTCTCTCTTTCTCTCTTTCTCGCTTTCTTTTTCTTTCTCTTTCTTTCTCTTTCCTTCTCTCTTTTTCTCGTTCTCTTTCTTTCTTTCTCCTGTTCTCTCTCTCCCCCTCGCTCTTTCTTCCTCTTTATTCTTTTCTTTCTTTTCTTTCTGTCTGTCCTTCTTCCTTCCATCTTTCTTCTTTTCTTTTCTTTTCTTTTCTTTTCTTTTCTTTTCTTTTCTTTTCTTTTCTTTTCTTTTCTTTTCTCTCCTCCTTTTCTTTTCCTTCCTCTCTTCCTTTTCTTCCTTTTCTTCTCTTTCTTCCCTTTTCTTTCTTTCCACTCTTTCTTCTTCCTCTTCTTCGCTCTCTCTCTTTCTCTCTTTCTTTCTCCCTTTCTCTCTCTCCCACCGTCTCTTACCCAGGGCCAAGAGTCACCACTGAATTTGGGACCAAATTTGTGGTGCTGCGGTAGTCGATGCCGCCCGGAGCTGAGCCCATGGCCGAGCTCTGCGGTGCCTCCCGGCTGCTCCCCGGCCACACTGGGCCGGCTGCAGTGCAGGGCAGAGAAAGGACACAAAGGAAAAGGATGGTCCGAAAGGCGAGCTCGTTATTAATACAGCCCTGCTTGTAAATGAAAAATGTAACCCTTGTTAATTAACGCTGTTTACATGGGGTACAAGAAACTTAAGAAATGTTTCTACAAAGGGGAAGGAACTGTTTACAAAACTCTTTCAAAAGTGTGACATATTGCTGCAGTTCCAGCACTAAAAAGCCAAACACACTTACACGCCTTTGAAGTTGGCTGGCTGAGGCAACATTATTTGACTCGGATTCAGATATTGCTTGTGGGTATAACTAATGGCTTTTACCTAGTTAGTGGGCTGGGAGGGGCGAGGGCCTGGGCGCCGTGGCCATTGGGTCCCTCCGGAGAGCCGGGGCTGGCTCCCTGCCAGCTCTGTACAATGTCAACATTGAATATTTGAATTCCCAGACTCTATTTAACAACTTTCTAAATAAATAAACTCATTGTGTGTCTGTGTTTAAAATTATTTCACCTCTTTCATGAAAGCTACAGCATCTTATTACACCAGCCTCTCAGGCTGCTTTTCCCCCTTTTCTTTCCAAACAAACACAAATGGAGCTGAGCACAGGGTTTTTTTTTTAGTGCCTCATATCTCTCCCTCTCTCCCCTTCTCACTTTCTGTCTGTCTTCTTGTGAAGCGTGAGTGGAAGTTGCTCGGACATCCCACGACGTCCTTAGTGGCTCTGTGCACCCTGCTATCTAATCATAACTAAAACCAAAGCCAGGTTCACCAAGTCGGTTAAATATTAATCATTTCTAAAAGGAGGCCCATGTGAGTGCCATAGCTGCAGCAGTGTCCTGTACATACTCAATCATTTTGGCTGCTGTACCATAGGCAGGCTCCAGGGACAGCTTTCATTGTTGTTGCCATAAATGGCTATTAGTGTTCATATTCACCTATTCACTCAGTTATTTAAGTGCACCTAAGTGTCTATGTGTCTGTGCTTACTGTATACGTGTGCATACATGTGCGTTCATAACATACCTTTCTGTTTGTGCCATGGAGATATATATATGTGTGTGTATATATGTATAAAATACCTATATATATGTATGTGCACATACAGAGAGAAAAGCAGGTAAATACATTTGATATCTGCAATTGCGATTAATGCATGTACTGGTTTAGAGAGGGTTTGTGGTATGCGTAGGCTCCTGGGGTACTTGCAGGCTGTGCACCTATGTCTGTACATCCACACAGGCTCTGAAACATTGTGGGTGTGTATAGGGAACATGGACAGAGTTGATATACAGGAGCCTGTATGGCTTTCCCTGGGATGCTTCCCAAAGGCACTAATTGTGTACTTCTGTGGTGGGAGTATTTGTTGTAAAATATTGATTGACTTCACATGTAAGTAAAGGTGCCTGGACAGAGAAGGTATTTCTGGCTGTCCTGGGGAGCACAGCTCCCCGATAAAGCTGTCTAAGTTGCTGAAGAAGAAAGTGGAATGAATTTTCTGCCAGGACAGGTACGTGGTGTGGGAGGATAAAGGAAAGCATCGGTGGTTGCTCCAGCCCAGGGTGGATGAGGAAAGGGCAGTGGGGAAGCAGATGGAGTTTTATAAATCTCAGCTAATGAAGCCTTGTCCACAGAAATTGCCTTGCTTTGCAGTAAACCACTTTCTAAACAGATGTACTTTAACTTTGGAAGGGGTTGTTCGGATACTTAGGTTTCTGACCAAGAATTTACGATATTAATTTATTTAAAATTTAACTAGGTTTGCTGTCAGTTTTGGAGAAACTCAGTGCTCTTTTGCCATAATTTAATACAATCAGTTTTACATTGTCTCAGTTTAGTTAGGCAAGGAGTGGCTTATGAAGAGCAGAAAGAGGTTTAATCCCATATGGTTTTCGAACTAGCAGATACAAGTGTCATATTATCCAGTAGACAGAGCTAGAGCTGGACAAATTCAGATTAGAAATACAGTTTATATTTTAAGTAGTGAAGGTATTTAACCAGTAAAACAATTTACTGAGAGCTGGGTGGGTTTCAACATCACTGGAATTCCTTTGTCTTAATTAAGGTTGGCTGTTTTTCTAAAAAGATATGAGCTAATCCAAACAGGAATTAATTTAGGGAATTCCTGTAGCCTGTGTTATACAGAGGGGCAGACCAGACCAGACCACTCTTCCTGGTTTTATAATCTATGCACCTAGTTAAAGCAGTGCCATTTCATAGAAGACATAAGCTCAAGGCTGGGATCACAGGAATGCACTTAAAAACTAAATGGCCATTAAAAATCCTGGGTTCAACTCAGACAATGCAGAACCCATGTCTGGCTCAAAGCCTTTGCCATCCTTACCACTGCTTACCTGTATCGCAGGCGTCCCTGGAGCCGTGCTGGACTCAGGGGTGACCTGTCCTTGCGTTTAAGGGCAAAGGCAAAGATGGGTTTTGCAAAGATGATGAGGAGGAACAGGGTGTACACGCTGGGGTTAGGATACAGAGAGGGGGGTCTGGGGTCACAGAGGTTTGATTACTGCTTTGTAACAGCTTTCCAGTGGGCTCCTGCCATGTTAATGTGCAATTAGTTACTGCTGCAGTTCTTAACACCCAGACCAGGAACCAGACAAGACCAGTATAGATCATGATATGGACCACTAAGCATCAGAAAGCACCTCCACGCCCCTTTGCTGCTGGAGGGAGGTGTTTTCTGGCAGATAAACTCAGCTAAGAAAGAGCAAGGTGGGGAAGGGGATGGAGAAGCTAAGGAGAAGTGGATGTTGTTATCCGCAGGACTCTGTCTCTTTGCATTGCCATTTTTAAATAAAAAAAATTAAAATGCTCAGGGTATAAAGTAACCCTGCCTGATCATTGACTTTATGTTCCCTCCCTTTTGTTTGCATTTCCAGGCTATAGCGAGGTATTGCCTTCTCCAGTGCTGCTGGAAGAAAAGGCAGCCACAGAGCCGTGTGGGAGGAGGGAAGCTAGCCTGCAATGAATATTGTACTTGGTGCTAAATATGTAACAAAGGGAAAAAAATGTGAGCTAATCCAGCAATAGGAGTTGGGAAGTGAAATACAATTCATTTTATTTCAGGGTTTAATATTGTGGCCTGTTTCAGTGAAGCATTATCTTTTAAACTAGGATATATGCAACAACATAAAACCCCACTACCTTAAGGGAATGTGAAAGTTTGATCTACAAAATAAAGGAAATTCAAAGTTAAGGCTGAAATGTACCACATGGCCTCCAAGTCCCAGGAACAACAGGAGGCAAGGAAGTAGCTAAAGGTATGGGCTGCACTTTAAAACGAGTCCAGCAACTACCAAGCGGCCAGCGCTCATTGCAGATACACAGCACGGTTCGAGCTGAGATTTGTATTGACTAGAGAGAGGCTGGCTCAACAAGATCTGGGATGATCTCGAGCCTTTTTGGAAATCTTGGCTGATCTGTGATGAGCATGAGGGTTTTATGGTGGAAGGATTGCAGGTCTGGGCTTAATTTATGCAATAGAAACACTTTGTCCCCTTCGGCACCAACAGCTTTTGTTTAGAAAATCTTATATTGGAGCAAAATTTTTGTTCAGAAAAGAGATATACCCAAGTTACAGCTTTATTCCTTTTCTGAAGAATTGCTCATATGTCTGAATGGGTGCACTACTTTTTAGCCCTGTTTAAACTAAATTTAAATTGCCTGTAAAATAATCTGCAGAATGGAAACTGCCACACAACCGTAGCCCTTGCTCCCTGACCCAAACCCATATTCCATTGCAAAGCAGTGCGCTGCTCTGTTTCGTGATTACAGTAAGTTAGAAACCAGAAGAGCAAGACTTCTATGAATAGGTTATTTTTGGCAATTGCATCACCAATTATGTATAAAATTTCAAAAAATATGAGTTCTGCCAGTTTGATCTCTGAGAGGGCTACAGAAAATGAAAGCTTTGAGACTGTTGTAACATCATACTATTTTGTCTATTAGATATCATTAGATTACCAGAATACTGAGACCTTCCTATCAACCAATCTAACAAAAATTTCCCAGGTGGTTTAAATTAAAAAATTAGCCATAAATATATTTTGTATAATGCAATTTATTATGGATGCTTATTGTGTGCAGTGGGAAAATGTTTGGTTTCGGATGATCTTACTGTATAACATGTGCCCTACTGAAACTGTTTATACTGCGGTAGCCTGCAAAGGCCCCAGTCTAATTCTGAGACCGGCTGGGCTACACGGTCCGAAAGCCATAGGAAGACACAGCCCTTCCCCTGGAGAGCCAAAGGGGCAACAGCATCTTGTATGGGACGTATGCAATAAAAAAACTTGGCAGTGGGGGAAGAGCTGAATGGTAGAGAAAACTGGAGGATGGTTCAGGGCAACATTGTTTACTAGGGAAAATGGGATTAAAATGATACCAGCTCCCAGCAGGTTCTGTTATACTGGGAAGGGGGGCTCACCTGTGTCTGACGGATGTTTTGCCTCCCGCATTCCACGTTTTATCAAGCCTCCTCTAATTTCAGCCAGGTTTGTCGAGCGGGGCTCTGTACTCACACCCACCCGTGACTCCACATTTGCCCTTCTGCAGCAGAGAGCGGGGACTTACCTCGCCCAAGGGACCTAGGGGTCCCTGTGATGGACACATCCACCCTCCGCTGACATGCTGTGATAGGGACCTGATGGCTTCAGAAAAACATCTCCTGCCCCCTCTCCTGTTCTTTTGCACAAAGTCCACATGCTGGCAAGGGTGAAATCATTCCTCAGTTTAAAAAAAAAAAACCCTCAAAAGCCTCCCCCCCTCCCCAAGCTCCTTCACACATGTATTAACACCAAACTGGCAAAGCCAATGGAAAAGGATTTTGCATTTTGGCAGCAGAGCTGGCTCAGAGCTTGCCGCGGGCCTTATCCCAAACCCACTGGAGCTGAAGGAGCTTGTACCGACTTCAACGGGCTTTGGATCGGGTCTGGCCGGGAGGAATCTGCTTCCCTTTGTCCTCAGGGGGGGTTTATCAGCAACTTTTGTTCTGTGGTGAGCCCCAACATGCAATGTTGTAACAGATACCTGGATTTACATCAGTGTAAGTGAATTAGGTTGCCCCTATAATCTGGCCTCATTTAAGAGTCATTTTAGCCATTACGATGAAATATGAACGCCGCTGATGAGGGGGACTGTGGTGACTTCGCATACTTGTTTCCCACCGTGCCCCATCCATTCCTTGTGTTCTCCATCTCTGCCATGGGTCGAGGACCGCTGGGGACTGCGGCGGGCGCTTGGGGGGTGCGGAAGGGATCCAGCACCCCTGGCTTGTGCTGCCGGGCTCTGCATCCCAAGGACTGTGGTTGTCCAAGTAGCCTGAATTTGTACCTTCTAAACAAATAGCTCTGCTGCTGAAAGTACCTGGTGCCTCTAGTAAGCGCTCTGTTTCATGCCTCCCAATTTCACCTCAGAAAAACAGAAGGTATGTGAGAGACAAGCACTGATCGCTGGAAAAAAATCACCCCAAACATGTCTAAAACATGGCTTGAGTCACTGGTGGTGCTTATATTTTTGGTTTAAAAATCATTTAACATTTCCAACATTTGACAGAAATGATTAACCTCTCCCTCTTGAAAACTCTTTGCGATTTGAACTTACCGTGGCACATTTTATTTACTTGCACCTTGGTGAGGAATTAAGCAATGCTTTTTGTGAGTTTTAATCTTTCCCATTCTCTTTGTGGCTCCGTATAAAGGGAGGAAAGGAAACATGTTGTTTGAAAGAATTCTGAAGTGATGTTTCTATTTTACTTTTTTTAGGCTCTTGATGTATTTTTGGCTGCAGGGACTGGCATGGAGTATTGGTCTAAGAATACACAACATTGAAAAGCAAAAGGATATCAGCTGTATCTGAGTTAACAACACTGCTTTATACTTTTGCTGTTTTATTGTTACTGTATAATGATAATGATAATTCACAGCAATAATGAAGACTTGTTAATTGTAAAAGGTAAACAGTATTATATATTTGTCCTCACTGTTTCAGTTCATATAGTAAGCAATATCTCAGTAGTCACTGACTGCCCGTGTTAAGTGCTATTAAGTATTTATGCTCTGCCTGAATAATTACTATCCAGGAGTTTGTGGTACATGGTGCGATGGAAGATACCAGATAAAGCCAAGGTAACTGAGAAATGAAGAAATGTTGCACTAGGTCACTCCAGACGATGCAGATCAGAGAGATCTGAGGGAATAAAACCATGCGTTGTCTTTAACATCAGTGACCTGGCTCAGAATGAGAGAAAAGGTGAAATTATCTGTACTGAACCAATGCCCCAAGTGAAAACCGAACCGAGACTGAGCCAGAAGGGATGGCACAGAGTTAGACCTAGGATGGGATGCAGCAAACCTTCCCACCTGGTGCTTTCACCACGCATGCACGGACCATGCTGAAGGATCAGCCATGGACCAAACCCAGAAGATTTATTTCCAACCTGACATTATTATTTATTATGACTTGAATTAAAGCAGCGACCGCAGAACCCAGCCAGGACTGGATGCCTGTTGTGCTGAGCTCTGTGCAAACACAGGCAGCCTGCACAGAGTTTAGGCCCTAAGAAATGCAGATTAAACTTCGGGCCTGCTGCCCTACGTATGCAATTACAGCATCGTTGGAGGCAGTAATAAAATCCCGAGGAGAAATGGATGCTTTGAGGAAAATCCACAGAATCGGGACTGCGGAGTGCTAGGCTTTCCGCTTGCACATGGATTGATGTGCTTCAGCTTTAATCCCATCAGACCTCTCCCTCTGCCAGCAAATGGCCCCCCTGGCTCCATTTTAGACGACCCTATTATTTTTGGCTATGTCCGTAACCTTGGGTGATCAAGCCGCATTAAGCTTTGAGTATCCTTGCAGCATCACCCACTTGCTTTCAAAGAAAATAGCTCTGAGATACACTGGGAAGGAAGAGGGCAATACCGGCAGATAATCCAGCCCCATAAAATCCCCGGGTTGTGGTTCCAGCCTGCTTTCCACTCGGGTGCTGCAAGAGGGATGCAAGCAGTGTGGCTGGCAAGTGTCAGCAACCAAAAAGTCCCCCAAGCCTATAAGGTTTATTAAGGTTCTTTTTTAAGTCTGTGCCAATAAAAAGGGTCCACACAACCTCTGAGTGAGGCTTCATAAGCTCACTTTTATGTTTGGATAATTTGGAGCCAAACCGTCATGGAGTTCCCATAGAGAAATACCCCATGGAGCATCACAAACTGCAAAGAAAATATATTGAGGAAAGAGAGGACTGATAATTTTATGGCTTTCCTTGAAGTTAGACAGTAAAATGGGCTTTATTAAGCAATTTCCTAACTTCTGATTGCAATTTTGTTACCAGTGCAACAGTTTTAGATATAATATTTTGTAAATAGGGAGAAATGTTAGAAGCCAAGGTGCTACGGCTTTGTGCACAGCATGCGGACCTGCCGTGGGAAGCTGTGCCACGCACTCCTGGTTCCCAAAATGTTTGATTTTTGGATCAGACCGCTGGGCAGGACATGACAGCAGCACTCAGCTCTGCTGTGAAAAGCTGTACATTGAGCACAGCATGGCTGGGTAGCCTTTGGAAGGAATAGTCCTTTTAAAGCCAACCAAATAGTTTGACCCAGGTCCAGGGGTGAGCAACACACACTTACTTTTTGGGGGGTGAAGCATTTCTAATTTGAAATATGTTTGAGAGCCCTGATTTTTACACACAAGGTGATCATCACGATCTCAAGGCTCATCTTCCAAAACAGAGGCTATTAAAATCACTTGTCCCTCAGCCTTTTGGCCAAAATATGTCTGTGTGTAAATCTAGATCCAGAATTCCTTCGATGGGATTTACAAGGTAAACCTCTGCTATGTTTCCTCCTCACACGAATAGTTATTTTACACTCGGCATGGTTCATCTTTTAAAAATCTATTTTACAATGTAATAATTCACACCCACTTCTCTTTGGGAAGTCATTTATAGAAGGAAAATTAAATGTGGCTGGGCATTAGAAGGAGTACTGCTGATACATGCAACAACTCAAAATGTTGAGGGAAGTGATTATGGGTATGGGAGAAGATGCCATCTTGACCTTGGCGGTTTGTTTATTAGACACTAAATCACAGACATTTCTTCTTCCAGTTATAACTGGTCTGAGGACTCAGATATAACCCTAAAAGCCCTTTCTGGGGTTTTAAACAGAATTTAGACCTCATCAGTGCTCAGTACTATTTATGTAGCTTGAATGAGAAAAAGGAATGCAGAGACCACTGTGGGAAAGGAAAAAAAAGGAGAAGAAACTAGAGAAAAAAGGAGTATTCATTCCGATGGCTGTATTTCCTTTTCAAAAGGTTGCTCCTCCTGGTGCCACAGAGCAGAGAGAATGAGAAAATATTTGATGTCTTTTTACCCACTTTGTTTATGCGCCTCGTGCATAGGGCAGCCAGTAACCATCAAACTCCTTCTGCCAGCCTTCTGTATTTCACTGGAAGGAAAGGGCTATCTCTCGCTGTCAGCAGCAAAGGTAGCACTGGAAATGAGATGGAAGTGACCAGACAGTAGGCAGGGGTGGTGGTGGGGAGACAACCGGGAGATGGGACATGCCTGACACGTTGCTGTCAGACCCCTGAGCAAAAGGAGGCAAACAAATCAACTCTGCTGGCACCTTTCTGTGCAGGAATATTAAAGTAATTGAAGACATCTGATTTAAGAGATGATCAGTGTTTTTCAAACACTAAATAGGCCCTAAATATGCTGTTCTCCATGGTTTCCTCTCCCCAGTGCTATACCAGTTTTATATATCTATATCTATACATGCATGAGCTCAGCAAGCTAACATAGCTAAATCACCTCTGTGCATCCTGACCTCCTGCTTCGTCTCCTGTTTCAGAGGCTCAATGTGAACTAAGGTGCTGGGCTTACTCTTCAGGTCCACATATTTCCTCCGAGTTCCTTCTCTGCAGAAATAGCTGTACTCTGTGGGTCGGTGAAGATCCAGCTGAAGCTTGCGAGGGCTGGAGGGAACAGTGTTGCTTTAGGCTCCCTGCCTGCGGAGTGACATATCAGAAGTAATAAGTCTGAGCCTGAGCTGATGTCTAACAGCATCGGAGAGCGGGCTGGAAGGCTGAACTTCTGCAAAAATGAAAGCAAGGAATTTAACAGCAGTAAAAAAGAGGTTAAGGAAAGAACAAAAAGGAAAGGAAATAAAAGTGATACAAATGGCTAGAAAAACAGCTACATCCAAATATTAACCTCTGCTGCTGTATTTTGACACTGGACTGACTTAATAGAAGTACCTGGCAAATACACTTTCAGTTGGAAGAAGGTACTTAATTTCAGAAATTTTCTGGATCATCTCGATACAGAAAATATTTTAGCAAAAGATATTTTCTGTGCTTTCAAATCTGCCAATAGCTTGAAGACATATTCTGCAGGAGGCTAGCAAGAAAAAGTATGTTTTACTGGTGGGGTTTTCAGCCAAACTGTCTCGCTCTTGGAGCTTCTTATCCCTCTCTTCTCCAAGATACCTTTCCCCCGACTATCAGAGAAGCAGAAGCAGACAGACCTTTCCCTGGCCGATCAGATGTGGCCTGCCCAGCCATACCTCCTGTCAGCCACAGGAACCACACAGATAGCATTGGCTCGGAGGGTTTTTTCCTCTTAGCATGCTCAAGTAACAGCCCCAAAGCACACGGAGCTAAACTGGTGTAAAACTGGTGTGAGAGCAGAACCTGCTTTGGCAGGGGATGGACTCGATGCAGCTCTGCTGGCTGTTCGCCCTGGGATCCATCCAGGGTGGGGAGAAAGCAGATACAGGGCAATCTTCACTCTGTCAAGGTCTTCTCTAGCCTCTAATGCTTAGAAGCAGAAAATACTTAGAGTTCTTTAAAATAAGGATTTTTCTCTCCCTTTTGGATTTCTGGACGTTCCTGGGGATTGCGTTCTTCCCTGAGTGTCATTTGTTTCAGAGCATAGGATCATGGTGAGACAGCCTGGGCTTTAATTTCTGGGAATATCTTTATAGGCTTGTTTCCATGGCTATATAACAACATTATTTTATCTATCCATCTCTCATTCCACTTCCTGATATAAAGAATTATCAAGACCACCCATCAGTCACTCTTGTGTTTTCTAGCCCTCAGTGCCATTATCAGTCTTTAGGATATCTTTCCAGTATTACAGCTACACTGATCTTGGTGGCTTTTAAAAAATTATATAAAGTCTTTAAAAAAACTCTGTTGAGATGTGCAACACCAGCTGAAGAGAAGCAAAAGATTAGACTTAAGTTATATCGTTACTGGCTTCCTGAGCATTCAAGTGAGGAAAGGCTGTTAACTAAGTTGTGGGTTTTTTTTTAACTGTGTATAATCTATTAAAAAAAAAAAAAAAAGGCAAAAAAAAAAAAAAAAGCACTGTGGAAGAGCAGGACATCTGCTTTTATAATTATGCACTAACGAGCTGGGACTGTGCACCACCTGATGTCCTCTGCAGCCTTTCAAGTATGCAGGCTGCCCAGCTGATTTCTTCCTGTGGTTGCATCAGGATTTCTCAGGTTTTCAGAGGCTCGCCTGGTATGTTCGTGCACCTTATGTGCCAGATGGCCTGAGATACGATGGGATGTAAGGGTGGTGGAAGATACAGGAGTGAAGATCACTCAGTACAAAGGAAAAAGAGAGATTGCAAGGGTGCATCCTGCCTCTCCTGAGCTTCACCTCCATGCAGCAGGGAGGGACCTGCTCAGCTGTGCCACATCATGGTGAAATTGGACCCTCTATTTCAGGCTTGTTTGCAAGCTAATTAATGAATGTTGAAGGTTGGCTCTGTGCTGGGCAGAAGACATGTTTCTCCCTGCCAAGTATTTTGCTGTCCATCCTGTAGGACACCATGGAAAATGTTGCTGGTGTTTTATAACTTGCTCTGGGTGGGATTGTGTGTTTGTGGAGCTATCATCTCAGGTACTGCTCAGCTGGTGGTGGGTTGAGGCTGGGGGGGTGATTTGCCTTTTGGGCTTTGGCACAATGTGAAGCTGCCTCAGTTTCCCCTAGTACTGCCTGCAGTTGAAGCTGGGGGTGTCTCCATCTCCTTGGTGTAATTACATGCTATAACAGCAGTCTCAAGGGGTCATCCCAGAATTGGTATCAACAAAGTGTTATTCCTCCTGGAATTTGGGCAGTGGCTAAAAGAAACAATCTGATGTTTTCTTGAGAAACACCTAATTTTCTTTTTTTCTGCAGAGTTTTTGCTTAGTGTTGTGTCTACTGGCACTGATTTTTTTTCAGTGTTGGTTATAAAATCCGAAAGCAATAGGAGGAAGACTTTTTCTTCCTCCCGCGTACTTTTCAGATGATGTTGGAGATTAGCTTGGGGGAATGATGAACCACTTTTCCCAGGACAATCTCCCTATCCACAGCTAAAATGCTATGGGAATAGGTATTGGATGCTATGTCTTGTTTTACTTTCTGCTACAGCTTTGAGTGCCAGTGCCTCCATTGTTTCCTCTTCCATGATTCTGCCATATTTTGTGTACTTCCCTCAATGTACAGAAATACATTAAAAAAAAAAAGAAAAAAATCATTCATTTCTGGCTGCAGGTTTAGATTGCCATCAGTCAGCGGCAGAAGCCAGTGTGTTTCTTTAGTTTTGTGCTGCCCCAGCCAGTAGTGTGTGAGAAGGGAGATGGCTTTGAGGATGCTGAGATAGTGTCTCTTGAAAGCTCACAGCGTGCTGTGCATGGCGAGATCTTTGCCTGCTGTATTTGCAGCAGTGGAGGTGATCAAATAGCACCATCTTGCTCTGGTTTTGGTTAATAAGCAAGAAAAGATGTGCTAATCCTATAAGAGTGTCTGATAAAACCAGCAGAGACTGGCTGTGCTGTCCCACAGAGGCTTTGCTGACCACAGAGGGGGTGAGGTGTGCATTGCAGGCTGTTGCTGTTGAGGAGCATCCTCTGGAGAAGGCACGAATTGCTGAAAGGGCTCCCCAGCTTCTTGTGCTGCTCTCGGTGCTGGGCCGGGGGGATTTCCCATGTCGGTGCTAGTGTTTCCCACATTTATGGGAACCACAGGCTTTGCAGAGCCAGCAGCCACCTCTGGTCTGAGCAATACCAGAAGCAGGAACCTGTTGATCCATGTTGAGCACGCTGGAGCCGCAGAGTGGTAGGTGATAACTTCTGTTCTTGATGATTTGAAGATGACTTTTTTTTTTTTCCCCATGTGACTGTGGAAGGGGCTTGCATGTCTGATGCTGCAGGTGATGTTAAAGGCTGGTGCATGCACATGGGTGAATGTGTGTGTCACTTTGTCTCTAGCACCTCTTAGCTGGCTTACCTGTAGCTGGGGGTTCAGCATGTGGCGTCCATTTGCTGGACTGGTGAAGTCTGTGAGAAACCTGGAAATTAATTTCTGACCAAGCTGAGGCATCATTTGCCATTTAAAATTGTAAATCTGTGTTTATCCAACACTAACAGATGTAATGTAAATGAGTTCCTGTGCTCTCTGCTAGTTCACTAATGGCACTTGTTTATAAGTGCTTTATGTTAACAGCTATTTGATGGTGCCCATTAGTTTTTCCTAGGCTAATGTTATATAATAAAGCAAATGCTAGCCAAAAGCAATAGTAATATGATAAACAAAAAATCCAAATGCTGGGTGAGAAATGTAATGGAGTGAGGCCTGAACTCTGGTGGGAGTTTGGTTTAATCTAAAGGTTAAAAAATGTTATAATTTGGGTTTAAGTAAATTGGCTCTTTAGTCCCAGAGGTCTTGCTCTTGTACTTCTTGTGCCTCCAAAGCTTCCACTAATGCCGATGGGAGTCTTGGGCGCACAAGAAATGCGGGTTCAGGTACTAAAGTTACAGATTGGCTTGGACCAAAACCCCTAATCCAAATACCTCCGGCTTTTGAAAGCATTTGCCAATTGGATTTGAATCTGGACACAAACATTGTGGCTTGAGCTCATCTGAGCTCACTTACATCTGTGTAAATCTGTAGTATGGCCCCGATCCAGCAAAGCACGTAAATATGTGCTTAATTTGACTTCAAGGGGACTATTGTGCGCTTAAAGCTAAGCATGTGTTTAAGTGCTTTGCTGGACTGAAGTCCAAATACATGGGAGTCAATGAAATTACACCAAATAGTGCAGCGTAAGTGAGATCTGAAATGAACCAAAATGTTTGTATTTCTACCTGGAAATGAACACCCTGTTCATATCCTACGTATCCTGCATGCACTTTGTATTTTCATCCATCTGCACAGAATGTATTCTTTAAGGTAACCTGTCCATTCAATACAGTAAAAAAGAAATATACTTTGAATTTTCCTGCTCTATTACTCATATTTCATGAAATGTGTTCTTATGCCAAGTGTCTGTTTATATATATTTATACATGTTGTTTCTTTATTGATATTGGCAAGATACAAGAAGAAAAGAAATATTTTACAGTTAAAAACTTGTAAACAGTTTTATCCCTCATTTAAAACATTTTTTTAAAGAGGTTACCTGACATGGTTAAATTACTTTAACTGATTTTCAGTTTTGCCAGTCTGACCAATATGAAAAATATTTGTTAAAGATATAAGTTTGTTTTTAGCTGCAAATAGACGTTAAACATGTTTACAATTAAGTGACATGTGAAAGTGCCTTTACACTTAACTACTAAATGCCACTTTTGTACTTTAAATCCCACTTCTAGTGATTGCCACGCTACATAAAGCTGTCAATGAATATTTTCACATGAATACGTTAATACTAGTTAAAAGATTGTGTATTGCCTGTCGACTGCTGCAGCTCGTTGCAAAGAGAACACAAAAGGGTTAATTGAGCCCAGCCCTGCAAAGGTGGCAGAGGCATAGACTAGAATTGGGAATTAAACCCAAAACAAATACAACAAGAAATAACCCTTGTGCCTGTGTATGACAACCACAATGCAGACAGAAAGAAGTGTAAGCTGCGAATGTCTGTAGGTTATTAATGAGGTAATAGAAGCAAAATTAGGTATCAGCAGGGTTTGGCTCTGTTTGAATAAAACCAAGATCTTTTATCTCGGAATGCTCTAGGAAAGACTCATAAGCTGTGATTTGGTGGTCTAGGCTGTGCCCTTCTTGGTTATGGGAGTTGACTCACGCCATTTAAACTCACCAGTGTTTTCCACTTAGGGCAACCAGATGTGGGATCAGATGCAGAGAACGTCTGGCTGGGAAAAGGGAAAAGGTTTGCATAGCAGTTTATGAGGAAAAATGCTTTTGTGTGCTTACTTCTGAATCAAAAGAATATTTTGCACTTCAGCTTTGTGCGTCTGGAGAGTAGATACTATTTTCTTGCAAAGCCAGTGTGGGGGAAGCACCTAACAGCAGTGTTAAAACCCCTCTGTGTCCAGCACGGACCGCTGCAGAGGCTGAGACTAGCTCCCCATTGATTTCAGCAGCTTCCCTGTGGTTTTACTTCAGCCTGGATGAGAGCAGAGCTTGGTCACAGACCTCTGATCAAGGCTCAGTATTTGTCCCATTTACTCTTAAACTTTTCTAGAAAATAAAAGAAAAATACTCCTTTCATGACTCTCAGAGGTTGACAGCCAGAGATGCTGCTGATGCATTGCGTAGAGTGATCTGCCCTGCCCCGACCCCTCCTCAGCTCTACTGTCACTGAAGTAAGTGGCAAAACTCCCATTAACTTTAATGATGCAGAATCGACCCTAAATGGATAAGGTTTCCCTTTAAGAAAAATCACTAAAGGATTCAATTACACCATAAATGTATTCAGTGGTTGTGAAGTGATTCTGGTGTACGTACAGCCAAACCCTGAATTCCTTCTCAAGTAAGTGTCTGGGTGAGGATTGATTACAAATCCTGCTCTAAGTTACACCCGAATAACTCCCCCAGAGCTGATGGAGTTCCTCCCCGTTTCCCTTGCACGGGCAGCACAGGGATGCTGAGCCGTACGGTTCCCATTGCATCCCACTTCTGCTAGCCTCGGATGGGAGCTGGGACAGATGGAGCCTGTCTCCATGGATCTGCAAAGCTCTTTGTGACCTGTAGCAGCACCTGCGGTGTGATGGAGCCTGTACCGAGGGCGGTTTTGGCCCTTCGGCCTTTGAAGAGCTCTGGCATGATGTAATCCCAACCCTGTAAGCTGCTGCGGGACCCTCAGGTTGAGAGATGCCCTATAAATCTCGGTTGCTGGTTTTTGTTACCTGCCTGCTATGTTACATGACTAATGACTTAAGGTAAAGAATGGGTATTGGAGAAACGGGTAATTAACAAAAACATCCTTCTGTGTTTTCTGCTCAGCTTCCGTGACTGGTGTTTTCAAAAGCCAGGCAGATATGATTTGTAGCCTCCCTCTTTCACAAACGCAAAGGCAGGGCTGATCTGAAACCTGGCAATCCCTGAATGATTCCCTAGTTTCCTGCCCTTGCATTTGATGCAGCTAGGGTTTTCCAGAGAGTCACCGGTATCTGCCTTCACGTGACATTTTTGTGCTGCAGTTAGTTTTTTCTGAAGTGTGGGGTTGCTTTGAAAGTGGCCTGGTGCAAGTGCATTAGCAAAGTGAACCCACTATAAAATATTGCTGCATCTAGCTGCCCTGTCAATAAGTCAAGCTATTTGTCCGATCCAGACAGGGTGTCTAGCTCTCCTGGCAGTGTCCCTTGCTTTCGCATGGGAAAACTTGTTTTGTTTAGCACTAGGAAAACAATATGTATAAATAGTATGCTTGAACCTAAACACTCCTGTTGTCCTTATGCATGGGGTGCTGTGTTACTGGTTATTTTATGACAGGTTTTTTTTTTTTCTCCCTCCCCGAAGGACTTGTGTCCCTGCCTGCAGAATAGCTGCTGTTGAGTGGAAGCATTCCTGCTATTTTCCCCTCAATTCAGAGGAAGCAATGCACTTGTTGTGTTACCTTGGTGAATCGAAAGTGGTTTTCACTTCCCTTAATTAAGCCTCCTTTGGCACTGGCCCCTCCAAGGTGGAGAGCGGAGCGCACTCAGGAGCACTGCCGTTGATTTGAATTCCTAAATTCCTCTCCTTGCAAACTTCAAAGGCAAGTATATTGCTCTGTCTAAGAGGCACCAATTATGTAAACCCTAGGCTATTCAGAATGTTCCATAATTATTTATTTTCAACGAAAGAGGTTTTAACCCAAACTAGACAGAAAACTGGCATTTCTCCAGTTATTAAATTCTGTTGAAAAAGGTATTAAACAATGGGCAGGGTAACATGGTAGATTAGTGTCCCTTCATCTTCCTGACCTGGGCATGTGTCAGAGCTGTACTGAGCTGACCAAAATTACTTTGATTTGATGGCCATTAAAGGTCAGGAGCAGAATGGGATCAGACGTCTCGGTTGAGGCTGAAGTACACAACATTATATATTGATAGTAATTAAGTTGTTTCATTTAATAAATTCCATCAGATTTAAAGGCATTGTTACCATATCAGGGCTGGGAGGAGTAGAGAGGCAGCCAGGATATGGGCTGGGGGGGAGAAGGAGAGAGAAAGGGTTCTGGAATGAGTGAAATATGTCCCCAGAGTAATTTTTTATTTTATAAACTGAATGCAAACCTGATGGAGAACTATGGAAATGAGCAGTCGTGCTGGATACATACACACACTCTCTCAATATTCCTATACTGTGGGTAATGAAAAGTGCCTTCAGGGATAGGGTGGCCTTACCATTCATCAGTGCCATAGCCTTAAGTGGGTAATAACTAAGAGCTCCCATATCTAGTGTGTATATAAATTCTAGCTCCTCAGTATATTTGCTGCAGACCGTATTTAATTTATACAATTCCTTAGCTTTAAAGCTGTCAATTGATAACATTCAATCTGTGAGCCTGACTGATAAAAGGGAAGGGAAGAAGTGCTCTCTGGTGGCTAGAGCAGGAGAAGGGTGTAGGGGCCAAAGATCTGTGTGGGGAGCGGAGTGGTGCTTCACCTGGGCTTTGCTCCAAGGCTGAATGACCCACCTTTGCTTTTCTCTTTACCCCTTTGGGACACAAGCTGGTCCCTCTGCTTGGCAGACGTTGCACGTATGTACAGTCAGCAGACAGCTGTCTGTCATGAGGATGAAGGTATCTCTCTCACCTCCAATGGTGATGGGAATGGCCTCCCCCTGTGCCTCTGACTGCTGTGAGTCTGGGAGATGCCGAGAGCGGTGGCTTCCCCCACATCTGTATTCCAGAGATGCGTGTAGGATCAGTCGCTGTGTTTGGGAGGGTTGGTGATGGAGCTGTCTGGCTTTTGGAAGGAGCAAGATAGGAAGGAAGCACCCAGCACAGCAAAATAAAGGGAGGCTGGTGAGGGCTCTGTGGAAATTAGCTGTCCGGCGGATGCACAAGTGGATGTTGAACTTGACCAGTGCGTGCGAACGCAAGAGCTGACTCTGCCCTCGGACACAGCAGTGATGAGGGATGCGAGTCTCCACAACTGAGTGATGTGCCAGTCACTCAAACACTATAAAGACAGCCAAGCTCTCGCACTTCAATAAATTTGGGAAGCTGAAGGGAAAATGGCCAAGCAGTTTGGAATTCAGCTTGTGAACCCAATATTGCACATTTTTCACTGCACAAAACAAGCTGTTATTAACGGAGAGCTTTGTTCTTGATCCACGTTTCAAATGCCCTTGTGTCAGGGAGGGGCTGGTCCAGAGCTTGGCTCAGCTTCCCTTCATTGTAAGACGTACTGGTTTCTGCTGACCCCAAGCTGCTGCTGGCCTGCAAAGGCTTCTCAGCACCTGGCCGTCCCACATGGGGCTTCTCTTGTGGTAGGGTGGCAGCACCCACGTGGGTAGCTGTGGTCACCACTAAGACTTGCAGCACTGATGAGGCTTGCAGAGGTGCAGCTCTGCTGGCACTGGTGATTCTCACCGGTCGTCTTGGTGCTGGATCTGGCACGAGGCACAGCAGGTGCTTTGTACCCCACTTTGGGCTCTCTGGGCTGGAGGCAGCCAAATCACCTGGTGCTGCTGGAGGTGTTGGCCAAGACATTGGGCAGAATTGTCGATGGGGGCACATCAGAGGTGAAGGATGTGGCAGGGCAGGTGCTGGCCAAGGCAGGTCTTCAGAAGAGCTGGCATCTGTTTCCCCTGGTATATGGTTACACATCTTGCTGATAGAGAGACCAGGAGGTTAACCTCGCTTTCAGGGTAATTTCTTCCTCTATAAGGGACTTTGAGAAATGTCACGTCTTGCATGTGGAAGCTTTTTAAAAGTAATTTAATATATTGATTGGGAGGGAACAATAATGAAAGTGGACTGGATGGAGACTTTGTAGATGAGGAGTGCAGATATTGTTGCTCTTATAAAAGACTAATGTGGTAGGATGCTGGTGTGGGCTTGTATGTTTGCTGGTTTGTGTAAGAGGAAATCCCACTTGCCCTGATGGTCAGTGTCAGTCAATTAATTGACTGACACTGACCATCTTTGCAACCTGGCTTCCAGGATTCACCAGCAACTCTGAATAGTGCCTTGAAATGCAGTTTGATAACATTCTCTTTAATTCTGAGCTGCTGCACTAAAAAAAAGTCACCTGTTGCTCAGGCTGCAGTGCCATAATTAGGTTAAAAGGAAGAGGAGTAACCTACTAGTAGTGCCTGCAGGAGCAGGACAAATATTCTTACAATTGCTAAAATAATTGTTCAGGATGGTCTGCATCCAGATGTTTGGTTTTTTTTTTTTATAAGTTCAGCTGCAGTTTTAAATGGCTGAAGCCTTGATGTTACTGTTGAATGGGGCCATGGAGCACAGCTCCCCACAAAGTTCATTGGCTTCAGGCAGCTGAGAATGGAAATGATTGCATGAACCAGGAGGTGCCGGATCCGGCCGAGAGCCGCGTGGGACGAGCAGGAAGCGTGGCGTGGGGCAGGCGTCCAGGAAGAGGATGCGAGGAGGAGCGGGCACCGCGTTCCTGGAAAGCCGGTTGCAAGGAAGCACTCCTGGCTGCGGGCGGAGGTGGTGAGCGGAGGCAGGGTGCTTGTTTTGAGCACGGTAGCTTGCAGGACAGAAGATGCACATCTAAGCAGAAATGTGCTGGCCGGGCTGGATTTGGGTTTGTTTTGGGCTCAGATTCAGGAATAAAACATTTTTTTGGCTTAGCAATGACCGATCCATGCTCTTTGGGGGAGACACTGTATTTCTTGGTGAAGTTGGCTCTTGTATCCACTGCACACTTCTCCTACAAAACTCTTACTGCTCCCTACATCAGTGACCCAACCTCCTGAAGCAGTCCATTTTTCAATCATCGCTGAGCACCTTATTTGAGTAAAATAACTCCATTAGAAAAGAGTCCCAGTGCAATCAATAAACAAGCATCGAGTAGAGAGAAATAAACTTGAAATGGGCATCATAATTAACCTGCTGGGGGGAGAGCAAAATGATTTAGCGATGATTGAACATTTGGCAAAGAAATTTTCAGCTGGCGCCTGCTTTGCCCAAACTCAAATGGGAGAAGGAACTTCTGAAAAATGATTCGAAATGGCCCAAATAGCAGTTCAGAGCTTGCAATAGCCCAAGATGGGAAACAGAATGAGGGAACACTTGCCAAAGAAGGGCTGCAAGGTCTTGGAGGGCTGTGATGGAAATAAACCTGTTGAAAGCTAAACAAAACCATGTACCGCCCCAGTACAAAAGAAGGAAGGAAGGTGATCACTGCAAAATGCTGCTGTGCGGCATGAAACCCCTATACCCTTCTAAGAATAAGTCTTCCACTATATGGGTCAGGAAGCAGCATGGCTTCAGCCTGGATGCCTAGTGAAAAACAAAGCAATTGTTTGGTGGTATGTTAATATAGCAGGTGCAGTTTTATTTAAACAAGAGGTAGCTATTGTTTTCTGGAAGTGTGGTGATTTACAGGCTCATAGCTTATCCTGGAGGATCAGGGTGTTAAGTCATGTGCGTGTATGTGTGTTTTAGCCCAGGGTGGCTGTTCTCCTGTCCGCTTCTCTGAGTCAGAAGGAACTTAAAGGGAAGGGCCCTGTAAGCTCAGAGACATTAACTCAGGAGGGCTTGTTGGGGTGTAATAGGTAAACTACTGAACGTGGGGACCTGGATTTAGGATGAAAGGGAAGTGTGGTCTCCTGTCCATGTTATGGTCTGGGAGGCTTGTGCAGGAGCCCAGCTGATCTCAGTGGGATTTATGCATGAGGATTTGTGGAAAGAACCTGGTCTTACAAACACTGCTTGCCTGGCAAGCTGTGGGAGAGAACATGAATTAACAAATATCTTCATTCATGATAATTACTTCAGAGTGGTACCTCCATGGCTGAGCACAGAATTGTCCAAAACACAATCCATGATTTGTGTATTGGCAGATATTCTGTGATCTGTTTTCTCCCCTCT
Organism: Aquila chrysaetos chrysaetos; assembly: GCF_900496995.4. Taxonomy (NCBI): domain Eukaryota; kingdom Metazoa; phylum Chordata; class Aves; order Accipitriformes; family Accipitridae; genus Aquila; species Aquila chrysaetos. Next base: position 5,866,242 of record NC_044013.1, on the reverse strand, counting down.
TCCTGTCCTTATTGATTTTGCTTTTCTTGAGCTTCATCCTGAGCAGACAGGCAACAGGAGAAGCCTCTTGTCCCATGGCAGAGATGGTGAGCTATGCAGGCTGAAGCCTGGTCCACCCCCAGCAGGGAAGCCGAGCTGATTTGCCTTCCATGGGGTTTTAACCATGTGGCAGTGGGCTCCTGCTGATGCTCGCTGTTGGGGCAGTTCTATACATCTGATCTGATTTGTGAGCTCAAATAGGTCAAAAGGCTAATGTGAAGCCGATCTTCGCATGGTAATATGTTTGGGCTTTTTTTGGTGGGGGAGAGGGGCATGGGATAGCCCCAGCACACTGGGCTGGTGGGAAACCATGTCTTGTCCTGCTTATCTCCACAGCAGTGTTTTCACCTTAGCTGTACCTTGTCTAAAACTTACTGCCTTTGTGCAGCGTGCAGGTACGGATACAGCCAAGCTCTTCTGCAGCAAGTGGTTATTTATATCTGTTTATTTTCCCTCTTCTGCCTGGAGAGCATCTTTCCAGAATGGTCAGGTTGTTCTCTGTTGTGCTCTGAGTCCAAAAATTTTAGAGACTGGGTAAAATAATGTATTCCAGCCCTGAAAAGCCTGCTGTGTTACTCTAACCAGAGGGTGGTGCTTTTTTTTTATTTTTTTTTTTTTTTTTTTTTTTTTTTGGCTGGAGAAGAGGGCCTGGGCTCTATTCTTCAATTTTATTCTGCTGTAGAGTGAGAAGAGCTTCACTGGGATACATGCATTTACACCAAAGTGCAAGCAATGTAAAGAAACATTTAAATGAAGCAAAAAATTATGGTTAATCCACTTGCACAGATTATCTCTGCAGACACCTATGTTCTGGAATAAAAAACACCTTGTTGCCCCCCCCCCCCCCCTTTTAGCATTGGCGTTGAACATGATGTAAGTGTGGTGGTGGTAACACCAGACTTACTCAGCAGCTGGGTCTACCCTGAGCAAGCAGGCACTGCCTCCTGCAAGCCACGGCCAAACCCCTTGGGAAATCCCGGCCAGGATGCCGTAGGGTTACACTGGGATGCTTTGGAGGAGGTCGGACTGCAGCTCAGGTCTGTGCGTGTGGTGCCCGGTACTGGCTGGTCTGAGCCCCTGGACCTCCCTCCCTGCCCTATTCCTTCACTCAGCTCGGACCCAGAGATTTTGAAATGGCAGCTTAATGTTGCACTTTCACTTGTGACGATTAATATTGCTCTAATATTTGTCTGATGGTAACTCCCACCGACGGGCAGGGCAGCGCCCTGTTGTGCTGCTCATTGTACAAGCTGTAGTAAATGACTGTCCCTTCCTCAGTGAGCTCACAGGCTAAAATTAATAGTGATTTTGAAATGCAGGGTGCTTTCTGTTGTTATTATTTCTAATTTTTTTCCATAGAAACAGAACATTTTATTACTTTCACTGAAGAAATCCACGTTATCAGTTTCCTTTCATGCAACAAAACAACCTCCCATTCTTCTTTGACAAACATTAATCGTTTAAAGCTCATTCTGCACTTTGCATGTAGAAAACTGCAGAAACGCCAAGTATCCTTATTTTTTTTTCCTCCTGGAGCTTCCAATTCACTGAATCCACCAAGCCAAGATAACACCATCTCGGAGGGCCAGTGCTGCGACAAATTTACAGTCTGGGAGCTTATATCTTTCCAGGCAATTGTCTTCAAACAGACAGTGCATTTCTGTGTGTTGGAGTCTCAGGACTGGAGTTTCTTCTGAGAAATGGCCGAGCCTGCCACCACTGAACCCCTGAGTGACAGCAAGTGCTTTTTGGCTTCTGTTGTGATTTTTTTTTTTTCCTTTTTTTCTTTTTTCTTTTTTTTTTTTTTTTTTTTTTAAGAAGGGCTGGCAGCCTGAGCTATTCTCAAGGATTTGGAAAAGAGCCACAAACAGGAATTATTGAACAATTGCTCTGTGAAACTTAAGATAACAGTTTGTTCCACCACAGTGGAATTGCTTTGTGGTAGAAGGAAATTATCTTTTTAGCTCTTGATTAACATTATGTGAGAAAAATAAAATTAAAGCCTGATTGTATCTGTGGTTGAATGGAATGTGTGTTTGTATGAGGGGAAGAGGGGACAGATGTTTGCGAGTGACACATAGGGAGATGAATGTTTGTGACACCTTGGATTGTAGGTGATTCACAGATTATGAATGTTTTTCATGTTTGGAAAATTCCTCATTGATTCTTTATTGTCAGATTAATGCTCATTCTGTGGTCAATGTGAGTGTAAATACTAGATCATTAATGAGAGTAAGTGCATACTATAATTTGCAGGTGGGAAAGCATTTTTTTTTTGGGTGCAAATTAATATTCTTGCTATTATAATCTGAGTTTCGGTGTTTTTGGCTGGTTCACAGTAATAAAAAATGACTTGCATCTCTATAGTTACTCTATAAAATAGTACACTTACCAATGAGTTTATCACTCATGCTTATTAAAAATAAACAATATTATTGAGAGCACAAGTGCATTTTTAACATACCGGCCCAATCCAGCTGCCTTTGAAGTCAATGGGAGATTTTTCCCTCTTGTTGAAGCAAGCTCGGACACAGAGGAGAAGGCATCAGGAGCAGGGCCAATGTTTAGGGTATTGATGGCAGAGAGGGCTGCACCTGTAGAACAGATTCATTATGTGAGTGCAGGATTTTGGTTCAGCAAGCTCTGTATTGGATCTCTTGTGCTTGCAGCATGGGGAAATGCATTTAGAGGTGTTCCAAAAGGGCTATATTCACTTTTTTTCATGAAACTCCCACAGTCATGGGTAGGAGTTGCCCTTTCATATTGAGGGCACGGTCTGTTTGAAATGGATGCTCTGAAGGAAGAAAGTCCAGGGACACTCAGGAAGGTGATTTGCGCAGTGCACACGGGGTTTTTAAGGAACTGTGGCTTGCCTGAAGCCCTGGAGCTCAGCTCTGCGGTTGCATCTGCCTGGCTTCCTGCCTGCCCCCGGAGCCCCACCGCTCCCCGGCGGTGGCAGCTTTGACACCCTGCAATTCAGAGGGAAGCTCTGAGGATGCCGAGATCCAAACATGAACTTTCTGGGCAGGCCAAATTTCTGCTGTGATCTCTCAGCTCGGTGCCTGTGCTTATCTGTGTTTGCAAGACATGCTGGGAGATCAAAATATGCCCCTTTTGAGGCGATAGGAAAGAGACAAGATGCTTCTTTAATCACATCTGATAAATTCTCACTTGTAATGAGAGCCCTAATTAAGGGAAATTACCTATTGGAAAAGAGTTAAAAGGGGCCCCCATACTCCTTCCAGCAAACTTAAAGACAAAAGGAAGTTTCTAACAATGGGTCACTGGAGATGCATTTCCGCTCTGCTTTAAAAAACAAGGTACTGTCTAGCTGATGAGCGGTGAAGGCGAGCAACGAGGCTTTGATGAGCCTTCTCCTGCTTCCTGATATTGTGACCCTCTTAACAAACACCGCAGACGAAAATCAGCATGCCTTCGGTATGCTGTAAGTGCAGGCAGGCTATCTGAAGAGATGCCTCACTCGCAGGATATGGTTTAAATCCTGTTTTGAATAAGGTTTACATCCTTGTCACTGAAATAATATTTTTGTACCGTAAAAATCAATGCGAAGAGACAGGCAGACAGGTCCCCCAATATGTAAACAACCTATCTTTGATGTCACTTCTTGCTGACTTTTTTTGTCCCAAGGAATGCCCAAGAGTTTAGCTGTTTAATTTTACTTTTACATATCTCTTTTTGATGCCAGAAGGTGTGCACTGTTCTTGATTTCAAAACACTGGGATAGGAGGTGCATAATCTGGACTCTGTTTTGTCCTTATTGCTCTGAAATCAGCTCTTTTGCTTCCACTTGGGTGGTTGGGGAAGTTCTGGTTTTCCAGTCAGCTCTGTGATTAGAATAAAAACAAGAGGGATTCTCTCTGGATGCAGGCGGGAAAAAAAAAAAAAAAGAGGCTCTAGGTCCAAGAGTTTTGGTCACTGTGATCATCTGGAATGAGCTTTCCACGTATCATTAATTTCTCCTTGATGGCGCATGCTGGAGTGAGCTGTATGTGGTGCTCCAGACATACTTTACATACTGATCTCTCCTTGGGCTGGGTTGCAGTCTCTGATCTCAGCATGTCTTGCAGGGAGCATCGATGAGAAGCAACATATCTACTGTCCTTCTAGCATACAAATTGCAGAACCTGTTTGCAGTAAAGCAACGGAAAAGCTGTATGTGCAACAGAAATACTAGGGTTTGCTTGCAAGTACAGTGAGTCTGTAGTTTCAGTATCAGACGTTAGTGCCTAGACTGGATGATGAACAGTAGCTGTTTGCAATCCTCCCGTCAGGTTCACCGCATTCAGCATGCAGAGCTCTATGTTACATCTCTGAGCCCTGAAAACATTTGAATTGGCATCCAAATTTTTCAGCCTGCATCGGCTACTAATATAAAAAGCATCATTGATCAAACCGTAACTTTGTTCCATGTTACATTGTACTTGTTTATTTTTTCTTTCTGTGAAGCAAATCATCAGCAATTTTCCCCATCAGTAGGATTTTTTGTTTCGCAAAACCACAACCACAACCAGCAGTGGCTTGAGCCATGTTATTTCTTTATTGTTAGGCATTTGTAATATATTTTTATTACTCACGATATGAATGTGGCTTAGGCATGTTTAACCACTGCAACTCACTTCCCAACACCTCCGTGGGATGGGTGTTGCTACTAGCTCTTGTAAAATAAGAGTAAACTGGGGTGCACGGGAATGAAACCACTTTCCTAGAGATCCTGGAGGAACACGGGGGGCTGAAATGGGGATACAGCATGTGGTTTGGCCAGTCCTCGTCCTAACCACGAGCTCCTCTGAGCTCTCTGGAGTGAAACGTGTGCGAGGGGTTGGAGCCGTGGGGAGGGATGGGGCACGGGCACTGCTCCAGCTTGGAGCTCCTCAGGCGGTTTGCCTTGGCATGCCAGGAGCTTTGGAGGGACACTGGCCTTTCAAATTAATAGCACACTTGAGGATTTTCCAGGTACTGCTAGAAAATTACGTGAGCACGTTCCCAAATGTAAAACCAGATGTGCCGGGTCGGACCACAGGTCTCTCCAGCCCAGCCTCCCATCTCCTGCGGTGGGTGGCCGGAGCAGGGTGTAAGGGCAGGAGCTGTGAGTCATGGGACGTCCCAGAAACTCTCCTGTGTTTGGCACCAAAATCTCCCCGGTGAGGAGGTGGTAACTGCACACGCTGACTGGTCACTGGGAAACTGCTCTGCAGGCTCATCCACGTGTTTGCAGAGCTTCGAGAGCAGCTAGTTTGAGCTCCAGCTACCTTCTGAAAACATTTGGCTATTGCATGATTTGTTGACATTGGAGTTTATCTTTTAATTGAAGCATGGAGCAGCTGGGTGGAGTGTTGGCCATGTTTGTGGGCTGGGAGATGGTGAGCTTTGCTGATGCAGAGCCCTGCCTCTGGTGTGCGGTGGGGGCACGTGACACCTCACCCGCTGAGCTGATATCCGAATTACCCCGAGAGTTGGCCCAGTCCAAGCAAAATCCCCTTAACTACGCTACTGAGCAAATTCCCCTGGAATTTAGGTGTCAGTGACACTAGCAAACCACATGGATGCTGGTTGATGGTGTTACAACACTCCAGTTTCATTTGGTGTAACCCAACCGTGGGCTGTTTGGGGTGCAGCCATGCTGGCATCCTGCGCAGACTTATTTCTAACTGCACGGGAATCCACTGCCTCCTGGCAAACGCTGCTGCTGTCCTCCCAGTGGCACCTACTGCCTGCCACCAACTCCTTTTGCTGCCTTTCGGAGACCCCTGTGTGATTGCCTGATCCCTGCCTTCTAGCACCTGGAGCACGATGGTGCTTGTGATGGTCCCTTGTCTCACTGACTGCTGAAATGGGAGAAGCATCGGAGACAGGCATGAGTCCTTGCTCTGCACAAACCAGCTCTTATTTAATAATAAAAATAAAAAACCTAAATCCTTTGCCTTTCCAGAGCTACTGTCTGCACAGAGGAGGAGCCTGGTGCATATGTGGAAATGTGGGAGGTGTAAGTGTGTGCAAGCAATATGTATTTAGATGGACTTTTGGTCTAATTTGAAAATTGGTTTGTTTTATACCAGCATCAGTTGCAAAAAGGAATGATTAACCCAAACAGGAGCGCCCGCGTTACTCGCCTTTAATTATGTTTGCAATACATCATGGTGATATGGGGGAGCAGAAAGCCTTTCTGTATCCAGCACATTTGCCTCATAGCATATGGTCCTATGGAAAGTGTTTTGATTCAGAGCCCCCAGCAGCATATGGTGAAAAAACCGCCCCTGAAGTCAAATTGAAAGTAGAGGCTGGACCCGGGCCCCGGAGGACCCCGTGTCTCCTGCCAGCCGGCAGGACCGGAGTCGGAGTATGTGTCACTGTTTCACTCATCATGAAGATTTTATATTTGGTTTGGGACGCTGGTGCATGAGGTTCTGGATGTAAAAGTCAGAAGAGATATGGTTCCTGTAATGTCTGCAGAGATCCTTGTGTCGATAAGGTCAGCAGCAAGTTAATAGATTTTTATCTTCTCATCACATGAACTTAATATAGTGCAACTGTTGGAGGGGAGGGGAGAAACCTTCCTGCCATTATTTTCTGACGTGTTTCAGGGGCTTTTAAAAGACAGTGTGTGCCTTAAAATCCCCTTTTTGCTTAAAGTGAAAATCAATAGTTCAACAATAACACTAAAAATATTCAAATAGGAACTGAAGGCTAAATGTTGTGTAGTAACCACAGCTAAAACTAATTACAGCTGGGTGAAGAGGGATGTGTTCCTCCACGGCAGTGATGGAATAGACGAGAAGGGGGAAAGGAGATTTCCTATGCAGTGCTCCCAACAGCATCAGACCGAGTTTGCTTAAACGATGCCAAAGCAACATTCAGCTCTGTGCTCCTGCTATGCAGAGTAACGCAGAAGCAGAACCCAAGGCTTTATGCTACAAAAATAGCCATAAATGCTACTCAGTGTTGTTCCTAAATCAACTCACATATGTGAACGAAGATCCTGACTGAGCCCTGGGGAGCTCACAAAAAACCTCCATAAAGGGGGTGACAGTGCTGATAAATGTGGGGGCTGCTGCCAAGCTGGGGGTGAAGAGGAATCAGAAGGGGGAACGAGGAGATGGGGAGGTAGAAGGACGCTCCATGGCCATAAATATCTGTCGCCACCAATATCTGGCATCGCTTGCATTGCAGCCACCGCAATGAGGAGATGGAGGAGAGGGTCTGCGACGGTCGGGGAGGGGGCTGCTCCCGTGCCGGCGCTGGAAACCTGGGGCTGAAATACGGCGTCTCTGTCAGGGGCGAAATCCATGGAGGGACACTGTCGGGTCACACTGACTAGTAGGGCTCAGCGATCAAACGTGTCACACCTGTCTTGGCCACGGGTGCAGGTGTTCTAGGTCAGCTCTCACTGTGGTTATCAATCGCTGACAGTTGACAGTTTAATTTTACACCACAAGTACCTCATTACTTGTGTAGGCACTTGAAGAACATGTGGGCACTGGGTTGGATCAGTGATCAATGACAAAGGTTGCGCAGGGTGCAAGTGGTAGCAGTAAAAGTGAAGGTCTCCGTGCATGAGTTGGCAGTGGTGGGGATACATGACAAGGGGAGTTTAGCTGACAAACAGTCTGTCAGGGCTGGAAGAATGGAGGCTCGCCGGAGAGCTGGCGCTCCATTATAAAATACAGCTCGCCATTTAAAAAAGGAGGAAAAAAAAAAAGAAAAAGAAAAAAAAAAGGCCTTTGCTTTGAAAAAGTGTTTAAACAAATTTAATGCATGTGGAGGACTGTAAATTTTTATTCTACAAGCATTTATTTCATGACATGGGAGCATCCAGGTGTTCAGGAATTTCGTATTAAGGGAAAGCAGAGATGCTATTTTATAGAGATATACACGCATACTGCTGCTGGTTTAGGTCGCCCGATGGGTGTGGATTAGGGATGTTCAATATATAACCAAATCTTTCCATGTGAGATTCCTCCTCTCCGTGTATCAATAGGATGATTTATGACTAAATCTGCTGTGACAGATTTGTTTTGCCACAGTAGGGAAAAATTTGTTGTTTCAACACACTTAAAAGTGGTGCTTTAATCAATCCCATCCAACTTTCTGTTTGGTGCTTGTTTTCCTCTGTGGAGTTTCTAACATTCTTTTCCACGTCGGATCTACCCGGTGGATTATGTCACTGGGGCAATGACTGAAAAAAAGAGACATATGGCATTAGTTTGGTAGAGCCGTGTATCTTGCATTAGGATGTAAATCTTGTTTGCTTGAGAAACCGCACTGAAAGATACTTTGCTCGAGGTATAACGTAGGCGCGTTATTGAGTGCACCTTATAATAATTGATATGGTGGGAACAATATTAATGGAAATAATGTGAATTTCACCCAAACTGTAGTAAATAAGGAAAAGACTAATAGTCTTTGCCCTTTGCTGAATTGAACACATCTTAAAAAAAAGATTCTTGATTATTTCTTGCGTGCTGATTAGGTGTAGGCTAACTTTGATCATATCACCTATGGTTCTCACCGAAAGGACACGTGCGGTGCGAGTCGCGGTTTTAGGAATTGTTAAAATGATTGAATAAGCAGCTCAGAAAACATACGGCTTTAAAAAATGAGATGCACGCTCTCTGTTGGTGTTTTGTATTGATTTAATAACAATGCCGGAAAGCCCTCGCGGTGCTAGGTGTGCAGGCAAAGAGGTCCCTCTCCCACCGCTCGCCTGCAAAGCTCGCCTGCACCGTCGTCTCTGCTCTTTGTTTAGCCCCAAGGTATGTCCAGTCTTTAGTAAATGCCAGTGGGAATGAATGGACATCACGTTAGGGATGGAAAAAACCTTCCTATAAATTGTAGCAAAGGACCCAAGTCAAAATGCTGGATTCAGATACCCCTGAAATATTAATTAGATTCTGAGACAAATCTGGGCTTCTGCAGAGTCTGGGATTATTATGGTCTTTTTTTCTTATTCAGTGCTCTCTAATATTTATTTTAACTTAACTCTAGATAGTAGGAAGGGAAGTTTTAGGGATATGCTGTTAATGTATCTAGTGATAAAATGATCTTTATAAAATGCTAGCTGTATAGACTGTCACAGGCATCAGAACGGTGAGCCTGATTTTGGCTCCAAACTAGTCTCTCTATCAGTGTTCAGTAGGGAATTGAGATTATTTTCATTATTTTTTTTTTATTACTGTGCACAAATAACATTAGAGAAGTTTCCTTGCCATATCCATAACTACCTTTTTAGTGAAAGTAGCCTCCTGTAAAATTTGGAACAGGGCCATCCATGATAAAAATTCCCTTCTGATGGGTAAACTCAGTATATTATGATGGCCCGATAGGTATAGTAACTATTAATAATCAAATGTGCTTGTTGGGGCTAGACTGATTGTAAATTTGATTACTTGAAAAGCAATACTCAAGGCAACGGGAAAGCAAGTCTCTGGTTTATGATCCAAAAAAGGCTGTGTTGGCTCCTGATGTTGACTTGAACAGTCCCATCAACTTTAGTGGGATGAAGAATGGTCCAGTACGGCTGTCTTCATACAGTATCTTGCAGGCACACTTTAAATTGTCTTGAAATCAATAGATATGAACCCTCTTACTGCATATAGATCTATATATCTAACTAGCTGCATACTGAAGGTGAAGAGGAGCAGGGCTGTTGTGGGTGCATTGAACCATTTAAATGTGGTGGCACCACAGATGGGAGAGCGGGACGGAAATATGGGCAATGACAGGAGAACAAGGAGAACTGGGAGGAGAAAGGAAGAAGGAGCGATGAACAGCCTTTTCTGTCCCCAGTTAAAGGATCATATTGCAAGGATCCAATGTGATACAAAGGCCTGGGAGGGTTGTGATGATGGGGGAATGAAAGAAAAAAATACCTTGAGAGAGAGAGAGGAAGTTCTGAGCTGTGAGGAGGAGTAGTCTGGGTCACTATTAGGCCAAGTTAGAGAAAATGAACTTTGGAATAGTGGAAAGGAGCACACACTCTGGCGGAAGGGTAGACAGGCAGCGAAGGAAGAGGCAAAGAAAGGGAAAGTAACTGAATTTAAATAGTAGTAGTAGTAATAAAAAGGTCTATTCTTATAAGACTTTGGAAAACCCAGAGTTTTCTGATTGTGTAGGTCCAGCCTGCACAGGTAGGGATTGGGAGAGCATCCAGTGTGCTTGCCATTACATAAATGAAGGGCAATTTTTGCCAGAAACATACAATAACAGAAAATATCTAGCAGAAAACAAAGGACCAAAACCTGTAGTGATCTACAGTCTATGCAACACCACTGACTTCACTGAGATTTCACAGTCAGTGGGGGTAAAAAAAAAAACCAACCACCTTGAGTTTTTAAGGAATTATTGGGCCAAATGTTTCTCCTAGCGACACTGGTGCAAGTCTAGGGCAATCCCACCAAAGCTGGAGGTTGCCCCAGCTTTCCGCTGGGTACAGATGCCTGGGTTTGGCCAATGGAGGTCGCTTACATGAGCACAACCTCCCCGCGGTTGGTGTTGCTTTATGCTGGAGGTGATTGAGAGAAGTTGGCTCAGTTGCTGTTGAGGAAACACAGTGGTCATTTTTTCAAGTGTTACTTTAAATACAAGGGATTTTCTTTTAATGTTTGTTATTAGTAGCTAAAAAGTGGCTCGTCTTTTCTAGCTACACCAAAATGTTGCTTTTGGGTTTGTTTCTTGTCCCTCCTTTTTCTCCTTTACCCCCAACCAGTCACTTCTACATTTTCTACAAACTTTTTGGATTTAACAAAGAAATCCTGTGCTCTCCCGCAAGTAGGTTTAGCTTTGTAACCACTAAGGAGCAGTGCCAGCTGACACCAGTCAAGAAATTTGGCCCAGTGTTTTCAAATTTCATGTAATACAGAGCAGTGACAGGGGGGGACAAATGGCCTCCTTGATCACCCCACCTGCATGGTGGGTTCTTCTGTTTTGGTTTCTTTTCTGCTGGTTCTCACCCTTCCTCACTGCTGGGCTAGGTGGTATCCCTGTTTTGCATTGTTCTTAAAATGGAGAGATTTTCAAATTTTTAACAATTAAATTTTTAAAAAACAGTTTTGGACTGAAGAGTTTCCAGCAGCACTGCTGGGAGCAAAACTCACCCCCTTCACCCAGGAGCTTTCTTTGGCAAAGGAGCAATGGGCAAAGTACTTGGGTTATTTAAAAACAGATTTTCCCAATGTTTTTAGGGCAAAATTCACTCATTTTTGCATAGGACTAAATAATTGAGGATGGGTGGCTGCCTGTCCCGATGTTGCAGCATGGGGTGGTGGGGATGGCTGCCCCTGCTCGCCTGTCCCCTGCCTGGGGCTCACCCAGCCTTGGTGGGTTGTGGGAGCAGAGGTTGGGAAAGCTGGGAAGGAGCCAAGGAGCATAGGCTTGGCTCTCAAAGGTGAGAGCATGTGCAAGGCCTTCCTCCGCTCTCATTCTAATTACTTGCAGCTTTTTCTGCTGATTTGCATTAAAGCAGGATCGCATTCACTGTGATGTTATTAAACACTGTTATAATGAGTTTAACACAGCTCAGGCAGATTGTCTTGTACCATCTCCTCCACGCAGGGCCATGGAGACCTCAGCAGCTCTTCCCTGGAGGGAGCAGGCGGCAATGTAAGAATAACTAATGGGATCGGGATGTTTTTTGTATGAGTGGATAGTACAGAAAGGGTGCTGCGGGGAGCCTGGGAGGGCAGGCAGTGAGGTTTGGGACCAGGTGCTGTGCAAAGCAAGCCCTGCCTGATTTGAAAGATGGAGAGGCTGTTCTGCGATGTTACCGGTGGGAAAGCACGAGCGGGTGGGAGGTGGACGGCGAACACCTTGATGCTGAAGCATCCTGGTGGTTGGGCACAAGGAGTTTCCTATTCATTGGCTTGTTCTTGCCTTGCTGCTTGCATCACGAGGCACGTGCTTTGGGTGGGAGAGAGCTGCAAAGATTACGCCTTGCTAACAAGTCCCATGAACAGTAGCATGAGGCTGGATTTTTTTCTCCAAAGGCAAGAATAAATACACCGTCTATCACAAAATACAAAGAAGGAATGCTGCTGGAAAGCCACACCAGGATGTTGCCATGGGATCTGCATTTTGGCACTCTCTTTGCTAGCATGTTAACACTGCTAATAGTCAACCAGATTGCAGAAAAAGGTTTCAAAAGATGCAGTTTATTTTCCTTAGTGTGTAAATGAGCCACAAGTCCCTGTGGGGAGGCACGCTGTGCTGCCCCGGGGTGCTCAGCTCTCTGCAGGGGACGGGATGAGGGATGGAGGGAAGCATCAAGAGATGCGCTGCCCTGCACCGTGAGCACATCTACCCCGGTGCTGCTCTGATGCTCCCTATATTTGGTGGTCTTTAATTTGGCATTACATACTCGGTGCTTGTCTGCAGCTCGTATGATTCAAAGTTCTCCATGGGGTCTAATGTACAAGGCTTGGTCTGTTTTCATTAGGTTTCCCGAGCTCTCCTCCCTTCTCCCCAGTGTCGCCGCACAAAGACACTTTTGTCAGGCGATGTTGGACTCTCCTCAAAATCCAAGCACTTTCAGGAAAGGACTTGGAAGTCTATCTTCTCAGTTTCCATATCCCTTTGCCCTCTGCTCTGGTATTTGGTTTGATTGGTTGTAGAGTCCCCCCCACCTTTTTTTTTTTTTTTTTTTTTTTTTCCCCCACCCTACTTCTTTTTGCAAAGTTGATCTGTCTGCTCCGGAGTCTGTCTTGCAAAGAAAAAAACGTATGTTGCAAATCATGCAAGCTATCTCTCTGAATTATTGTACATTTTAAAGCATTAACTCCTTCGGTCCTCAGCTGGTTTAAGTGCTAGGACCAAAATCATGATAGGAATGTTAAAGGAGTATTATTATATTTTATGTTCACTGCCACAAGTTTAGTAAGAAATTTAATCCCCCCTCTCTTGCTCTCTCTCTCTGCCTCTTGAGAGAAAGAAAGAAAGAAAAAAAAAAAAAAAGAAGAAAACTGGCACCAAACTTCCATTTGACTTGGCAACTTTTTCACTAATGTGATTTGATATGCTTTACTAGAAAGGGTAACGTGCTAATGTTTCAGAAGAGGCCGATTTTCTATTAGTGAAAGTATGGTATATAAAAGATCAGGCATTGCTATTAAACTCTTCAGTCAATGAATTTATAGCCTATTCTAAGTGGTAATGATATAATGGAATGCAATCATTTAATATTGGAAAATATGTTTGGTTTGACGTTTCAGGGATTCCAGGAAATACTGCTATTTATATAGCTACATCTGTGCAAAAATTAAAAACAGGAGAAAAAAAAAAGATTACAAAAAGAAACCTAGCCAGATAGTTTGAAATCAAGTTATCCAAGATGCTTTCATAATGTATTATATAAAAATCATATTTGATATTTTCATGTATCTGTTTCCTCAGAATATGAATGATTTATGGACCCCAAGTACCGATACCGTAAATAGAGTGGTGGTGTACTATTTTGTTTCACGCATTTTTAAGCCAGTTTGTAGATTACTTTTTCAGGGGCAGAGGTGGAAATAGTATTTCTGCCTATGGGTTATAATTATATTATGATTACTACAGAAGAGGACATAGTTCAGCCCCAATGTTTCAATTAATAATGTACTGTCAGCTCTGAGGGGTGATAGGAAACTGTATTGGATCAAAGATTATCAGCATCAGCCGGGGCTGCTGCTTTCTGTGCTTTTCTTTTTCCTCCTTTTTATGTGTCTGATCGACTCTCTACAGTTTTTGGAGAATAATATTTTGCTTAAAAGTAAAATATTACATTCTTGCAAGCCTGATTAGGTTACTTTGAAGGGCAGAAGTTGGTTCCTTGCCTTATATGAGCAGATGTTAAGCTCCTTCCATTATACTTTAACATCTAACGTCTTGCATATACCTTTTAATTGTTAATGTGGTCAGGCAATAAATTCAGTGTCTTAGGGGAACTAAGAATAATTTTCCAAATTTCATTCTCTCTAGCCAGTTGCTAGGAAATGAAGTGCTTTGGTTAATAATGCGTTTAAGATATTTGCAGTGTCTCAGTTTAGTATTTGCTCTGTATTTACATGAAATTCTCATCAAAAGAGAAAGCATAATTAAAATATTTAGTTTTTGGTAGCATTTAGCACTGGCTTGAAAGATACCACTAAAAATTATGAAATCAGTTTGCAGACGAATAGGAAAATATTATTTGAAATCTGACAAGGTTTATTTGAAATAATGCTTACTTTAAAAAATAACTCCTTTCAGATCTTACAATTCTACACTTCTTACTGAAAAATGGCTTCCCAGTAGCATACATATCCTATATCAATGTAACTAAATTTATATTGTTATAAATTTTTGAGGTTGGATTCTTGAGTTTTGAAATTAAATAACTACAGTTAACTGGATTAAGTGTAGACTTGAATTTGATCAAAAATAAGAAAAACACTTATGACAACCTCTGTAAATGCTTAAATACTTTAGTTGTGTTTGTGAGCATTAAATTGTATTATAAGGAGCCAACACTGAGTATATATGCTCCTGTGGGACAGCTTTGACTTTTGGGAGATTAAAAAAATCGTGCATTAATGAAATTCTGCAAGTTTTTTATTTAATAGATAGTGCTTTTCAGGGTATGCAAAATAACTGGAAGTAGAATGCTATATGCATCCTTACACTCACACCACATAATGTATATAATTACTTGGAGAAACTGCTTAACTTTAATGGGGCGTTTCTTGATCATATAATAGGAAAACTAACAGCTTTAATTAAGATTTATGAAGCAGAGAGGTAATATATTCTGCTAAATTAGGTAACTATTGGTGGGTAGTGTATTTTTAAGCAATTAAGGGCCCAATCCTGCAGCTCTTTGGCTGTGTAAGTCGCTGGCAACTCATACAAGTAGTCCTGCTGCCACGTGAGTAAGGGCTGCAGGAACGGGGCCTGATTTTGCCGGTGTGCTTTACAGTCCCTAAGGTATGGCAGAAAAGAGCTACGTATATATGCTGGGCTTATTCCTGGTTTTAGGCCCAGCTTTGGGGTATTTTTTCCTGTTCCTAATACTTGGTAAGTAGTAATCACCAGAACGAAGCAGTTAGCATCCCCCTTGATAGCTCATGTGAGTGGTGGGTCAGCTCCAAGGTGCCCTCATCACCGCAGAGGGAGGTGCAAGCAAGGCTCTTCGGGGATAAGTTGGAGTGAGGAGCAAGCAGGACAGTATTTCCATCTGGAAAACTTAACTGATTGTGAGAAGAGAGGTGCAGGGCGCTCTTGGAAAGGTTGTGTTGTGTGGTGGGATGGTGCGTGTGCTGCAGGTGGTGGGGTGCGCTGCTGGCCACGTGCTGGAAACCACTTCAGATATGTACAGAAAATAGAATTGGGCCAGAGTCCTTTGTGTTTCCATGGTGCAAACTTCTACTCTGTTTTCTCATGTGTTGAACGATGAATTTGTTGCGGGTTTTTTTTGTTCTTTTTTTCCCTCCCCATTAAACCACAGGTGAACAGCATGTCTCAGCTCTGATCATGGCTAGTCTCTGTATTCCCTCTGCACACCTTGCAGAACTGGAGGAAAAGTGACAGCCATGCATAATCCCTTATTTCCAAAAATGTTCTCAATTTTAAATCGCACCGGTACATGACCTATCTTTTCTAAATGGTTACTTTCCACCCATGCACACCTGAACAGAAATCACTGCCTTTCTGAAGTACAA
Organism: Aquila chrysaetos chrysaetos; assembly: GCF_900496995.4. Classification (NCBI taxonomy): domain Eukaryota; kingdom Metazoa; phylum Chordata; class Aves; order Accipitriformes; family Accipitridae; genus Aquila; species Aquila chrysaetos. The sequence goes on along the minus strand of NC_044013.1, from coordinate 5,850,517 downwards.
GCACCTGATTGACAGAGATCCTATGAATCCAGCAGGATGAAGATCTGAATTAGTGAGGGATTGCTTTATTAGTTAAAAGTGGACCAGACACTTTAATGCACAGTTTAATGCCTGGTAGAAAATGAAAGGTTCCACCCCCCCCCAATTTACAGAATTTAGTAATTGCACTCAGTAGGTAGATAGTATTTGTGTTGCTAGCTGATGCAGATCTTTCCACTATGCTTCAGAAGACTTCTTTACAATGGTCTCATTTTGCAAAATGGGGAAACTGAGACAGGGGGACTTGACTAAGACCATGGGTCAGTCAGTCCCTGTTTCTGCTGGGCTGTGAATTCTTTTTTGCTTTTTCTTATGCAAGTGCCCTCTGAACCCCATGCAAGTTAAGTTACTTGGAAGTTACTTGGACTACAGCAAGAACAGGTTTGTCTCTTGAGTTTTTTTGTGTTTGTTTTTTTTTTTTTTTCCTTGTGTTTATACTAGTTCCCCATTTAAGCTAGAGGAACTTACTCTATCTGAACTAAGGAGGAACAGAACAGCACTGCTAAGGAAATAAGTGGTCCTTGAGCTCTAGGATGTGGGAGGAATTGAATGTATTTGGTATCTCTTGAATATATTCAGTACCTCTGTCTCTATCACTGCCCTGTGTTTTGCCCTGTTCCTCAGCTTGATTCTTGCTGTTTCCCTGATGCTCAATGTGCCTCTTTGACAAAAGGAAGAAACCTCCCAAATTTTCCTGTAGGCTGTGAGCTTTAGCTGCTGACACCTCCCTGCCCAAACCTTTACAGGGAAAGCAACTGGGACAACCCCAATTTTCATTTCAAATACAGTGAGTTTCCAGCACTGCTCGTGGAAAAGCGGTGCTTGAAAACATGACCTGGAGCACCAAGCCCAGTATCTCATTAAATATAAAATACCTCATGATTTTTAGGTCCCCCCTCTCATAATTCATTTCTGTATCCCGCACGTTGGCAGTTTGCAATGGTACAGCCAGAGACACTGGTCCCAAACTCAGCCCATCAGTGCCCCTGTTTTCTCCACAAGCATGCCACGTTTGAAAGCTCACATATCATCCAGGCAATATTTCTAATGAATTTGGCTTGGGAAACATGTGAGCACTATACAGAAGAGGAGGGCCGTGGGAAGTACATTTTTGGAAGTACATTTTTAAAAGTACACCCAACCAGATAAATAGACTTTTTAAACCCAAAATAAACAGATAGAGAAAACTCACTTAGGCAAAGGATGCATAAATTATCTTTACCCTGAGGATGCAGTAAGTTATTCTCCCTTTACATTCAAAATCTCAATGTTTTCCAAGTCCATATTTCATGTCTAATCACTAAGAATGCCCTCTTTGACTTCACCCGCGCCTGCAATCGTGCCCTTTCCTGAGAAGGGCCCATTTGTCATGTGGGGAAAGAGGGTTTAATTAACTAGGGAAAATGTACCTAAGGTGGAAACTGTGAGCTCTGGCCATGTTTCCATAGAAAATACACGAAAAAACATGTATAGATGATCCTAAACTATTTTTTTTTTTCCTGAAAGGACATTTTTTGGTTCCTCACTTCACTCTTCAAAACGCAAAGAGCTTCTTTTATGTAGGATTCCCATCTGTCTTACCCAGAACAAGTGTGGAATGTGCATTTATCCCCTACAAAAAAATACATTTTTCAAATTCACTTTTTTATCCGTTTCCTCTCTCCCTCTGGGAACCCAGCAAATGTCTCTGTTGTGCACTCAAAAAGGAGTCAAGGTTTTAACAGGGAGGAGTTGAGAAAAAAAGGCAACTCGCAGATCCTGTGCTAAAATTCCAAGTATTTCTTTAAAACAAACAAAATTGAAAGAAACAAAAGGGAAACTATCAAAGGAAAGCATTTAAGTTCCTGAAAGGCTAGGGGAAGCCTTAATTTTCATGCCAGCAAAAAAGTTACACAAGTTTTATATTGGAGCTTTATTTACTGTTGTGCTCAACAGCATATGATCATTTACGATGAAAAACGCAGCAATCTGCAGCACATATACGTTGTCCCTGCGATGCAATGTATGGACAAATGCATAAGGGATCTGTGTGTAGTTTTTGCTATGTTTTCAGGGCAACAAAAGGCCACAGAGGTTTCTTTTAAACAAACCCATAGTTGCAATTTTCCTCCAGTCGCTAACTTTGGGTCACCAGCAGCCCAATGGGGCTGTCTGTTCATGCACACATTTGTTTTCAGCATGAGTCTTTACAGTCTTGGGTGCTTAATTTGTAACAAATTGTTTAATTTCTCTAAGCGTTTACTTGGTGTTTAGTTATAGGCAAAGACAAGCAGTTTTTCTGATGGGGCAGTGTGGCTAGGTACCAGAAGACAGGCTGGTATTTGGCTAGTGCTCGAATTTCCACGGTGTCATCTTGTTCCCACTGACAAAACATGCTCAAAGGTGCCTGGTGACTTTGCAGGTGCTGTTGTGTGAAGTGAGATGCTGCTTTGAAAGAGACATCTTGCAAAGAGCTAATTTTGCTTCTCTAAGTTGGTGGCAAAACTCTCACAAATCAGTGAAAAAGAGGACTGGGCTCACGTTATCCCGGGCATGGTTAGAGTCTAGGCTTTTCTTACAGAAGTATTTCCTAGGAAATCTGGTCTTATCTTCTGAAGTTGTGAATTATTCTTCTCCAAGCTGAAATAAGATGCTGTGGGGACAAAGGGACAAGGGGTAGCGGAGTGACAGAAATGGCAGGTCCTCTCACAGAGCTATGGAAATGTGTCGACACTTTTGCAGAAGGGATGAGAGAAAGCTTCTTTCTCTTTACATGAAAAGCATGGGGAGGAAAGGAAAAGGGCTGCTGCATTTCTATCATCTATAATCCTCCACTTAACCTATGAATTAGCCCTTGTGTGAGCAAAAAGGAAAGTTAGTGGCTAAACCATAGCCCGCCCCCCCCAAGAGGGTACAAGTCTTCCTTTTCCCGTCCTGAGCACTATATATAATGGGCCCCTTGAATTAAGGAGATATATTAAAAAGAATCCTGGCTGGCTTGCACCATTTTCTTCCTGGCTGTGCATATATTTATGTAATGTCCAATGTCCCAGGACCAGCCTTTTCAGAGCTGGTGTCAAGGTGTAAGGTGCAATTTTCACCTAGTAATTCTGTACCCGCTTTAAACTGCTGGCACAAATGTTGGAAGGAGTGGATGTCTAATTACCCGTTTGTACCCAAACTGCAAATTAGGTTTAGCTACAATGTTCACTGCGGTTCACAGAGAGGGCGAAAATATGTGCAGAGTTACCTATAGGCAAGCCTGAGCCAGCAAAAACAAAGACAGAGTTCAGAAAGTAGAAAATCCCGCAGTGAGCTGGACAATTTGGCCGTGGACCCTTTCTCTGCCATAGCTGATACCATGTATTTTAAAGGAAAATATGAAAGGTTTTGAAATAGGCAAGGATGAGGGAACTTCCCTGTAGGTTACCACACAGGGTGAGATTCATCTTGGCTAGCTTGAGCTGTCTGAACATTTGGTATCCAGCTCAATGTGGCTCTCAAAGCCCCCTTGGTGGGTGACAGTGAGAAGACCATAGTGAGCCCATCCATCTGGGGCGAGGTCTCCAATGTGTCTTCCTCTGTGGACTGGAGCAAGAGGCTGGGTGACCACTTGCTGAGAAGTGCCTTCCCTAAAGCTAGGTGAGATGCTCTCTGACCACAGAAGCTGGCAGCTGTAGAGATGCGAATGCCAGAGTTGGTGGTTATTGTTCATTTTGTGTGGTGCTGGCACCTAGAGGAGCACTCACCATCTGCCAGGTCCCCTTCCTACCTGGAGGTGAGGTGCTGCTTTGGAGCAGACGTGGGGTTCTGGAGCACTTGGGTGTTGGAATCCTCTTGTTCCAGGGCTGGGCTGCATCCATGCAGGATGCGGGAGGGCAGGAGCAAAGCAGCTCAGCCTGGCTAATGGGGATTTATTAGTGAATCCTTGAATGAAGACAGCAAAAAGTGGGCTTTCTTGTTTCTGGTCTCTTGCTATTGCTGCCGAGCTGCGTGTGGGAGGATTTCTTGTGTGTTCCTTTGATGTCAGCTGCTTGGGGCTGAAGGCAAGGAAATGTCAGTGATGGTAGATGTGTTTGATTATATAGGAAAAAAGATGATGAAATGGGACATGCAGCACTTCCAAGGGTAGCTGTGAGTCCACTCAACAGAGTGGGTTTGTGTTGTGAGCAAACTTCCCACAAAGAGACTGCCCTATCTCTGGGCAACACCACCACCAAACCATTGTATCATCCTCGCTGAGATTCAGCGTAGAAGAATATCACCTTTATCTGAGCCCAGGAATGCCTTTGTCCTGAAGGAGCAGCAGGCATTTAACAGCGAATAACCTCCGTGTTTGACTAGTGCCAGTCCGCAGTCCGGCTGGCCACACCAAGTGACATGCCATTTTTTATTATGTAGAAGGAAATTTTGCAAATATGCCCAAGGGCGAGGCAACATCAATAAGCAGGGAATGAACGCTCTATTACATTCATTTGGTTTCGTAACTTCTGTTGGGTCACAGGGGAGCTGCTAAACAAAACAAAACAAAATCTCTTGTATACTGGCTATATTTAGGCGTACGAAGCTTTGCGTTTGTTCTAGGGCTGAAGAACAGCATGTCCAAACCTGGAGCCTGAGGTTGAATGTGTACTTAAGCCCTGGTCCTGCAAAGGGCTATGCGTGTTCCTAACTTTGCACTTTTTGAGTGCAAATGAGCTTTGGTATAATGAGACCACTCACAGGTTGTAATGGGAAATGTCTGTAACCTGTTCAGATTATTTCTTCCACACGTTCATAACACTCATGCACGTACATGAGTACAATGTGTGTTTGTACTTGTGTGGTGGATATATATACATCCCTGAACTGAAGGAAAAACGTTGACCTTTGCCTTTCAATTGCCTATCCAAATGTGGCTCAAATAGTATCTTATATAAAATAACTTGATTGTGTGTTTCAACATCAAACAAAACTCCTGGGAGTGGCTGGCAGTCCCTGCAGCGGTGGCCCCTTCTAGTCCACGTGGACTCTAAAACCATACAATATGAACCCTTTTCCACTAGCGCACTAAAACTCATGACTACACCTCCATCATATATTTATTTTCCCTTTATTGTATCCAGCAGAACATTTTTTTTCTTTTTTTCTTTTTTTTTTTTTTTTTTTTTTGAGGAGGGATTTGAAATAATTTATGTGGGAATATATATATGTTAGGGAAAGTTAGGACCTGTATGGACCTGTTGTCATCAAACAGTGGTCAGGCTGCATTAAAAGCAGACTAGTTTATGATGGAAGTTTTTATAGTCATTGTAACAGGTTTTCCAGTTCCTGGCAATCAAAAATCATGAATCAGGTGTCTCAGAAGTATGGAAGTTAAAGCACATGGGTTTCTTTTTGTTTTTTTTTCTTCAAGGTTTTGAGTTCCTAAGGTAGCTTGGGTGAGAATTTCAGGCGTTCTTCTGTCATGTTGTAAGCTGCTGCTTCTAATAGTTAAAATCCTCATATATTCACATGACTCCAAGAGCTGAGGCTTTATTTTCAGTACTGATGCTAAAATTTGAAGAGTCAGTGGCACATCCAGTTATGCTGTGAATATAGCAGTTTGTGTTTCCAGGATATTTTTGTTGTTGGCATTGCAGTGTTTTATATATTTTAAGTTGAATACCCAGGTGGTTAGATTCATGATGTATCTATTCAATTAAAAAGAGAATTTAAACTTTGATGGTGGAGGATGAGCCACAGTGATGTGTCTCCAAAATGGCCTTCTTTAATGTGGCTGGGAGGCTCCTGATGCTGCATTCCCCTGGCCCACAGGCAAGTCCCACAGCAGGGACTAAAGGCAAGGCACAGCGTTGCAACAGGCATCCCTCTGCCCTTGCAGCAGATTTAAAAAAAAAAAAAAAAAAAAAAAAAAAAAAGGTGAAAACAATACATAAATTTTTTTTGATTATTTAAAACTTGCAACAGAAACACACGCTCCTGCCTGCCTCCCCATTACTTTACATAAAATTGTTATGCATTCTAAGTAGTAGCAGCCTGGGCCTCTTGACCTCACAAGAAGAGCTGTTACTATACATTTAACAAAAACAAGGTATTATGTATTAGCCTACACATTTTGCAATAGCTCCAGCAATTTAGTAACTACAGTCCAATTTAAACCGTGCCTGGAGGCAACAAAAATTGCACAAAATGGCAGCTAATTTATAGAAGGGAGAGAGGAAATATTTGGGGGTCTATTCCTTCAAGCCATCTGATTCGTATTATTGACTCATTTAGAAAACAGAAAGTGAGCAGAGACAAGTTTTTAAGGAGTTTGGTTTCACACAAATGACTTGCAATTGCAGCCCATTATTTTTATACCAAGACTTCATTAGTCATATCCCCGTCAAACCTGCAAGCAGTGTCAAATGTTTTCAGAAAACACACCAGGACAGGTATGGAACTCATCAGCCCGTGGCAAAGGTCGCTCTCATTAAGGAGTCAAAAATGAAAACTTTCAGTGTCTCTAACACATTGCACAGACGCTCCTGCCCCCACTTCTGAAACGCGGGGCCGAGCGAGCACCTCCTGCTCCCCAGACATTCAAATAAGATCAAGATGACAAGGCAAGAAAATGAATAGGATTCTTAACTGGCTGTACTTTATAATATGGTACTGATTGGAAACAACCAGAAAGTTGTTTGCCATGTCTATAGTACCATTTCCTGAGGTTAAACATAACATCTGAAACGAAGCAATTAAGTCCCCTTAAAAAAAAAGGGGGGGGGGGGCAGAGAGAAGGAAAAAGGGGAGGACGTGGGTCTGCGCGGTGCTGACTCGGCACGCCAGCCATGCTCCGATGAGCAAAAGAAATGTCTGTGCAAACTCCGTCCCACCTGGGAGGTTGGAGGGGAGATAGGAGAGCTGTGACACCGGAGTTGTTCGGGGCTGGCTCTCAAGCTGTGCCGTGACAGATGTGTTTTGAGGAATTTTGAGGCGCGGAGATAAGAATAACAAAAAGCCATTCACCGACGCGCAGTTACACAGGCTTAGCACAAAGGGGCGAAGAGAAAATGTGTCAATACGCTCCTCATTTGTGGAAGGTTCACCGTGTTTCTGCAAGACACTGCATTTTGATCTGTGGGCTGTCGCTAACAGGAGCGGGGTTTGCTGTGTTGCCCCTTCAAAGTTATTCAGAGTGTCCTGGCAATGAAAAGGGATTCTCTTTAGCTGCTTCCCTCTGGGACACAACAAAGTCCTGCTAATGTAGTAAATGTTGATTGTCTTACAGAGGATTTGCTTATTTAAAAATGGTGTCCATGGGGTATCACATAAAATGGCAGAAATATTTTTAGGAAGTTGTTTTTTTGTTTTTTAACTGCTCAGCTCATGTAGAATTGGATTTGCTTGCTGTCCTCCAAGCAGGTCCCTGGGCAGCCAGGGATGGGGTCTCCGATGTGCCTTGGTCTTGGCTTTTTTGGTCCTGATGTTCCCCGGTGGGTTGCGACAGCCTTCAGTTATGGTATAACCTCTGCCAGGTTCCCTGTTAACTGGGGACAAGAAACCTGATTTCTGTGGGTTAGTCAGTATTTGCAACTTTAATTTGTGAAGACCTAGGTGCTACAGTGATTACCTGAAGAAAATTGTTGAAGTTCAGGTTATTTTGCACGTAGGAAGATGTACGTATGGATAGTTTAATAGTTCTGTTTGGAAAGCTTGGTGTCTTGTCCTGCGTACCAGCACAAACTATGGCATTTGTGCAGTGTATTTATTTACACTTCAGTGTATTTGCCTCTCTCCCAACCTTGCCTGTTCATGCCTATGCATGTGTGCTTGAAAAGCTGAAGTGCTTAAAACCCCTCCAGCCTGACAGCTGGGGGCACAGATCTCAGAAAAGCAGAGAGAAATGCCACTGCTGCTGAGCAGGTTGTGGCCGCGCTGCTCTCACGTGGCTCCTGGTAGCTCACTTCTCCCGCTGGCTGAAATCGCAGGTTGCTCCTTGAACACGGAAAACAGAGGTGATGTGAGACACGAAAAACTTTTAGCTGTTTTTGAGCATTATTATGGGAATGTGCATGGAGTGAGTGGGCTCTGTGAGCTGGCTCCCAGCCCCTTTGGTTGTGTGTAATCCACCAGGAGGTCCCAGGGAGAAAGGGGGGAGTCAAAATTTCTGGGTTCAGTCATTCTGGTGCTGTGGTCTCAGGCAAATCTGCTTCTCGGTTACTTGGTTCTACTCTCTGCAAACCAAATCTGTGCGGCCCTCTTTGTGAGTGTTGGGAGATCGCCTGGATGGAGCTGCCAGGGAGCGCAGAGTGCTGCTGCGCGGAGTGAGCTGAGAAATGCCAACACTCCTCGCTGATAAGCAATCCCTTGGCTGGACCCACTTAACGAAAAGTGGTTTCTGACACCTATTACCTACCTTGGGCTCATACCAGGGCGTCATTCCCCCCTGTCCTGAATGCAAGACACGTGGAGTTATGCAACTCCCTCCGCCGAGCCCGTGTGTTTATCTGCAGAGATAACCGGGCTGGGGCTTGCCGGGGTGCCCGTGCCCTCACCTGCCAGCCCCCGGTCAGCCCCCGACCAAGCGGCACATCCTGAGCGCCAGCCCCGTGATTGATGCACTTGGCCGAGAACTTCCCTCCTGCCCGCTCAGGAAACAGGAGGGCTGGGGAGATAGCGCTTGCCTTTCTTTCACAGTCCCTGCTTCCGAACTCTAATCACCTTCTGCTGTGGGAAAAGAGATGAGATGCTGCCTAAAAAACAGATCATTGTCCGCCTCCTAGATTAATGCAGAGAAAGCAGTATTGTCTGCTGAATGGATAAACCTTCCTCCTGTCACTCAAAACCTAAATTCAACGCTACTTCATTTCTAAGAGGCTTATCTTCCTTGAATAGACCCTTGCAGCTCAAGTAAGAGGCGATGTAATGAAGCGTGTTTTTTTCTTAAGTGAGAAACCTGCTGCAAAGAAGGGGTGAAGCCTGTGCAGCTGTTCTAAAGGGCCTTTGCAGACTCTCGAAATACTTGTCATTTATCTGGTCTTGCATGACAGCAAATGAGAGAAGATCAAGTTCAAAATCTGCCGGCGCGGCTTTCAGGGCTTCTTCATCTGTTAATTAAATAATGGTCGTTAGCGCACAATGCCCCGCGATAAGGGCGGATATGATGCCGAGATGGAAATATGGGCTTGGGGGTTATGAATAAGCAGATGGTCCCCAGGAATTTTCCTGGTTTGACCCCCCCAGCGATGCCTCGGTATGTGGCTGGAGGAACCGGCAGCGAAACAGGTGGCATCAGGCGAATAAATAAATTCATAGAAGCGTGCTGAAATCATTGTAGAATATACTCCTTTTATGCGGGGTAACGATTAATTCGGTGATTTCCCACAAACCAGCCTTTTTTTGGAAAATCACACACGCCACCATTGCCACAAATAATGACCTGTTTACTTTGCTTTCCTGGAGCCTGCTGCAGTAAAGACTTAACTTATACTTTTAATGTATTTTAGGAAATGTGTGCTCTAAATTAAAATTGGTTCCTCAACATCAGAGGGCCAAATCCTGAGGTGTTTACTCAACTGCTGCTCAGCCAAAACTTACACTGATATCACAGGGCAGCTCTGAGGACTGCTGAGATGGGATGTGAGATCTGCCTCTGAATTGCAGGTGATACGGGAATTTGTTCTGGATGTAAGAGCTTAGTTCTTCTTTCTATGGCTAATGATTATTTAATTTTCTAGACGTTTGCAGTTAGGTTTTACCTAAAAGCACCGATCTTGTAAATACGTCTTTCTTTCATCACCGATAGTGTGATGTTTCCAGTCTCACCATCACCGCGTGGACTGTGGCCATCCAGTTTGTGCCTCTGTAGTTATGGGCCATGTCCTGAAAAGTCCTTCCTTGGCCCTTTCAGAGACACTGAGGTGGATGTGGGTTTACCTCAGCTATGACCACGTAGGAATTATGTGAGACTGAGTTACCCAGGAGTATAGCTGACTTTTCCCTTGAGCTGCTGGTTTTCTTCCTGGGGTTATGATGGTGGGACAAGAGAGGAGACCCAGCGTGGTGCATGCAGGGGGGCAATGCAGGGTCTGCTTGTGCCAGAGCTAAATGTGGCCAAAGACCTGTCTAGTCTGGCTTGGACAGGAATATAAAAAGCTTAAGAAAGTACTTGAGGAGTTTGGCCATCTGCAGGGTGGTGGTTGGTGTGGGGAGATTTGGCAGGTCCATGTGCTGAGGAGGAGAAATGAGGCACATGTTGGATGGTGATTTAAAGGGTTTTTTGAGCAGCATGGAGGAAAACACAAAGCTTGGAGTGCAGATGCCTGTCGTGGGATGCAGCGTTTCTAACGCTGAAATGGGTGCCTGAGGTCCTGCAGGGCAGATGGGTCCCTGCTGTGGCATGGCCTGGGCCAGTGTGGAGACCAAGAAAGCCAAGAAGTGGGCAGTGGCTGGGAAAAACATGAAAAGTATAATAAATATGTTCACGCAACAAATCCACACTAAAGAAGACATTATGCTTGTGACAGAAAACAGTAAAAGTAAGGAAATTTGCAGTTAATGGTAAAACATACCATACGTCCACAAATGCCTAGTCACACCAGGGCATCCTTGTAACTGCTTTCTTGATGTCAAGGTGTTGAAGGAACAGATGGTAGGTTTCACCCCAAATTACAGATTTTCAGGCCGCTCCTATGTATTTTTGTCCTTCATTGCAGTTTTCATCATGCCAGTGTGTCTTTACTGACCTGTCCCTGTCGTGTCTTGCAGCTAATGTGTTTGGGATGGGGATGACCTGCAGTTCTGGTTGGCAAAAGTTGTTTTTTTTTCAGGTACCTCAGAGCGGGAAAGCCTTGCTGATGAGCAATAGTGCCTGAGCAGATTAGTCAATGCTATCACTAAATGCACTGTAACCCTAAAATACGGTACCTGGTCTGGCAAAGAAAATGTTGTCAGCACAAATCATAGGTTATTCCTCCAGCCCCACATCCTGAGAAGCTCTTGACAAATACAATGCTATATTTCCTGGATTAATAGGCATCGATAGCCAAATTCCCTGGACTATGGAAAATTAACAAATGCTTTCATCTCTACTTTCATTACAGGAGTTATTTATGGGGATGTTTTGGTAGTAGGTGCTGTTTCTGTTAACTGTTTAGGGAGCTGGCTGGAGGCTTCGTGTCTGCAGATACTGACCTTTCGCAGATTTTTTTCCCCTTAGCTGATGTCTTCGTCAGTAAGGAGACACCTGCATCCGTGCAGCTCCGGCGAGGAGAGCGACACAGCACTTCAGTATTTCCCCTTCTTCACCAGCTGGATAGGACCCCTGATACAAAACCTGAGAAATGTGCCAAAAGTCTTCAAAGTTCAGGCCAGAGGTGTTTGTGCAAGATAAAAATGGGACAATATAGCATCCCCGTACAACTCATCCGTTTACACATGACACTTGCTTCGTGGTCTCTGATTAGCTTGTTAGTAAGGAGGCAGGAAGAAGTGCAATCAAGTTTTTATGATTCATCATTTCTGTTCCCTGTTTGGGAGACAATGTCAGTGCTCTTTGCCAATCATAGAAGGTGGCTTTCGAGTGCCTTAGGGAGATGCTTTTTTTAAAGATGCTCTCTGTGTTTCTGAAGGCTGAGCCACATTTCTAAATAATAGGGAAGTCCTGCAGTTTGTTTTGTGTTGTCTTTTTTTTTTTTCCTAATTGTATCTGCTAACAATGCTTTTATGTTTGCTGCACGTATGCTAAAAGAAAACATGCTTCCAGTTTGTCTGTAATCCTGTTTTCACTCCGAAGTGTTTGTGCAGAAATAAATTAGAGATGGTACCTGGAATATTTTCTGCAATACAAAAGGCAAATGTAAGTTTTATTAAGTTGAAAAGGATACATTCTCTTCTCCTGACCTTGATTTTTTAGCTATATTCTCTATACCCCTGCTTTAGAAGTATTATTCTTCATCCCATCCAATTACCATTTCTATCAGCTCTTCTGAAAGATTATGCTTTTTGGGTGTTCTTCTGTAGATGTCTTTCCAGTGGCTTCACTTGATGAATGTGACAAGTTTTGTGTTTTCTCCCTCCCCTCATTGAATTGAAAAGTTTTTTGATAAATACAGGCCAATAAGTGCCCAAAGGCAGTGTTTCAATGGCTGCTAAATCTTTCAAGGTTAGGACTTAACCTCCGTTCTCCCTAATTCAACTGCAACCTTCAGTCTGGAGCCAATCAAGAATATCAGATGATACTTAAACAATGAAGGATTTCTGATATTCAGGTACAGCCTCTGTTCAATAGGATTGCAAATTCTTTGTGTGAAGAAAGTCGGTTTTGCTCTAAAGTACTGTCACAAAAAGTGAAATTACCATTTGCTTGGAATGATGCCATTCATCATTGTCAGAATACTAAGCATTGTAAGTAGCTAGGCCTCTCCAAATTAATGCCTTGTTTTGCATCGGCTAAATTTCCCAAATCCTCGAGGATGGGTCATACAAAACTCATCTCACCATTTTAATTTATCAATCCAATATGAGTGCGGTGAAAGGGAGCTTCATTCGGTCTTAGCTCTTTTATTTACAGTCTAATTCTAAAAGAAAAGGAAATAAGATATGAAAATAAGTTGGAAAATAAGATAAATCTCTCAGTGAAATCACAAGATCTACTCAGTCCTGTAGCAAACCCTCTATAATTCATTTGTAGGTCAGCTCAAGGGATTAGCCATGACGTATTTGGAAATTCATTTATTTTTATTTTATTTTGCTGTTTCTTATGCATAAGGGTAATGCTGTCCCCAAGGCTTTTCAGGTAGCCCTCAAATCTTGACAACATTTGCTGTCTCTAAGGCCTAAGCCAAAATTAATTTTCAAATAAACAGCATAAAAATGTATGGAGTTGTATAAATTTGAATACAAAATGCATTTGTTTTTCTTGCTTCCATCCATACATACATACTGTTGGCTCAGCCAAAAATCATAATATGACATTGAAATTAACGGCCATATGTACATCATGAAAGTCAAAAAAGTTTCTTAGTTTATTAGAAACACCGTGGCGTGGGTTTTTTCCCCCACTTTCTCCTTGATGTGCTCTGCAAGATGTGTGCTGGGGAAGAAATACATGTTAATTGTGCTTCTCTCTCTGAGTACCTTATGAACCTGTGTCTCTGCTCCTGGACCATTTGCTGGGTCCTGCATCCCGCTCGGGATTTTGGTGGGTGTGACATCTTGAGAAGCGCTGAGATGTTTTCAGCAAAAGCGAAATTAAAAGCGACTCGATATCTCTTGCAATTTATTTTATCAGGCACAAGTGGGGAAACACTGAAAGTGAGAATGGCGCTCGGACAGCCTGCAGCAGCGGCACAGGCTAGAAAGTGCCTCTGGTCCTGCAGCGAGCAGAGAATTGGACCGGAGGGCTAGAAATAGCATTGCGAAGCAAAATCCCCAATTCTGGGCTAAACCAAAACAAAAAAAAACCCCGACCAGAAGCCCATGCTGAAGGATTATAGAGAAACAAGGAAAACACTTTGCTGGTGTTTAAATATGATACGGAGTGAACTCTTCCCTCGGGTTGCCAGTGGCTCCAGCACATCCTGAGAGGTGCCAGGAGCTGCTGCTGCCCCAGGAGCCTCTGGCACCTGCAGGATCAGCCCCACGGCAACTAAAAATGAACTCCTCCATGCTCTTAAATAAAAAGAATGCATCTTTTTGGTGTAGTTTTTGAAACCTCATTCCACAAGGGGGCTGCAGGCATGCTGGAGACTTAGCAGTTGGCAGGCTGGGGAGTACCTGGGAGAAAGGATGCCCAATTCCATGCAGAGGTGTCCGAGTGCGGGCCAAATCCAGAGGGAAACGGTCCCTGAAGTCAGAGCAGTGCCTGTGCATGGCTTTTTCTGAAGATGTGACAAGCAGCTCTTTGACAAGGTTAGCTGTGCCATCAGCTGGGGATGGCAGAAAGGAGGAGGAAAAGCCTGCAGGGGTTGGGTGGGAAGCAGAGCTGCATCACACTCACGCTGGTCCTACCCCGAAGGTCCTCCAGATTAATAGGGTTAGCTGAAATATCCTTTCACCTGTGCTTAATTAAGAGAAGTATGGCTGTGTGAGATCTCACTGGTGCATTGCCTGGAACTCCGTATCTTGAGCACTATCAGCTGACCAATAAATAGTTGGTTAATTATTAATTAGCTAAAGATTATGTTTGGAAGGGTAGATCACCTTGAAGTGTTGCTTTCTGTTATCTTTTACTAGCTAGGCAATGAAAGATTTCAATTTAATGTGACATGACAAACTGGAAACAAGTATTTTTTAGGGTTTGGGAGGTGAGGAAGCTGGGGTCCAGTGGGGTGCTGCAAGGGGCTGGTTTTTCCACACCATGCCCAGTCAGGACCGGGTGTCAGCCTAGTGATGCTCTCCTATCCGGCATGTTTGGGATGTGTATAGATCCTCTGTTTAGCATCTAGTTTATGTCCTGGATCAGCCTGGAGTAACTTCAGCACTGAATGATCTTGCACCTTTTAATATTTTTAGTGCTTTTATTTCCAGCAATATTAGCTCATCCTGCTACGTACGGTACAGAACCTTCTGTCCCAAAAGACAGCAAAGTGCTTTATGGATTATTTTGCAATTTTATTTAAGCCTCCACTGAAACGTTGTTATGTTGGACTTTGGGGTGACACACATGGGGACACCCCCTTGCTGTCTTCTCTCGCCCTGCCCCTGCACATTGGCTGGTGCAGCAGGCAGGCATCTTGGGGAGTGCTGCCCTTTCCCAGCCAGGAGCATGTCCTTGATGTGGATGGTGCGGCTGAGACCTTCCCACCCGGCTCTTCCTGGCTGCTGTTTGCAGGCGTGAATTTTTCCTCCAGGCTAAGTGAGAAAGCGGAGGCTGGTTCCTAAATGAATGTCCTTATTCTTCCCATCCACCATGCAAGAGCTGCCCCGTAGCCCTGGTTGAGGGCAGACTGGGGAGCAGCTGTGGTCTCTGTGCCAGGCTTCGCCTTGGCTGGAGACGGAGCATCTCCTCCAGCTTTTGGTCTCCTCCCAGATCTCGCTGGCTTAGCTCACTCTCCATCACTTGGCAGATTTTTGCTAACCAGGTTGCAAGAAATGCAAGTTGAGGATTGCTCACCTGATGCCCAGAGCCCAGCTCTGGGGAAACTGGGAGGTGGCAGGGGGATCATGGGCAGCAGTGGGGAACTGCCACCATCCCCTGCAGAGGTGTGCTGGCTGGGAGGTGCTCTTAGCAGCCCAAATCTGCTTTCATGGTTGCAGGTCAGAAAGAAAGAAAAGCAGAGGAAGAAAGATAGTTTTACTTGCAAGTAAAGGATATTTGATAAAATGCACTTTAAAAAGCATGGCAGTCAACATGAATGCTGCCATATAGCACATCTTGGAACTGGAAAATTGATTTAAGAATGAATAATCCCCCAAATATCAAAGATAAGAAGAAAACTGGTTTTTTATATGTTTCTAAAAATGAAAAAAGCAGACAGGGTCATTGAATCATGTGCTATTGCTTATCATCTACTCTGTTTAGCGTATCTTTTGGGATTTGACAAAAAATCACTGAGTTTTTTTAATGTGCTTGGAATCTCCTCAAGTCAAAGTCCCAGAGGAACACAATGCCTTACTCATAATAGACAGCATATACGAATTGCTTTTTAATTAATAACACTTCCTAATTCCTATTTTAGGCAGCGTCTGTAGAACAGCAGAGTACAGTACTGCACTTCTGGATGTGTACGTTGTAGTCACTGAAAACATGTTTTTGACACGTGAACTACGTGTCTTGCTGTACCGAAACTATGTCAAACCAGACACATCAATAATATGTTTAGCCCTGTAAATGTCTTTCTATTGTGCTCATCACCCTATTATGGCAATTGTTTCTTAGGTGACTTTCATTTCTTGCCAAAGCGTAAAACACCCCATGATGCATGAAATGTGGGATTTGCATACCCATTTGAAGCATCGAATTCAAAAGTATGTTGGCAACTGGTTCCTCGAAGGACTGTGTATGTAAAAGCAGGGTTCTGTGAGGCTTGGCAGAGCTGCGTGGAGGGGCAGCGTTAGTGCTGGATCCTGTGGAAGGCGATGGGGAAACAGTAGATTTTGGTTTATCTTAGGAAAAGGTGGCGCTTGGTTTCCCTGGCCATGCAAGCAAAGGGGCGGGCGGCTGAGCGCTTGCAGCAGCATCAGCTCCCTGTTTTAGCTAAGCAGGGCATGTGATTAAATTATAGTTATTCCCTCCCGGCTGCACTCCTGGAGAGCAAAACCACTTTGCTTCCTGATGGGCCGTTGGGAGAACAGGTAGCCATGGCACGTGGCAGAGCCACCCTCCGTGTCCCCCGCCCCAACTAAGGCTGGCACCCCATTGCGCTCGTGGTCTCCCCGGGCTAAGGCAGAAAGTGTCCTCTGTCAGCTTCAGCAAGGTGCATAATACTCTGTCCTTTTCTCCAACTTCACTAAAACCCTTTTATACTGTGGTATTTATACTTCATACTGATAAAGGAAAAGGGTCTTATAGTCATATACCTGTAACTGCACACATTTTATGACATCCAGCCATCTCTGGGAAGTGAGAAAGTTTCAGGGCTTTGGGTAAATAAAATTTTTTTTTTTTTTTGACTTCTGCAAAAAGTTTTCAGGAAACTCTTCCTGTTTACACCAGGTGAGGATCCAGCCCCCTTCTTTGCTTTCAGTTTGGCACTGCAACTAACTTGAAAGATTTGCTGTTTCTAATGGGGGAGGGGGCGGGGAGAGGGGAGGAGAGAAAGGCAATTTTGAGGAAAAGCTCCAACTTTTACATTTATGAGAGTGATTTTAATAACTCTGAGTTACCCGTGCTAATCCTTTAACAGGAAGGCGGTTTGAGAACCGACCCAACCTCCTTTCCTTTCATTCGATCCCAAAACACCTGCAACTCTCAGCAGAGTAATCTATGAATCACTGTGTCTGTCGTCCACTTATTGTCTTGTCTAGTGCACTCCATGGTGGAACTAATCAACAGCCCTGAATGAAGCATTGCTCCTGAGCTGAATTCCTTAAAGCTCCTGAAGTATTCAGCAAGGAGGAGAAATCTTTTAGTATGATTTGCTCCACATTCCAAATTCATTTATAGAAAGAGAATAGATGATTAACAACGGGTCGAGAGACACAGATTTAGCACTGCTTTGCCCTGACCTGCCCTGAGTTACTCCTTCCACTTCCCAGGCTGCTCTAATAAGATAAGTTCAAGGAGTGGGATGGTAAAAGCTGCTTGAATCCCCTGCACCCAGCCATCTTAATTTGGTTTATTGGCCTTAATGAACAAATCTGGTTCCTTAATCACAGGTGAACGGAAAAGGTCACTTGCCACTCTGACAAATGGGTTTACCCTGAGCTCTTTGTGTTGGGCTCACAGATAGTGCGTTTCCCCCCTTTTTCTCCCCCGCGACGAAATGCCAATGTCTCTGCGGCACCTCCTATTGCGGCCATTACCTGTGGTGCCTGGGCTGCCTGCCAAGGAGCACCCTCGGTAGCAACAAAAGCATAATCATTTCCAGTTGGAAAAGACTGAGCTGTAGTAATTTTCCCCTTTGAAAGTCGCAGCGGCAAGGCTCGGGTTAAGCAGGCGCTCGTTTGGTCCTGGGACATAGCGCAATGAGGGTGCAAAACTTTGTCATCTGTGGCAGCTGTTTGGGGAGACTGCGAGGTCCCCGAAGATGTTCTGCATCCCCACTGAGCAGCGTCCAGCTGACCTTGGCGGTGGGGTGGGCAGGGGGATGTTTGCAGCTCGCAAATGTCTCTCTCTTGGCTAGATATGGGTGGTAAACGCTAACAAAATGCATGCAAAAGGAATGATTAACATTTCCTAAATTAAAAGCTGGTCTGCAGAGAGGTTCAGAAGAGCAAGGGGAGTAAAAGGTGCTGCAAGGATGGCGACGCAGGCTCTGCTGCAGCAGCAGCAAACAAACACAACAGCTCATCCCAAAGGACACCCTGCATCTCTCGGGACTGGCCGGGCTGGGCAGCAGCACGCTTTGAGGGCACCTTGCAAGCCCTTTCCCAATCGGTGCAAACTTCGGGCTCACTGACACTCGCCATTGACTTTGGTAGTAAACTAGCAATAAAGCCAAGTCTCCATCCAGATGTACCTACTGGAAAAAGCCAGCTGAGCGGTCTCACGCAAACCCTGGTTAGTGGCTTACTCCAGGAAATCCTTTTGCAGCCGGTACAAAAGGGAAACCATTTCAGAAAACAGTTGAAGAGTTATATAGGTACTTGCAGCAAAATCATAGTTTCTTTCAGGTAGGGCTGAAAACCTCTTGATATATGTAGAAGACGGAGAGCACTTAGAGTGTGTTCGTGGTGATGTATATTTATCACCACGTGTGAGCTTTTTGGACATGTGGGCTGTGGAAAATAAAACCTTTGAGAAATGGCCTGGGCAGATTTGCAGATGTACTGCCCATGTGGAGTGGTGTTCAACGTCAGCTGAAGATGAAGCTCTTCTCTGGGCCCTGGGCGCTCACAGATGGCCTCGCTGGCAGCCTTCTTGGGTCACATAAAAAATGAGTTGGGTCAAACCCCAGATGTGCTAACTGGGTGTTGAGATGCACTGATTTTCACTTTGCTGGAAAAAATGATGTCTCTTTTACTTCACACTTCTGTTTTGAAACAAAAAGCGAGTTGGAATTTTGTCCAAAACAGAGCTTTCCAATTGTATCTGGCATTTAAATTCTGCTGTGTTTGAGTAATCATCAAAAAGATAAAGCTCCGTCTTGCAGGAATATATTTGGACGTGGAAAAACGCAGCAGACAGGTGACTGGCAGGAAGCGAGAGCGGCTGCTCCCACGCAGATGCAGACGACTAAATAAGTTTTGAGATCATCGTTCCCGTTCAGGTCTTTTCCTTTGATTCTTCAGATTATTTTTATGTTGGAGGCAAATAAGAAACAAAGACAAATCTGCAAAATGACAAGTCGGAGTTTATTGGAGCAGGAAAATAAGCCATTCACACCACTTCCCGGTTTGCTCTGAGAGGCAAAATCATTCACAATGGTGAATCATGGCAGCTAGAGCTGCTTGAAATTACTGCTTTCTGAAGTTAAATTGCTGCTGGCATGCATGGAATAAACAAAGATATTAGTTCAGTTTGTTTAAAAGTACAAATTCTCTTTAGCTGTGATTCCACATGTGCTTTTGTAGGGCCGACAGATGATCTTGTTTTCTGACAGATGATATTTAAGAACATCTCTGTGTTTTCTTTGGGTAACTACATAATTTTCAAGCAAAAACCCCATCAGGGATGATGAAGAAATGCACTCACTCCCATCTCCAATAGCCAAAATGGCAAGACGAGGTATGAGTCGCATCTCTTCAACAACTGAAACTGCTGCTGGTGAAAGTGTCTGATTCTTCTCCCTGACGTGAACATGACTTTTGGAAAGAAATCTGCTCCTTCTGCCTCCTGGGTGAAGGCATTAAGTCATCCAAGTTTTTTCTGTGAGGATGTCCTTAACATGGACTTTCAGAGTCAGCTGGGTACCTGTGAGTTTTAGAGATATTAAAGGTACTGTATAGGAGCTGAATTTCACATCTCCATAATGTAGTTTTTGGCAAGTCTTATTCCTTCCCACGTGTTGGTGACAGCAGATAGGTGGTTTATTACAACAAAAATATAGCTCCTGAAATTCAGCTATTTGGACTGACCTGGGAGCGAGCTAGGTGGGAGCAAAGCTTTTGGAGCCCAGATTTAATAGTAAATAGGTGCTTCTCCAGCACAGCAGTTTCTGCCCTTTTGGCTTTTCCTGGTCATGTTGTTCCTTGGAGTTTCATACCTTTCTCTGTCTGCCAGTGAGCAGAAAGTGTTCCCTGCAACCCAAACAAAGTTTTCTCACACTGCTCTACCAAATTTAGCCTGTGTGTAAATGGGCACAACATCTGATGAGACCATCTGCTGTGATGCCTCCTCATGCCAAAGCTTTCCATTTCTTCTAGTTCGCAGACTATCAAGGTGGGATTTATCTGCTGTAGGTGTCTACGAGCATGCTTACCTCTGAGCAAATTGTTTAGATTTCCTTTGTACTTGATGGACAGCTTGTAGGATGTCATCTCACTTCAAACTGGACATGTAAAATGAGTCCTGTGAACAGTCCTTCCAGCTCTCAGTTTTCTGCAGTGTGTGTGCAGCTGACGTGTGTATTGTAAATGTCCAGAATTAGCGGTGGTGGATCCCCGCGTAGGTTGTGTGCAGACAGCAGAGGGTGCTGGAGTTTTTTTTCCTTTCAATGCACCTCCAAGGTTGCAGGATCATTATAACCTAAAATCAATTGGCTTTTATTCTGATTGCTGAACACACAGAAGCTAGGCAGGTGCAGCAAGAGAGGAGGTACTGAACTTGAGTTAAATGGACACTGTCACCTTCAAAATTCACACCTCTGCCAAAAACTCTGTATCTACCAAATCAGTAAGTGAAAAGAGATCATCATGATACGAATCAACGGAATTTATTTTTCTAATGAATTTTTTTACTAGGATTTTACCTCTCTCAAAACATATTTAGAAACTTCTTTTCAGGAAATGGAAAACAAAAGCCTCTACAATTCTTTATTTCAGAGAAGTCAGAGTCTAGAAAATTTTGCTCTGTCAGAAACACAACTTGCAGACATTATTAACCTCCAGCAAGTTGCCAATATAGACTTCTACGGATCAGAGTAACAGTGTTGTCAGCTGGCACCTCACTGCCTTATAGCAACCTCCAGATCTATACTAGAGCACTTACCAGGACCGTCAATCTCAGAGGCCAGGGCTGGAGGAAGGGTTTCCCTGTAAATGTCAGTTGTAAGACTTTCAAGAGCAGGATTTAAAAGAAGCAAGGGTAGCAAACCAGGCTGCCAGAGTGGAGTAACTCCCTTAAGCTCAAAAGAGCTTAAGTGACTTAAACTTCCCAAAGCCGAGCTTTCCCTGTCAGGACATGGACACACTGGCTGGTTGTAGAGTAAGTCTGAAATTCAGACTTGCTCCTCAGGTCCCATCCAGGCATGCCATGGATGAGGAGCTTGGGGGCTGTGTTTTGGGCTGTGTCACATGTGCTGACACATGTACTGCAGGTGGTGATGCTAACGGCAGAGCACGGGAGCGTGCATAGGGCAACGGCCACTTCACCTTCCAGTTAATGTACCCTTAGGTCCACCCATGTTTAAAAGCACAAATTTCACACCCTCAAGTTACAAGTCCAACTGATGGCAGAGCCAGGATTAAAACTCAGGAGTGACTGGCTTCTAGCCTATTTCTTAATCTATTAAATCACACAGTCTCTCTCCTGCTAACTCTCGCTGGTTACTGGGATTGCTTGGCAGCAGCAAGCCCAGCCTGATGTCTAATGCTGGCTCCGTTACCAAGTCAGCTTGGTTGCCAGCTCAAGGGCATCCAGTCAACAAATGTCTTATTTTTGGATCCTCCCATTCTCCTGAGACCATTGCTATGAAGAATGACCTCCCTTACCTCATTCACCTTGTTTGCTGTTCCCAACCCAGATAGTGTCGTGGCTATTGCATGAGTCAATTGTCCCATGGAGTAGTGGTCTCGCTGTGATGTTTTCATTAGCATTTGAACCAGAGCAGTGGTTGGCATCTGCAGGACATTTTAGATGAACATAGAAAAGTCTATATTTTAGTCATGTTAAAACTATGACTAAGCTAACAAAAGTCAGGAAATCCAAATTGCAGATTGATAGGTTGTCCTTGGATTGCCCTGCCATGTCTAGGCATGGGATGGTGGCACACCCGGGATTGAGCATTGAAGTCCACGCGGAGGTGCTTCTAGTGCCTGGGCACGGTGCGATGTGCTGAGGGTGGAGGAGCAGCTGCAAATACAGTTAGAACTTTTATGGGTTCATTTCTCTTCTTTTTAAGGTCAATCTATTCTACTCCAGCAGTTAACATTTTTTGTTTGCAGAATGTAATTTTGCAAAGGTACGTGCCTTCCTTGCATTGAAGTAGAAGTTTTTTTGGATCTGAAAGTCAGGGTAGTTTCTCCACCTCTGGAAGCGCTGCCAATGGCACACGGGTCCTTTTGCACAGCAACACACAGAAAACGCTTCCCAGTGAGAATGTGCTATTTCCCAGTTGTCTTTTTCTGTAGCCAACATCACGTCTGTGTTTCGATCTTTTTTTTTTTTTTTTTCCCCTGTATGCGTTTACAAGTGAGGACCCTCTTTATGAAATACACTATAAAAATCTGAAATCTTTCAGCTTGCCTGCAATACAAAGATTACAAAGGGTAGTAGAGAGTCACAGATTCTTATGCTAAACTATACTTTTTATGAGTACTTGGAAAGCCTTGTCTATGTTTCTTATTAGAACTGGTAAAATTATGCAGATCAAGTTAATTTTTGTAATTTCCAAATTTCTGGTTCTGTTCCAAAATGTAATTCTTTAAAATGTTTTTGCTTCTCCCATTACCAATGTAAATGGGTAATTTTCAGTTTCTTTTCTTTTGGCAGAGCGTTGCACATGCCACATTCAGCGTTCATAGCTTTCGCTGAGCGGGCTGACCCAGTTTTAGGGTGGAACTGCTTGACAATTTGATGCAAAAAAGAATGGCGTTTAAATATAGGATCGGATTTTGCAACCCGATAAGCAGCACCAATCCCAACTTGAGTAATCCAGGGACCTTGCAAGCTCTCCTCTGGGCACGCTGTCGGTCCCGGCGGCTCGGCGCTATCTCTCGGGGCGGCTGGGAGTTACAATTGCCCTGTGACTTCCTCCTCCCTCCTCGCAAGGAGAGGATGGGAATTTGCTGAAGGCTTTTATCAGCAATATGCATCTGCCCCCATTCTCACTCAGTGGCTCTCGCCAACGAGTGGGAAAAGTCGGGCCAACGCGTAATCTGCTCCCAGCTTGCTTCCTGCCGCCGTGCCCCAGGGATGGAGGAAGCAGACAAGTGGCCCTGTGTGCTCTCTCTTTGCCAGGCCCAAAAGTTCAAGAGGCTCAGGGAGACAGAAGAGAGTTTCTTGCTCCCTTTTGCAAGGGATATTGCATATTTAATGCTGCAATATAGTAAAAGTCTGAAAAGATGAGTTATACGGGACAAAACCCAGATGAACCTTACAACTTCAAGCTCTTTGGACACCTGCTGACTGAATTTTGGCCACTTACTCTGTACAGTCTGATGTGCCATCTGAAGAGTCTTCCAGTTAAATGAGGTGTCACCTTAAGGTTTCATTTTGTACTTTTGCTCTGTCTGCAGTTTGAGTGTTCCTGGGGCTATGACTTGATTTATTTCTTTGTCAGTTCAAAAAGCTTTTGCATCAAGAGTTTCTCTTGTGTCTACAAAAGTTATTTTTGATGAAGTGTGGGATGGAAGGGATATGTCTACTCCTGGTGCAGGTAATTTAAATAAGTTTGGTAGAAGCTCCTGGATATGAAAGACCCATATATAAGGCCAGACAGTGAGAGCACAGGGAGCACGCTGGGGTCTGAACAATCTCCCACAGCATCCTGGAAACCACCAGCGAAAGGCAGAGCAGAAGCTGTGCTGTCGCAAAGGAAGATGAGCCCTCCAGATGTGGGCAAAGGCTGCCTTTTCACTATTTATCTGCAGCTCTTGGCACTACAGTGTCTTGATCCCCCCAAAAAACCATGAGGTGCGACTCTGGTATAAACAGTAGGAACATAGCTGGTCTCTTTTGCCCTTGCTGCTGTACGAATGGGAGAAGACACTGCTTAAGCCAGAAAAGCCATGCTGGTGGGAGCAATTGTCCACACGAGCCCCATGTTTGCTCAGAACTGTAGAGCTTTGTTTCTCTCTTTTTTAAAATATTTTTTTTCTTTTTTCCAGAGCAACATCGTTGGTGAAATCCTGCTCCCATTTAAATCACGGGAGTTTTGTCGTGGACTTTTATGGTGCCAGGATTTCTCTCCATGTGTTTTTTTAGCACCTGAGCTTAGGTAGGGTTCAGGAGAATGCAGACACAATTAGCCCAGCCTTCCTGTGTTGTATCAAGGTCTGGAGTTAACAAGGCAGTTGCAAAGCATGGCACATAATGCATTTCTGCATTAAATACACCCACATTATCTTACATCCCAAGCAGCCCAGATTGTCAGTAGACAATTATGGGTTTTGCTGGGTTTATTTTGATTGGCCTGCTCTCAGTTTTCCATAGTGGTACTCTATTTGTAAAAACAGATCATTAATGATAACAACAGATGACATGTGTCTGAAATATGGGGTGGACAAGGGAGTTAGTTTTTCTTCCTATTTTTTTTTTTTCCTGAGTGTCTGCACTTTGACAGCACGTTTGCCAGGCTGTCACTTGGTTGAGAGATTCACAAGATTAGGACCTCATTGTGTGAATGTTTTCACAGCACTTGTTGCTATAAAGAATCTTCACACTTTGGTGGATGAAATCTGGACTCCTAGACACAAACTGTTAAGAAGCAATCATAACAATTAGCTAATGTGTCAACAATTAGCACTTTCCATCAACCGGCATTGAGTGGAACCTTCTTCTTATCCATACGCAGACAAAAATGCAATGATGTAGTAAAGAAAAGCAGTGAAGTTGGCTGCACTCGTCCCTTGCTGTAGCCAACAAACTCCCATGGGTATTGTTTACAATGATTATTCTTCCATTATGATGTTATTGCACAGGTCAGGGGTGGTAGCTAGACTGAAAATAAGCTTTTTTTTTTCTTTTCTTTTTTTTTTTTTCTTAAACTCTTGGCTGCTTTTACAAAAGTACAACAGAAACAACTGCTGTGAAAAGGTCAGCCAGTAACAGTACTTCAGTGTTTAACTGGTAAATATTTCAAAATAGTATTTCTAATATTTTACCATTTGGAAGTTTTTCAATGCATCTCCAGTCCAGCGCAACTCAATCAATGTAAGATTTCCACGGTCTCCACTGGGAATTCTTTACAATGGGTACGTTATAGTCTGTTACTGTGTCTACCACCAGTTGGTCAGAATTTGTTTTAATATCTTTTTATATGGTATATTACTGGCAGTAATATAAAAAGCACTGTTTTCTCAAGTATTTTACATATCTCCATATGTAAGGTCTGACATGACCTTGCAGCCTCTCTTACCCATACAGTAGCTTCTTAGAAGACAATGCTTTTGACTGGAAAGAAGACCAGAGTCTTCTCCAAGCAAATGTCTTTTGGGAATGTTTCCTGTAATGCATGGGGTTCGTAACAGGCTGCTGCGAGACAAACATAAAGTACTGCAGCATCGGTGAGGGTTTCTCTGGTTAATTGTGGAGCTGGAGCCAAAGTGAAACCATCTTAAAAACAAGCAGTACAGTTTCTAAAAGTAACACGCTGCTTGACTGCAAGCCAAAGCAACTGATTTAAAACAGGGTACGGTGCTCCAGCACAGCCTCATCTGGTACAGCACCCTGGTAGCTGCAGTTTGGACCATGTTTGTACATTCAGGAATTACTTGACAACTCAATAAAGAAGGCATTGCGGTAATCTGAACAAAAAGGTGGAGCTAAGAATGTAAATAGAAACAACAGTAATCAAAGTTTACCAATTTTGCTAAGTTCAGCATATGCTACTTTGCTGTAACAAGGGAAAAGGACAACCCTGTGGTTTAGGGGCAGATGCACCATCTTCCCAACTCTTCCCAAATTTACCCATGACTTTGTGCAAACCTAAGCCCTCAGTGTATCTCAATTGCCTCCTTTTAATCCCAATTCTTCCCTGTCCCCTCCTTCCAGCCTGGGACATTGTGATACTATACAAATGTTTGAGATTTTTGGAGTGGTGGTGGGGGAGTATAATTACACTAAGGATTATTAATATGGGAGATATGGTCAATAAATGTGAGAGGGGTTGAGTAATGCAGGAACATTCTTTACAAATTCTTTAGTAATGGAGTAGGCAGAGTGCCACAGACAAAGAAAATCCTCTGAATTGCAAGTGTGTTCTTATGGCTTTTGCCAAGACGATGACAAAACCCGTTCTTTCTTCTCGCATTAGGACTCCTATTCAACGATACACTTAAGCAAGTTCTTAAATTCCGTTGACATTTGAAAGCACTGTTGACTTTAATAGGACTTAAACACCTGTTCATGGTTAATTGTGTACTTTCAGGGCTTTTCTTGAAGAAAAAAAAAAAGATGGATAGACTTAGGCATGTGCTTAAAGTTAAGCAGGTGCTTAAGTGCTTTGCAAAGCTGAAGCCTTAGAACCAAGTCTCATCCCCTCTGAAGTCAGAGGATGGGTTTTCCCTGCAGTGTGCCTGGTGCGGAGGAGCAATTTGTTTAAGTGACAAAATGAAGTCACGAGAAACATCTGAAGAAAAATTTTTTTTTTTTTCAACAGCACCCAACCATGGGTGCCAGCTGCTGAACAACTGAATTAGAAAATTAATTTACAACCAGACTAAATGGATGGAACCAAAATCTCTTCAAACATTAACAGCTACGGACCCAGATTTTATCACTTGCTAATTCTAATCGTACCTTGAAAAAAGCCAGTTTTCTACAGGCATAACACTAGAGTCGCTCCTGGCCAGTGCAGGGCTTGAACCCTGCAAGTGAAGGCAGTGGTCCTGCCGGGACAGGCGACTGCCCTTGGGTAAGATGGGAGAGGAGAAATGTTTTTTCCTCTGCGAAAGGTCTGCTTTGGCATAGGCAGTGATTGATGGTTCAGAAATGACAGTGCCAGGGGTGGTTTTCCTGCCCCTTAGCCTGGAATTAGGCAACTAGCTTTTGGGTGATGATGGGGTTACAGTGCCTCACTCTCCTTGAGAGCTGCCCTGGATGCCTCTTCGTCTCCACTCCCTGCCTGGGAGGAGAAGACAATGCTTCTGCTCTCTTCCCTTCTCTTGGTTAGTATTATAAGTCCCTACACGAGGGACTGTCTTGCTAGAAGGTGACGTGTAATGCTCAGTGAAGTGGATCCTGCTTGGGACTTCTAGGTAGTGCAGTAACAAAGTAAAAAAAAAAAAAAGAAAGTAGTCAAATAAATGCAAATTTGGGGATCAGAATCTTACTTTAAGGTTAAAAAATAGTACCTTGGCTTCCCTCCCCACCCCAATCTACTGAGCAGAGCAGTGTTTATACTTTCTTATGGTCAACATCCTGAAAGAAGGACACCATCCAACAGGGATGATCAGAGGTATGGTGCCACTGTGAGAGTCACCTTCAAAGCGTGGACGTGCCACCACTGTCCTCTTGGAGAAACCAGAAGAGAGTGATTTAAACCTTTCTGTTTACTGTGAACCTCAGCCATCTTGCGCCGTGCAGGCAGGCTGTTGAGCTGCAGGCTGGGCTGCAGAAACAGTGGGGTGCTTTGGTAGGAACGGGTTGTGGCTGGCAGAGATCTGAGATGTTGGTCCTGCTCCCGTGGTGGGGTCAGACCTTGGAGATGCCACAGAGGTGATGGTGGTTCACCACGCCACGGTGAATCTGAAAACATGGGTGCCTTGGGGAGTGAATAGGTCCTCCATCAGTGCCTTGATGATGAGTCTGGCCATATTTGGTGGTTTTCTCAAAGCTCCATTTCCTTCAGTATTGTGATTAAGTGACAATGTCGTCTTTTATAAAAAAAAAAAAAAAAAAGAAAAAGAAAAAAAAAAAAGAAAGAAGTTTCCAGCCTTTGTGGTAGCAGAGATAAGCTGGAAAATGTGAGCCTAAAACATTCCCAAATAAGAAGGCAAATAATTAGAATCCAGAATGCATTTGTAACAACAAAAAGACCCAAACGAAAAATAAGAAAAAAAATTAAGCTGTATTCCTTGCCGAGTGCATTTGAACAGTTGAAAGTTAGTATCACTGCCTTGTTCACAGAAGGTGAGGGATGCCTGGTGCAGGTACCCTGCCCAGGACTCTTTTTGTAATTTAACCCCTTCACCACGAAACTGTGATAAAGTTAAATGCAGTTTAAGTGGTTCAGGGGGGATTATGGGGCTGTGGCTGGAGGGATGGATTCCTTGCCTGGCTGTAAGAGTTTCTGGAGAGGATGTACATATGTAAGCTGGACAGGAGGAGTTTTATCCTCTGTCAGGAATCTGATAACCAGAGTGAAGAGTTTCACACGAGAGCTACCAATTCCTGTCCACACTGCATTGCAGATTAATAGGAAAATAAAATTCTCAATTTTTCTTATTCAGCTTATTTACAAAATGAAACTTGTTCATATCAGAGAATGGCAAGCAATCCTCGCCACTGCAGAAAGGAGAGCGAAAACAAGGAGAGCCAGGTGCTCCAAATAAGAAAATGTCAGGAAGGCTCTACGTCTCCGCCGAGCAGCCTGTGCTATAAATTGTGGCAATGCCACCATTGTGACCTGGAGCCTGGGGGAAGTGAATAGTATAAAAATGATAAATCACAGTCAGAGTTCCAGATCTTAATCAGACAAAGAAAGCTGGTTCCATTATCAGACAGATTTATATAATCGCTTACTAATAACACTGTGTCCTTCCTCTGGTTTCTTCTAGTAGACATGGGGTAAGACCCCAGATAGCAATCCTGAGGTCACTTCTGTCCTGACATCGGAAGGGAGCAGTGCTCTTCCAGCCTGACCTTCTGCGTCACACAGGCAATAGTTTTCTTGCATTAATACCTGCTTGGACTAGAGCATCGCTCTTAGGAAAGCAGTGAATCCTGCTACTGAGTGAGCACAGCATCTGGTGAAGTTTCCTAACGATTATTCTTGGTTGTATTCCTCATTGCAGCATTTTCAGCTTCCAGCCACTGCTCTCATACATCAGTTTACTTCAGCTCAAGAGATTTCCATGATCAGACCACTGTGATCTTCTTGCCCCCTACCCTCTACATAAGCTAAAGAAACTGTTCCCTACATTTTTCACTACAAAGGCGCACGTTCTGATCTGTTCATCATTTTTATCGCTCTTCTTTTGAATCCTCTGTAATATTTCACACTCTTTCTTGAAGCTTAGGTGCCAGACCTCATGGCAGTTCTCCGGGAGTGTTTGCGTTGGTGCCACCACGGTGGCATCTCTGCTGTGTCACAGGCAGGTCTGTCTGGTGCTGCCCATCTTTCAGAGGAGCCCAGTTCTTCTGCCGCTTTGGTGTCTTCCCTGCTCATAACCTGTCAATTTCTGCATTTTCTGCCTCCTGTTCTGAATATTAGTCAGGTGTTTCTTCCTTGTCATTGATTAAAAACTCTGATCGTGGTAATGCCAGAAAGTGATTCTTGTAGGAGTCTTGGGAAAATATAGTTACTTGATGATGATTTCCCATTTGCAGTTGCATTTAAACTTGTCTTTTAGTTGTGTGTATTCTGTATCATTCTATTTGATTCCATTATCAGAGAAAATATAATCACTTACTAGAAAAGCCTTCTGCATGTCTCAGTCTCTAAAATACCATCTAAGGATTTATACTGTAATATAAATTCATAACTATTATCCAGCCAAAGCTTTTGAATAGTTAAAGTATATTATGTGCCCAGAACTACCTTTGTCAGAAAAACTTATATAAAAAAAAATTCCATTTACTTTGATAGCACCTATTATCTATAAATACATATCAATTAGCATTAACTATAAATATATTACTTTAATTCCTAAGGAAGAAAACCCTGTTGGTTAAGGAAATAACTGTAGTGTAATTTGCCTGCTCTGATATCAGGTCGACCTGTCTTTACCTGACTGCTCCCTCTGGCCCATCGCAGATACCAGAACCAGGCTGGCTTTCCTGCAGTCCTCTGAAACCGGCACTTTCTTCTTAGAAATCCACATTCACAATTCAGGGGATGTCTCCTTCAGCTGCCTTAAAACTCTTGCATGCCAGTTGTTTGGATAAGTTAATATAAAAAATCTGGCTTTCACAGCTGCAATTTAATTCCCGTCTGGGCTATTTTGAGATTGGGTCATTGTTGCGTGTATGTGTGATATGACATTTTTCCCCAAATATTTTGCAGAAGTATCTGTTTGAGCAGTTCTTGCTTTTGTACCTTATTTTTGACAATTAAGAAGTGCCATAATTCAGATTACTTTTGTTCCTACTGAACTTGAGTTTTTCTTGTGTCGTTATTTTCCTCTGGCAAATTTCTGTAATTTATAGCTTCAAATTAACATTTATGACTGTTAGCTTCCCTCTTTTCTATTATATTTATATCAGCTCCCACTTCCCCTCCAAGTGACACTGTTTTATAGGTTTTCTGTTTTTTTACTTTTGTGGCAACTTACTTTCTCAGCTACAGAATAAAGCCTTGTAAACATCTTGTAAAATGTTAGCCAATCCCAAGTATCATTCCCATACTTCTATTTAATTTCTCCTTTTCCACTGAATAGTTTGATAATTGTTTTCAGCTTTGTAAAACCATCCCTTAGAGCAGTAAGTGTGTTAACTGGTGGGACTTTTATTCTTATTACACATAATGAAAGTAATTAATGTGATTTCATGCGAACTGGGTGTCATCTGTAATGCGGGTCTCTATTTATTATTGCAGTGTGTGAATCCCAGCGGGAATTGTATTTTCCCAAACCCCCATATTACTTTCTAAGTAAACAGGGGATTTCCTGAACGCATATTTTGTTGCTGAAGCCCATGTAGTCAGTGATGGTAGGACCATATACTTGTACCAGCTCTCTATTTTTTTACACAAAAACACTGCTACAGAAAGATCAGTGTGTTGGGAGATGTCTCTGCACCATCTTCTTTTTCCTTGGGGGAAAGAAAAAGAGGATGGGGGGAAATTTGTGCCCCTGCGCTGTGAAGCGTGCTGTCCAGACACCTGTACATAACGTGAAGTTAAATAGGGGAAATAATAGGGAAACCATTTCTGTTGTCATTTCCATTTGGATCATCCTCATCATCACATTTCAGGGTGACAGGTACAGAAATAATGTGTGAAAGTCTCTTTACATGGTGCATTTTGCAAGGCTGCACCTGTGTTCAAGTAGTCAGTCTAAAACAGGCACTACGATAAGGATTTGAACTATTTGTGTATGTCTGTGTACAAGTGTACACCTATATCTACAGAAAATTAAATTATGCGTTAGTGCCAAATACGTTTGAGTGGACTGGGAAAGACTCGGGAAGATGCTGGGTCTTTTTGCTATGATATTTTCTGGTAATTAAACAGTTCTCTATTTTATAATAGTTAATGAAAATGAGAGTGGTTGGAAGGGTTATTTCTGTCTGTTGCTATTAGATTCTCCAGATTTGCTGACCCTGAATAATTAAATGTTTTTGATCACTCCGTTTATATTGCCTAGAACTGAAGTAATTCTGATCCCTCAGCAAACTTGAAGCACAGCATGGAACATACTGAAAGGCGCCAAAAGATGAAACATTTCAGTTTTGTGGTTCACATCTGTCTGTCCTGAGACCAGGAGACCATTATAATACACTTAGAGCATTTAAAAGCTCCTCAGGGTTGAAAGCCCCGATTAGGGCAGTATCTGTTCACGTGTGGGAGTCCTGCCGGTGCCAAACCTGGGAGCAAGGAGCCCTCGGGTCCCTTTTCTATGGGAAAAGATGTTAATAATGTTGGGTGGTGGGGGAAAAATAAGGGGAAAATGTAATCAAGGAGACCCTGACACTGAAGTGAAAATAGCAATGTACACATCCATCAGTTTGTACTGTTTTTACAGAGAGTATAAAATATTTAAACTGAAGCCATTAATCATCCTGCTCCTCCGTTCTAATCCATGGGAACCACAGGAGGTCACCAAATATGCATTTAATATAAAAGAATGAAAAATATTGGAGGGAAAAGTAATGTAGTCTAAGAGCTAGAAATGCTAAGAGCAAAAAAATTTCAAGCACAAATTTTGCTAAAAATGAAAATAGTATTTTCATAATGTTCCGTTGGAAAATCATTACATTTTGGGCAGCAACTCAAAATATATTTAGAATTAGTTAAAAAAAAATACCTAAGATGGAAATCGGTTTTATTTCTTGATTTTTTTTTTTTTTTTTTTTAAGATGCTGCTGGACAGGAGCATTCTCTATTTTGTTTATTTTGATAAAATCCCAACATCGCTCATGGAAAGCAGATGCTTCTTGCAGAACCCATTGCCAGGTTCACATTCCAGGTTTCCATCAGGTAATTTTGGTGGATGTTTTAAAACCCTCACACCATTGGGTTTTGTGCCCTAGGCTGATATTGCCCCCCCGATTTCAATACCTAAAGGTGAGAGGGGAGTGAGAGGGGATGCCTTTCCGTACTTTCACTGGATGCCTTGGGTGTTGGTGTGGAGAGGCTTTAAAGCCAAGGACTGTGGCTAAGCTGCAGCTCTGTGATTTATCTAATATTGTTTGAGTTTCCTGGAGTAAGCCTGGCTATTTATTAATTTATTTATTTACTGGTACTACAATGGTGCCTGGAGCCAGGGCTCGCTGTGCTGCGAGGAGATACCTCGGTACGGGGAGGCGAGGGATGACAGAAGCAGACTAGCTGCCCAGCCAAGGACTGGAAGGAGCAAATATTTCCATTATCCAGGGGCGGTATCCTACGCCTGCTATAAGTGCTAACGAGAGCCGGCATGCAAAGTGAGAGCACAGAGTGCTGCTGTGCCTTGTGCCGCCTGGGAATGCGGGGAGAGACGGCAACGTGCGGCAGAACGATGGGTTTCCAAAACCTGCATTCAGCTTTGGCACAATACAGCCACTGTAGAAGAAGACATTAGGAACAAAAAATAAAGCTTGAAGCTTCAAGAGCAGGCTGCCAGAATTATTAAGAAAAACATCAAAATGATGCCATTAAAAACAGATGGGGATTCTATAAAGTATTGAAAAGAAAATGTTTAATTATGAGCCTTATGCAAAACCCATCAAAGTTGGATTAATATTATAGTGCTGTTGCTGTAGAGGGTTTAAGTAGTCCGTGGTGGAACATTAATCTTTCACTCCTTTAAAAATAATGTTTTCCTTTTGTTGATGACAAATTCCATCTCTTCACTGTTGAAATCATATATCCAGATTAATAGCATCTAACATAATGAAATCAAAAGGCACAGGTAATATGGATTAGTTTAGAAAACAACAACAACGAGGGGGAAAAAAAAGACCCAAGGGGAAAAAAAACTTCACTGGATGAGTGCTTTTGTCAACATCACTGTATTTTTTCCTGTTGTTAAAGGAGGAGGGGATAGTCTCTCTTCGTAGGTATCCTTGTCTGTCTGGGATATCGTGTCGTGACTGTGTATCTATAGTATTTTCATAAGTGTTTCAAACAGAGGATGCTTTACAATTTTTTGGGGTGGGGGAGTCTTGTCTGTCTTGAGTTTCTGGAACATGGCCCATGGCTGCGCAATCTGAACACCTCTGGCAAAAAGTGCTGCCGTGAATCTGCCTCTCCCAGCTCAGCCGGCTGGAACAGCTAGAAAGAATTTCTGGGATTTCATTTAATAAACGTATCTGAAGTGTGGAGTTGCCGGTGCAGGGAGGGTCATTCTGGGAAAGCCAAGCTGCAGGGCTGCTTTTCCCACCTCCCCTCGCCACAGCATCGCTCTGTCCCCTCCTTCTGCGAGGGCTTCAGGCTGCCTCGGTGGGTGCCCTGCCTGCGCGGACCAGGCACTGCCCGGCGTTCCCCATCACTGCTGGGATCTGTACCGCCTGCCTGCGCGGAGAGATTTGTACTCCAGGCCAGAAGTTTCAATCTCCTTCTGCATCAGTCAGGGTGAACATCGGAGGAGCTAGAAAATTTTTTCACATGTGTCACGATGTTTTCAGATTTCTCCCTAGTGGGGTTGGGCACAGGTGTGAGCTGCTGCTTTCGGTGGGAGAAAAACGCAAAGTAAAACCTTTTCCCTCTAGCCTATGTCATCCTGGTGTCTGGACTTGGACTCTTAGGTAAATAAGGCAAGGGGATTTTGTTCCCGTGTTTTTTCTCATCACCTGTTCTCTTTTCAGGGCTGGGTTGGGGTGCTTGGTGCATTAACCCATGTGTTGGGATTCACTGCCCTGGCACTCCATCACATGTCTTTCCAATGTTTGCAGCCAACTCTTTGTGCATTACCTGTGCTGTTTAGTGCTCAGCTGCTTTATACAATGAACCATAGGGTCAAAAACCTGTATGCTGTATTCACTTAATACAACAGGAAAAATTTCCCTTCTCCCCCCGCCCCCCCCCCCAAAAAAAAAAAAAAAATCTGTGCTATATTGAATCACCAGGTACACCAAAAGCAGGCTCTTATTTTAGCAAAATATCAGCACTGACTGCCAAGGTAGATTTAAGGTATTCATTACAAAATATTTTGTCCTGGGCTTTAAGAATAATGCACTTTCAGTACAAAGAAATGGTTATTCTGAACATTGGACATTTTTTTAGTTATTTACAATAGGTTTCAAGATTTAGAATTACCATGAAAGATTTACTTATATTGCAGTTCATGTAAAATTTAAAATCAATAAAGTAAATAAATTTAGCTTGTCTGCCGGAATCGATTTCCTCCTATGCTAACGCAGCCCTGTAATACTGTACTTTCTTATCTCCGATGTCATCCTCTAGTGATAGTTTCAGGGTTGCAATTCTGCTATGTTATCATGTCCTTTGCGACATAGTGTGCCTCTGAGTCACCCGCGACTTCAATATTTCAAACCTGGGTTATGAACGTTGCCTCCCCCCGAACGGGGAGCTGCCGGCTGCTGGGAGCCAGGCTCCCTCCCAGCCCCGTGCTCTCCCAGCCGGCGGACGGGGGAAATTGGAGGTGGCCCCTGGGTAAATGGAGAAAGGGAAATGTTGCTGCTGAAATAGGGTGGCTGGGCTCCAGCGCTGCTGAGATACGCATGGAAAAGAGCTGAGAGGTCCTTTGGGAGGGCATCCTCACTGGAGAGGGAGTAGGAATTACCCCTTGTTTTTCCCACTTTTTCCAAAGATACCAATCTAGGGCTTGGGAACAAACAGAGGTTCCTTTTTTTCTTCCTCCCCCTTTTTTTTTTTCTTTCTTTTTTTTTTTTTTTTTTTTAATTTGTAGGATTTAGATGACAACGAAAAGCAAATGTGCTCATCCAGCTGTTGCGTTGGTATGTTCCTCAGCATGAAAGATGGGGCAATTACAGTGTGCACTGAAAGAGAAGAGACCTCCCGTGATGGTCTTCCATTGAGTTTGTCATCTTTTTTTTATATAGATGCCTCAGTCAGAGGTAGCTTGTAAGTGGTCATAGATGAATCGCAATGGAGGACTGGCTTCTGAGCAGGATACAGGGCTGTGGCGGTGAGCAGCCTGCGGTCCATGTGTGGGTGATCTGGTTCCCAGAGATCCACAGCTGTTTTGGGGGGCTCCTCTTATCTCCCACCCCTGGGCAGCACTTTTCAGTGGGGCAATGGGAGCAGACTATGACCGTAACGTTACATCAACCAACCTACATTTCAAATGTGCAGAATACAGGAAGGGTGGGCAAGCACAAGGAAAGCTTTGTGCAGTGGTGGGTTGCTGTATTTAATTTTTATTTCGGTACCCAAATGAAAATGTTACCCGAAAATATAATGGAAGGCTACGGGTATCCTTTGGCACAAAAATAAATCCTTTAGTTCCCAGTCTGTAATGTGAAATTGCATTCTTAATGTTTTCTGGATCTATGGCATGACTGGTAAAGGCTTTATTGCATTGACAGGTTTGGCTTTCTGATTAAAAAGGGATTATCTGTTGCCGAATGGAGGACAGTGGTTTTATTTTACAAGTTCAGTGATTTAAAGTTTGGTCCTGTTCTGCATTAGAACAACGCAAAACTTTGCAAACAGGTTTGTAAAATCAAATTATGTGGCAATGACAGCGTCCGCACCTGAGCACGGTTTTCAATTCAATCTGTCTCTCTGATTAGAAGTAACTAGAGGGTCATGGATTTCAGAGACCCTTACCTAAAAAAGTTGTCAAAACTGATACACCTTTGGAAGATGCCCTGGCATGAATGAAATGCCATGCTGAAGGAAAACACTTGGTCAGAAATGTTGCAGCCAGCTCCAGGTTTAACCCTTTGCAGCCTCATTAGTGTTCCCCGTGGAGGCACAAATGATAACGTGAGCTGTGGACCTACATTGCAGTGCTGTCAAGAAGTTTGCCCAGCAGACTAGACACAGCTGCACCATTCAAGGGATTTGGAGGAAAATAATCCTTGCAACAATAATAATCTAAAACTGATGAACTTCAAAAATATTGGATTTACTTATTAAAAAAGGAAACACATAAATACAAATGCTTTGATTCTGGGTCTGGCAAAAGAGTAACTGTTTTTATAGCCAAGCAAACACTGTTCTTTTAGGGCAGTACTCTGGTTTCACGTGAAGTGAAATGTTTCTTTTTTATTACTTACAAAAGAAAAGAAAATATCAACCCCGTCTGTCAGTGTTGCTGTCGAGTTTAAGACGGAGCACCCTTCCGGAAGCTGCAAGGAAGATGTCTATAAAATGTTAGGCAGATTTAAAGGAAAAAAAATAATAGGGAGAACAGAAAACAGAAAAAGAGAGGGCATAGTGATATAATAATAATAATAATAAAAATAATAATATTAAAAGGCGCAGATCTCTTTCTGGTTTAAGTTAGGATAAATTCAAGTGAAACTAGTAATGTGGTGCATGTATACCAGTGCAGCAGCAAAAGGTTTACATACATCCAAAGCTCATGAATTTGAGCAAATAAATACAAGCTATGTATATGAGTTTTATTTGTTTTCTGACTCATGTCTGATGCATGGAGGTGAAGAGAGGAGCAGAGTTGTCCTTCAGGCCGGAGCTGATGGTGAACTTGGAGCATTAAGTTAGATGAAGTTGCAGGATCGCCGTTTGGGCTCTGTAGCTGCTGGCAGTTTTTGCAGGT
This sequence comes from Aquila chrysaetos chrysaetos, assembly GCF_900496995.4. Classification (NCBI taxonomy): domain Eukaryota; kingdom Metazoa; phylum Chordata; class Aves; order Accipitriformes; family Accipitridae; genus Aquila; species Aquila chrysaetos. The sequence continues at coordinate 5,813,821 of NC_044013.1, read as the reverse complement.
GATTTTGAGCACGATGTTATTCTAGCCCAAATACAATTCATATACCGTGTTGGTCAGCCTTAGAGAAAACAAGATGTGCTGGATTGAGTATGTGCATTAATGACCAGGTTTTCCCAGATGCAGAGTTGTACAACTCCTGAGGCTGTTTCTCACTAGAAAACTTGGCCAAGATGTAGGGAATTGGGCTAATTAAGAAGATGTTAAACACAGCTCTGCAGTAACAGCAGCTGACTGGCACGTTGTCTGGAACAAGAGGCATACTGAGCCTGACTGTCACGAAGCTGAGAAAGGAAGAGTCTGTCGTTTTATTAACTGCAAAATTGTGTTTGATTGCGTTAGCGAGGCTCTCCTGGAGCAATGTAGCCTAATTTTCTGGGGAAGGCAGAGTGGGTGCCCGCAGGGAGAACACCATGCTCTGAAGGTCAGCCCGGGCTTTCATTTTTTCCTCCTGTTTTTTTGATAAACAGAGTTATGTTGTCAGAAATGAGCAGTGGTGGTTTGTCTCCTAAGCACCTACGGATGGGCTTGAACAAGTGCTTAATATTAAAACTACTAAGCATCAAGTCAAGAGATTTGCTGTCCTGTTCTGCACTGTTGAAAATCAGACCGCTTCTCCTGGCGCCGACATAAGGGGAAAGAAAATGTCTTTAGTCACCCATTTAGAAATGGTTCAGAAATGCTAGCCCAAACTTCTGAGATCTTTTTCCTTTCTACTTTGCCTATTTAGTAAATAGATAAACAATTAATCCCATACAGTGCCGTTTTTAATTCTATTATCTACTGATTTTTCACTGAGGACATAAGCTGTGTCCCTGCACTGGGTGACCGAGGTTTATTTCTGCACCCAAGAAGTTGTGATGCTCTGCTGCTCTGCCGGCAAAGCTCAGCCCCTGCAAAGCAGAAATGCTTGGGACCAGCCAGGAATATTTCTGCACGTATGTAATCAGCAGTGAGCTCGCAGACTTTATTTAAAGCTTCAACTTTTCTACACTTAGATTGTCAAATATTTTAAGCCTTTGCACCAAGTCATCCCTTCCACTCCTTTTTAATTTTGTAGAATTTAATTTTGAATTTTCTTTCACTGAATGTGATTGTTTGGATTAGCTTATCGTGATTGTACTGACTTTGGGTCGGATTGCATTTCTGTAGTATTCAGTCCCTGGCTGTAAACCGTTTCAGGTGAGATACCAAATTTTTACCACAGATTGTTAGCAGTTGATATATGAATAAGAGATACCCTTATGTCCTTGGTTTTGTTATTTATTTGTAGAAGTAAAGGCTTAAATTATTTCTTTTTAAGTAGTACTTTGGGTAACTGAAGGCAGGTTCAAATCTGCAGTATGATCCCAAAGAAGTCATGGCCATGGTTCTGTGCTGGTCAGGCCGTTATCTTGCGTTTACATTTTTCACCAAGACCAATCAAATCTGACCCCAAAATCAAAAGGTTTTTTTTTTTTTTTTTTCCAAGTAATGAAAACAAATAAGGCCTTCTCCTCCCTTGGGCAGGCAGGGGCACTTTTATCAGAGATGTTTTCCTGTTCAGACTGAGGATGCCGGGCTGGCTCCCTGATGCTCGGTGCGGTGCCTTTAACTCAGCCACCGACGCAGCGACTTCTGCCCATCGTTTTGGAGAGTTCATGAGCGTAATACTGCAGAAATATGAAGCTATGATGCCGGTCACCATTTACTGACTGCTGTCATGTGGTTAATCCGGTATTTCCTCTGAGAGGGGTGATATAATAACAGACTGGGGGTTTAATTTTGATGGTTATTAATGTGTGATCCTGTGTGGTTTGGGGTGTATTAATTAGGATGTGGGAATAACTGAAAGCAGATAAAGGGATGGGTCAGGCTGACAAGCTCCTATATTATTAACTTTGTCATATCAAGTATTTATACTGATCCAGCTGCTGGACCCTTGTATACACTCCTCCACCTTGAGCTGTAGATGAGATTGAATTCATGTCTGTGCTCATCTTTCTCAAGACAGAGAAAGAAGACACTGGAGGAGGGACATGATGTCAAATGGGCAACCTTGGCTTGCAGAGATGCCTGGTTTCCTTGCTCCCATACACACAAACCCAGCTGTAAATGTCAAACATTCCCAGTGTTTTACCCTTTGGGTCTTATCTGCACCAAAAATCAAGAAGTGAACAAAGTATTGGGGCAAACTGTGAAAATATAAGGTGGGAGCCTAGCCCTTGCTTAATTTAATTGTGTACCTAGAAAGCTGTAAATCTTCCCACAAAAAATCTTCCCTCCTGGTGCCAAAAAAAGCATGAGAGCCCATATCCATAGTGCAAGGAAAATATGAGAGGGTAGAGCAGGGGGACATAAGGATTTTGGGCAAGCTTGGCTTGACCCCGCTGAGCCCTTGTTTCCCTGCGGCTGGAGGAGAGGTGAAGGATGTCCCTATCCCTGCCACATGCTCCAGAGAGCAGGCTGGAGGGTCTAGTGATCTCTGTGGGCAAAATGGCAGGATTTATTTTCTGAGGGGCAGTTTCTGCTCTTATAACACAGACTTTGAGACAAGCTATTAAATTTAGAAGGGGTTTTTAAGTTATTATTTTGGTTAATTTATTGGTCAGCTCCAGCTGCTGCCATTTCAGGTTGATGATGGCTGTTTTCTGTCCTCCTTTTGTACACGTACGTGCAAGTTCTGCATGATCCTGGGTGCATCCCTCAGCGCCGCTGAGCTCCTCTTGGGTCGAGGGGCCGGAGCGCTGGGATTTCACATGGCCCCAGCATGCGTTTTTCTGCGCTATCTCCAAAATCAACCCCGCGCCTCCTCCTCCTCCTCCTCCTCGTTTATCAGCCAGAGCACACAGACAGATAACATCCTCGTGACGTGGCCCTGACCTTTGTCAACCTTTGTTAAGGCTCCATCTGAAGTCCGGCCGAGTGTTTGTAAACAGGATGTAATTAAGGCTGGGAACTGACAGCGCCTGATGGGAGGACAATGCGGAGCTGGCGGGACCCGGGCTGTCAGATGTCCGCCCGCATTGTGCTGTCGGTGCCGTCGCGGTAATTGGTGTCCTCTGGCCGAAGGAAGTGCACTCAACTCGGATTAATCTGCCGCAGTGCGGAGGCCATCCCCGCGAGCGCAAGTGTTTCCTCCGATAAACCCCTCCGGCCCCTTGGAGCGGGGCGGAGGGAGTCGGGAGAAAGCTGTGAAAGTTGAGACCGCGGTGACAGGTGCCCACCGAAAACTGGGAACAGGAAAGGTGTGGGGGGAGAAAAACCGGCAAAGACAAGACGTCTTCGCGGCTTGCCTTATCGGCCGGGCGAACGGGAGAGGTCGCGGGCTTATCGTGTTTCGGGGCAGCTGGAGCGAGCGCAGGAAGATGAGCGTGCAGAAGGGCTGCAGATAAATGCTGTCCGCGGGGCAGGGCTGGCTGGGGGCTGCAGGAGCAGGCGCCCGCGGCAGGGTTAGGGCAAGAGTTTAGTCCCAGATTTGGCCCTGGACAAAGTTTAAAACACATATACATGTATATACATACGTATGCATAAGTATAAAGTGTATATATATGCACATACATGTACACACACACACATATATGAAAACTAAGACTCCTAATTGAAGCAAAAATGTTTTTCTCTTTGGTTTTTTTTTAAAAAAATATATCCTGATCATGTTTTATAGCTAATTTTGTAGCCCTAAACTTGTGCATAAATAACTGAGAATAGAATTGACTGAAAGTAAGACTGAAACCTAGTGTCCAATTGTGTTTGTCCGCTGCTTGTCCACAGGTGAGTAAAAAGTTTGACTTCAAAATATTTTTATTTTTCATTACCTAAACCAAGCAAGTATGTTTCAAAGTATGTACCTTTTATTTTTCATTTTTACAGACTGACAGATGTCTGTCCATGTTAATCTTAAAGTTAGAGAAATATTCATGGGTGCACACTGTTTTAAGAAAATGTTGAGCATTCTCACTTTTTTGGCATACGTGTGCCTGAAAACGTTATGGTATGTTTTTCTTGTAGGTTTTAAATTGTATCATCCGGTTAAGGATTGTGCTGATTGCGTTACTACTTCAGGTTTATTCACTTAGAGTTTAACACACTGGATTCTATATTCATTAGGAATTTCAAATTGCCATTTTTATGTGAGAAATAAAGAGGCGCCCATGAACGTGAATCAGTGAATATATGAAAAGGCACATGACAAGGTCTGTCTTAAATATATAGAGCAAATGTTTCGGAAATTCAAATAACACTATGGCAGTTTCCCAAGAGAACATCCTTTGCAGCATCTGAGCACAGACCATTCATTGAGCATTTTAAACCCTGTTATTTAGGGCTGGAGGAGCCAGGTTGTGCTACCGTTGAAATCGATAGTCAAATTCTTGTTCTATTTTACTCCAAGGAGAGGTGAGCAATAGGAGGCGGATTCCCGATACCCCCAGTCCATGAGCTCTGCTGTGTTGGAAGGAAGTCGAGAAGGTGGCCACTGTGTTGGGAGTGGCTGTATCTCCAAATGACAATGACTTTTAGGGGACCTAGGAGAAAAAAGGGCTCAGGTAACTTTTTCCCAAATTTTGGGTCTGCTCAAGAAGAAAGCCTTAAAAATAAAGGAACACTAACCAAAAATCCACCTGTTCCTAGGAGAGAGGAGTGATTCTCAGCAGCCTACAAAGAGACTAAAAAAAAAATAATATATATATATATATATATATTTCACTGTGTGTATGTAAGAAGACAAACAAATGAATATTTTTTTCCTCAATGTGAGAAGGAAAACAGAAAAATATTCTTTGGCAGCCTTGAGAGTCATAGTTTACTCAGCTCAGAAATATGTCTCAAAGTTCAAACCAAAGTTGACCAATACTCCAAAGCTGCTTATAGCTGCAGATAGCGACATTTGTTTCCAGATGCTAACAGGAATAAGGTAGAAAAGAACAATAACGCCTGGAGCCCGTTGAATGGAAATGCCTTTTTTCCTATATTAGATCGTACATAGTTGTCAGACATCCATATCCCTGCACTAGTAAGACAGGCAGGGAGCGCAGCACTGTTAGAAGGTTTGCCAGGATTGGTTTTATGTACATGTGCGTCTCGTCTGCAGAGCACAATATGAAGCAGAGCCCTTCACTCAACAGGAGCAAATAAATACAAGAAAGCAAAGGGCTAAGTACAATGCCTTTGGGAGCAGAATAGGGCACGAGAGAAGGGGAGGATGGACGAAAGCCGCTGAGAGATGCAAACTGGCTCATGGCTAGAGAGAGATGGAGCAAACCAGAGCAAAACGGTTCCGCTTAACCTACCTAACCTGCTTAACTAAATAAACCATTACTGCAACATATAATGGGGTTTCCCTTAAAGACAACTGTCATTAGATGAAAGAGTTAAAGACAGAAAGCTCTGAAAGAATTAACTTTGATGTTTGAATATATTTTTTGGCATGTAAATACAGCCACCAAAGGAATAGGAACAAAATACCCAACGGGGTGAATATAAGGGTTTGGGGGGGGGGGGAGAGTGGGTCAGGGGTTTTTTTTGGTAGGTAAATCATTTTCTTTTTAAATGAAATTCTGTTTGACTGCATGAAATATGAACAGTAATTAAATGCACAGTCTGTGGGCCTTCCATACTTTAAAGCTCTTTCTTAAAAAAAACCCCAACACAACTGCTCACCTCAGACAGGCCAATTACCCAAGAATGATGGAGTCAAGAGGAAAGTAGCTAAATTTCTTTACTTGAATGATCACAACCACAAGCCAGTGATTAGTCCCTGCAGCACCAGCGGGGATGTGGTGGGGACACTCACATTGGAAGACTTCAAATAGTCATTTCCTTGGTTAAAATAAAATCTGACTGCACTAAATAGACAGTTTTTAATCTCAATTGGACATCTGAAGATTTCTCAAGCTGTTGTTGGCTGCGGCAGAAACAAATTTTTCTGCTTTGTTGATTAAACCAGTGGTCTCCACCATTGCTTATCGGCCTGCGACGAGCTGTTCTTTTTAATTAAAAGTGAGCCACCACGAGAGAGCAATTAACAGCTAGTAATTACTGTGCTCTTCAGAACTGCAACATTTTGCCTTTCATTCCAATTATATAATGGACAAGTGGCTTTTTGATCTTCAAATTAGTGAGCTCTTGTACTATTTGTTTTGAGGCAGATTTGGAAGGTTAATGATGGCCTGTGGTGGCACTCTTTCCACTGACTGATGTAAGACAAGAAAAAAAGGGGAAGGAAACAGGAATAGTCTATCAAGAAATGCAAATGCTGCCTTCGTGATAATGAACAGGAGAAACGCAGGCAACTTAATATGCAGGTTATTCAATAGGAACCAAATAAACACTCGTTTTGGTGCTAGCCGGTGCTATGGAATTCTTTTTTCTTTTTTTTTTTTTTAAATAAAAAAAGTTTAATTAAGCATTTCAATATAGATTCTTTAGAGAGTGACACATAACATTTAACCATTTGATACTTAATTGTGTTTGCCTTTGATTGTGGCACCTATAGTTAAATGTTGTACAACATTACTGAGGCATTGAACTGTCCCTTAGGACACGCGATGCATTGACTTTGTCTAAAATCTTTTAAGTAATAAGTCTTAATATATTTAATGGCCACTGTGCCCTTTGAGTACAAGGACCCCTTACATCACAAACAGTTGTCTAATTTTAATTAATATTGATTTGCATCTCTTAAATAGAAACTATAATTGTTGCTGTTGCTTATGGCTCTATAATAATCTTAGAAGATAGACATGTTGAATATGTTGTGTGTATAGGAGCGTGTGTTTTAAAGAAAAGATCAATAATACCGTTATTAGGGCAGATCTCTGCTCTTTTGATTGGAGCTGCTGCAATTGGCTAAGTGGTGCTATGCTGACTTACGCCAGTTGTGGTCTTTGCATTTCATTTTTTAAACTGTTGCCCTGGTATTACTTTTTTGTGTACGAATACAGATAAGGTTTGCTCTAGTCTCAGCTACCCTGATTTTTTGGAAGAAGTCGACAGCTGTAGTACTCTGATACCTCCTGAGTAGATTAAGAATTTGGCACTTTACTTTTGTTGTGCATGTCTGGATTATGTATATCTGCACAGCTTCACAAAACCACAGACCCCATTTAACAGACAAATTACAGATGTTGTGAAAAAAAGTGGGTATCTTCAGTGTCATGGAATAAAACATAAAACTCATTCTATGAATAGCTGAAACAAGAAGATCTGTGTTTAAATTTCTTCACATCCATTGATTTAGCTATTCCTTCACTAAACACAATCATTAATTACACAAATAACTGTAGGCATGATAGAACATAGATAGATCTTTTCTTTCGGGCTGTTAAAGCTTTAGTCTCGCAGTTGTTCCTGTAGGAGAGAAATGTACTGTTGATTTCCTTGGAGGCAGAGTCAGGTTTGTATTGCTCAACAGATGCTGAAAAAACAGTATAAAACCCAGGTTCTTAAAAGAGTTTGGATCACGTTTTCAAGTGTCCACCTAAACCCTGAGCTGGAGTATGATACTTTAATTATGATTTTGAAAAATGGCTCTGCAACCAGTGTGCTAAGCTGGTTACATGGCTTATGGGCTGATGGATAACTGCAAGCTGAGCTCTTGAAAATGTACATCGAGAGTCTCTTCCCATGTCCTGACTTGAGCAAAGCTTCTACTGAAAAAATTTTGGCCTGTGAAGAGTTTGGGACTGAACCCACACACAGCACTTGGGAGGTGAAAGGAGTTGGAGAGTAGGAAAATAAAGAGGCTGAATAAAAATATTTCAAGCAGGAATAGGGACAATATACATACAAACAATTTGAAAAAAATACTTAAGGTGCTTGAAGGTTTAAGTCTCTTTAGAGGAAACTGTTTTGCTATATGGGACAAATGTTGACTTTTCAATTACAGATTTGTTAAGGATCATGGACTGTTTTGGTTCACTGTCTAGAGTATTCCTCCCAAGTGGTTCCAAGTTTGAAGATAAATGTGTGTTCTTTGTTCTGAGCGGTACGCAACCCATGGCAGTAGTACTTTCCATGGGCTGTGATGTCACCAATGTGATGTTCATCTATATTGCAGGGATGTGGAGAAAGTATTAGGGTTGCATTTTCCATTATGTCTCATTCAAATAGTCATTTGAAGTGGTTTATAGTAGCTCTCCTTTGTTTTCTTAATTCACAACATGCTAGGGTTTCTTTTCAAGATGTGTAGGGAAGGCTAAGATGAACACGGTATCTCTGAGCTGCTGAAATGAGCTGGGATCATGCTGTGGAAAATGGATAGAAGAGAGTAAAGGCTCAAACCCTGAAAATTTAGGAAGATGTTGTCAGGAGAAGGATAGAGAGCAGAAAACCCACAAGGTGGACTTTCTGGAGACATACAACGAAAACCTTCTAAATTTTCCTTTTGATTTCAGCAAGCCAACCCATTCCTTGGGTCCCAGCATACCGAGGAGAGGTGAGGTGTATGCACCTCCAGGAACACCCGTAACAAGTAATGGCTCCCATGGAGAGGGTTACCTCTCTTATTTCCTAATCGGAGAGTGGTTACGTTCTGTATACGTACGCATGGGTAATTGGTAATTTTCAATGACTATTGCTGGTGGTGATTTTTTCTGCACCTAAGACCAAGTTACCGTTTCCTGGTAACTTTGCCAATTATCTAATTTGTCACCTGTAGTATGCCACTGATCTGATATAGTTGTGTATCTAATAACATCCTGAGGGGATTCACGAAAATGTAGGTAAAAGGAATTGGCAAAATCATTGAGATAATTGCTGTGGCTTGATCTTGGACATTTGTAATATCTAATTCAATATAAATATGAACTTGACTGCGGCCATTTGCACTAAGCCCACAGGGCAGAGGCATGTATGTTAAACGCTGCCAGATCAGACTGACACTCGGTGTGCGCAGATATAATTGCCTACGCAGGGTGAAAGGCAATGGAAAACCAAACTTGAAACACTGGTGTGGTTAGGTGCCACATTAAGTACGAAGAAATGGGATAAAGGTTTCATCACTGGCAGTGCTCTTCACAACGGTGAAAGGCTCTGAGGATTTCTGAATCATGGCTATGAGCGTCAAAGCCATACATTTTGTAGAACCAGGCAATGCTCTCCAGCCTTTCTCCTCAGTTGTGCAATGTCCTGGGATCCTTAGCCTGACTTCAGCCCAGCTTATCCTGATGGATATCATCATGAGAGGAGAATCCAGGCATTTGCTTCAATTATTGCAAACTCTTCACCATATATCTACATCTTGGAATCTGAAAGCGAGCCATGGCAGCAGCGCTTGCCATGCGGTTCACCTCCTTAAACAATCTATTCTCTTGATCTGCACACATATGGTAGCTCCTGTTAATGGGAGTTACACATGCTGGGTAAGAGGAGACTAAACCTTTCCTACATTTTTACTAGTGAAATACTGGAAATGGGATGAAGGCAGCCAACTAGATTGTGAGGACTCTTGTCAGAAATATGATTAGGAATTTGTTTCCATGTAGCTCATATAGTAACAGACATGAGCCTCGAGCCAGAGACAAATAGTAGTTAATATCTAGAGAAGGCAAAGTGTTCTCTGAGATGTTTAAATGAGAATTCCAGAGCAAGATGAAAATCGGCCTCCGAGGGAATAACATTTTCTTTTTCTTCATAACTGCGGATAAAAATTCCAAATAGATCATCAGTATGTATATTAAGGGGAGATCACATTCCTGTGATATTGTTGGAAAATTCAGTAGCAATGTATTTTTCATTTTTTTATTTTTTTCCTCCCTGCAAATTTTTTCTTGGATTTTTGCCATATAATGCAATAAAATGCACCCATGAGATATAGGAGATTTAAAGTCTGTTGGTGTTCATTACATTACACAGAGTCATACAGAATTTAAGGTCCTATACGTTAGTCTGCTTCTGAATCAACACAGGCAAGTACATCCAAGGTAGAAGAAGCAAAACCCTGGATGCCTCTGCTGTAGCTGGAAATATGAGAATAAGTCTTCTGGATGTGTATTTATTTTGGAGTCTCAGAAAAACCGAATAGTAGCAGTGCTGCTTTATGTGAGGCCTGGAGTGAAAGAATATATATATTCACAAAAAAAAAAAAAAAAAAAAAAAGTGATCAATTTAACTTTCATCTTTTTGCCTTGTCCTGTGTTGCTATCGCATCTCATAGGCTGAGCAGAGCAAGGCTCCGTGAGGGGTTTGAAGGGAATTGAGGTACAAATCACTATATTGTTAAAGAAGAAGGTAATATAATTTTAAATTATAAATTGCAATCTGTAGATTTTAGTGAGAAGAGCTCTACTCTAGTTCAGCTGGCCTGTTCTCCTGTGCAAGGTTTTGCCCTGATTTTCTCTAGGGTTTTGTCTGGTCCTCTTTGTGAGAGCCAGGCAGCTCTCCTTCTCACAGCCATCTCCTGCTCAGATATGGCAATGCCTGGGTTAAGCAAAGTGTTTCTCAGTACAGAGGTATTTGAAAATTATCTGCAGAGATAACTGAAAAATGGCAGTGTTGTGGCAACGTTCCTTCAAGAATCGTGTTTTTTCCTCAATAGAAACAATGGGAGTTTCTTCAGACATTTTTGAAAAGTTTCAGTCTTTCAAAAGAAAAAAAAAATCTTTAAAAAGGTGTAGTATCCTTCACGTGTTTTATGATACACCTTGATTTTTAATAGATGTGTAAAAAAAAAAATTTACAAAGATGCTCCAAATTGTTTGGACTCTTACCTTTGACATAGTTCTTGTTTTGTACCCTTTCTTTGCAAATCCAATCCTTTATTACTATTTTTTCTTTTTTAATTTCTTTTTTGCTTAAATTTCCTTCAGGGTTTGAACATTCTCCCCCAAATCAGCTTTTCTCCATCCCTCTCTCCATTATGGGTGTCATACAAAGAGGGGCTGAGATCTTCATGGTCTGTACTGGAAAAAACTGTAATGGATTGTTTTTTTGGATGGAGCTAATAGTTACTAAATCCCCACTTAATACTCCTGCTTTGCGGATGTCTCTCCTCCAGTGAGCACCATGTGCTAATCTCTTGTTCTTCCAGTGTATGCATCCATACTTAATGTGAGGAAACAGGTTTAAACCTGTTAAACTCACGTTAAATGTTCAGAGTTGGCTTTTACAGCTGTCCACATCCAGAGGTGGGAGTGCATCCCAAAGCCTTCCCAAAGCTGCTAGTCATGCAGAGTGTGACCAGGCATGAAGCATTTTGCATTTAGCTGCATGTTTTGAGATCGGAGCTCTGGCTCTTGAAGTTACCTGCTAATGCCATCTCTCCTGGCAGATTGCTTTAAATGTGCCCCGAAACGCGGAGAAGAACTCAGGGTGAGAGGGAGCGTGGCCTCCTCGGCTAGATCCAGGCTGCTTGAAAAGTTCCTCTTATCTATCTGTGAGATAAATATCTGGGACAAATCAATTCCCAGGTTTGGGAGCCTTCACTTTTAGTGGGGTCAGATGCTGTATCCTCAGCCAAGATTTGTTTTTGGAGTTGGCTGGTGAAAAAGGTGACGCTAATCTATTTTGGGACTATACTGAGGTCCTGGCTGTCTTGCCCTCATCATCTTCCTACAGGCAATAAATCTTCAGCAGGCATAAATCCACATTTCTGTTGAATTCTAGGGGACATTCCTGATTTACACCAGTAATATGTTTGTCTCCAAATCATCCGTTTTGTATAGATGGAACAATATGATATCTTCTGTGCTTTTTGGAGGTAAAATCCTTGTTTGTCTGTGAGGGAGGCTGGAGCTGAGGTTAGGCTTCACTCCTTGGCCCTTGTCTCATCCCCAGGAGCTTCTGTCTATGCTCCTGTCACAACACCCTGCCAGGGAAAACTCAAAAATATCTCCCCATTGAGATATAGGAAAAAAGGGGCAGAGGAAGGGAAGAGGCATAGAAACCTCCTTCTCACTGTTGCTCCTTCCTATGCGATTTAAACCTTTGACAGCTCTTTCTGGCTCGTTTCACGTATTACATAGAAATGATGTCAGAGGGAGAACATGTTTGTGCTGTGTCATCATAGCCTTGTTTTCTGTTAGGGGCAGCAGAAGGCTAAAGGAGTCCCTCTGTTTAGAAAATCACATATTTGGTAGCAGGGGGAGCTACCTGTGCTAATTGTCTGGGGAGCCGCTGGGTGCCATGCCAGGGTGTAACCACAGGAGAATGGAGACCAGGCAGTGGACTGTAAATAAATTGATTTTTCGTGTCACGGCCTCTGTTTTTTTGCAAGTCTAAATTTTATCTACCACGGTGGCTTTTAAAGCACGGTTTACTTTTGTAGTGTACTACTTTTCCTTGCTCTCTATGAAGTGGAAAATAACGCCCTGCTTGCCCAGCCCTTTTTCCAGTAAATTAAGAGACTTTTGTTTGCGTGCTAATTACTTTATTTTGCATTGTTCTTGGGAATATAATGCACATTCCTAGGAAAATACTCTTTTTCCAATAGAGGGAGTGTTAGTGCCAAGCAATGCCCTTCTTTCTCACTCTCTTTGCATCTCGTAAACCTACCTACAAGCAAGTAAAGTGTGTGTTGGTGGCTTGGTGTTATTTGGACTGAGTTTGCTCCCCGCTCTGCATTAGCTAACTGACTTCTCTGAGCCAAGACACACACACACAAAAAATCAATCTGTTCATAACAGCAGAGTGAGGTGAAAGATGGTCCTCCCAGAAACCTGCCTTCGGATGGTAGGGCTGAGTCATCCTGTCTGTCACCCTTTGCATTTTTTTGCCTAATTTCTTGCAGACAAAAAGTCATGTTGGCATCCAGAAGTTCTTTAAAAAAAAAAAAAAAACAAAAAACCAAAAAATAAACCAAGGAATTCAAACCTCTAATCCCTGTCACCTTCCCTTGAGAGCCCTGGGGTTGGCGCGGGGTGGGGAGGAGGAGAGCAGCCCCAGCTCTCAGAACAAAACCAGTCCAAACCACTCGCACGTCAGACAAAGCCTGGGAAGGCGCTGCCCGTCCGGGAGCAGCAGCTGGGCTATGAACCCTCTGCTCCGAGGCTCACTCCGCTCAGCTGCTCTCTGGGGAGATGGGATGCACTGGGATGTCACCTTCCCCAGCCCCTGGCTTTCCCTAGATAAATCATAGGCCCCCTGCCCCTGGGCATTTGAAAGGGAAGGGGATGCTTAAATGCAGGATGCGGGTTAACAAGTTGGCATCCAGCAGGTATCCGGGACGCGGTGACGAATGTATCGAGTTCGTATGGCTCCGGGTTGTGGAGGGGGTCTTCCATCCCTAGAGCATTGCTTTGCTTTCCCTTCGCTGGGCTTGCGGTGCAGGCTTCGCGCACTCGTTTGAATCGTTGGGGCCAAATTCTGCTCCGAACTCAAATTACACTGAAATTTGCACTCCCGGTGCAAGCGAGATCAGGATCTGATTTGATCTGAACTTAATCTCTAGCAGCTGCCTTGATTGGGAGTTTACCTTCTGAGCAAGACAGGCAGCCACTGATTAAAACCCAAGTCAGGGGGGCAACGACCCTGAATTTACTGCCTGCCCTTTGGCAGTCGAGAGGGTCTAGAAGTCAAACTCCCAACCTCTGCAAAGGCTGCAGGAGCGGAGGAGCCCCCGGAGAAGTCCCCGGAGAAGCCGGGGGCACCGCAGCAGCGTGGGGAGGCAGCGGAGGGCGAGCAGAGCGGCTGCGAGCCGGGCTGCGTCTGCCCGGCGAAAACACAAAGGCTGTAAATCCAGCGTGAATCGCGGAAATGGAATTAACTTAAAATTATACTTTCAAGGTGAAATATTAGTGGTTGTAACAGTTTGTTTTTGTCACACGGTCGTGAGCCGCTGTGATTTTTAGGAAACTTTTCTTGGTAATTTAGCTTCAGGATATATGGCATATGCCGTGATGTCTTTAATGGGGAGACGTAATAGCGTGTGCTTTGGGAACCGTGGGTTCGACGCTGAAGCAGGCGGCATGCATTTAAAATGTAAAAGGGAGATTTATAATGTTTCTGGTGACACAGAATGATAAAATCTAATGTCCAAAAATATGGAAAATTAATTTAGATAGAAAAGACGCATCCTTCTGTGTGACTCGCATCTGCTGTTTTGGGATTTCTGCATAAATCTATATGTTTTGGTTCTATTTAGTGCTGTGGGTACTTTGATTAATTTAGCTACATGTTACTGTCATGTTGGGCACATTCATCTTCTGTCTTGAAGCATGTACTCCTCAGCCTCTCTATCATTCCACCCCTTCAGGCCTTATTTTCATCACATTTAAGGGAACTCTCCCCTGCCTGTCTTTATCTTGTTAGGCTTTCAGCAGCTTAAGTTGAATCTTCATTCTTTCACTCTTGCTGTCAAACCTCCTTTACCAAGTTATCTCATTTTCCTATTCATAACATCTAACCCATTATATTTAATACTCAGGCACAATTGCATCTGAACATTATGTAGGACTTGCCAGCACAAATACTTGTAAATGAAATCAGACCACCCCTGGAAGGAACAGTGGTGGCTTTGCCTTGCCAGTGTATTTTAAATTGAAAAATGCCCAAGACTAAATCCAGTCCTGGAGTAAGCGGTTGTGACTTAAGTGAAGTCAGTAGAGCTTCATCTGCTAAGCTGAGATGGATTTGACCCTTCAGTTCTGAAAGCTGGAAGGTTAATAACGATCGCATAATCTGATATGAAGCAGAAATTAGTGTCAGAACTGTCCCAGTGGGTGTGTACATCTACAGATGATGAAGCCCTTTACAAGGACTGGTAAGTAATAATGTTCATACTGCACACTGGAAAACTGAGGCAGGGAAGTTGAGGAACTTGCCAAATTTCAATAAACCATCAGTGTCGAGACTACACTGAAGCCTGTCTTTTTGCAGGAGAGGTTCCAAGCCATCTTTCACGGTGCCAGTCTCTGGGTCCTTGACCTGGAGGCTCATCCCCATCAGACAGGAGAGTTTGTTTTTTCTCCTAGGTCTTCCCTCTGCTTTTTGAACTAATGGTGCTATAGAGGGGCCCATTCAGCAGCAGATGCTTTGGAAAAAAAAAAAAAAAAGAAAAAAAAAAAAAAGAGTGTGACTTCTGGGTTAAGCACACATTTTGGCAATGTTACGTTGCTCTTTGCACCTTTGCAAAGGTTGCAGCAGCGGGGGACGGGAGGCACAGAGGCACCGCCGGCTGTCGCAGAGGCTCGTGCTCTGTTTTTGAGGTGGATCCCAACGTTTCTGCCTGTTGGAAGAGCTGGGTCAGTTTGTGAAAGACGATATATGAATTAGTTCCTTCTGGTAGCACTGGACAGAACTCAGTGACCCAGGAAATGTTTTCCTCCCCTTTATTCCTATAACTGCCTTTTTTTGCTGGCAAGCTGACCTTTTTAAATGCTTCATCCTTTCCCTCCCAAATGTGGAATTTCCTCCCAAAAAATCATTCTGGCTCAAGACCCAAGGCTGGTCAGACTCAGTACAGGCTAGAAATGGGTTTTGATACAGGGCAGCATCATGCTTTTGGCAGAGTATCCTGGCCTGGGAGAGCAGCAGTGGAGAATGTCATGGTGCCGGGGCTGGGGGTTCCCTGCCTCCCCCCTGGGGCTGGCCTCACACTTCTCTGTCGCCTTGGAAAGGGGTCGAAGTGTTTTCTCTGTACATTGTTCTATTTTTAGGAGGAGGAAAAGCTATTTTAAGCCACTCTAAAATGTTTTTATGGCTCTTTCTGAGCCCTCTGTAGCTAGTTGGTCTCATGGTAATTAAGGCATTTGGCCTTACAAGTGGAAGGATTATGAAAACAGTTTCAGTGATTTCTAGAAGTGCTCCAACATATTCCCAAAATAGGATTTTTTTGCGTGTGTGTTTGCTTTCGATTTTTGTTTTTACAAATGAATGATGCTAAGTGAAAACACACTATCTGCCACTTTCACTAGGGTGCTGTGACCCAGCCCCTGAGGATGAAAAGCACAATAGTGCATTTCCTGAACATTAATATGCACCACTCACTTGATAGTGCAATATTTTTATTAACTGGAGCAATTAAAATATCTTTGCTTAGCTTTTACTTATCCCTACTTGCCGGCAAAAGCCACTGGAAGATTTATATGGGAATTTTTCTTGGATAGAAAAAGGAAAAGAGCTCAGATTTGGGGCTTAGGGACAATCCACTGCCTGTGGGATCATGGCACTGAAATCATACTGCACTTAGCATCATCTCCAAACTTTTCAGAGTGATGATTGACGTTTTACCTCTGCTCTTCCTGCTAGAACCAGGAGAGCTAAACACTTTCCCTTAAAAATGAATATTTTCTGTAGTGCGTAGGTGATATAGAAATGTTATACACCCGCTGAGTTTGGGATGGTAGCAACCACAGTGTTACAGGACAGTCTTCATTTAAATGAACATGTAAAGCAGATGGGACGAGGCAGTGAGAAACAAAAAGTATCACTTCCAGGGCCAGCAAAATCAATGACTTCTTGAGGTCCAAAAGAGACGTCTGGGGCTGTTCGGCTGTAGGCATCCCAGGCTGAACAGTTGGTGCAAGCCAGCATCGACGCTGTTAACTGTAATATAGAACTGGAAAGAATGAGCTTGATGACGGCCCATATGGCCAACAATACGCTCTCTGGAACGTATTTCTAAATTCTCTGTGATAGCAACAAATAGAGATTTAATAATGTCAGATGAACATGTAAATGGAATAATGTCTTAAACAATCTCATTACAAGTCCTAGTGCAGTCAATATAATCAGTCTAAAACCTGGCAAGTATATAGAAAAAATATTCTTTTGCAAAAACTACATTTATTCAAATATTTCTAGAACTATTAATATCATTGACTTGAGGCACAAATACAGGTTAGTGCCTTTGGGCCTGGGTGCCTTAAACATTAAAATTTATTATTATTATTTATTTTTATTAGCTTCATGTGGCAGAAGATTTATAATATTCTAGTTTTTATTAAGTACTTGTGGTTTTTAAAACTGATCGTAATTGTTGCTGGGCAAATCTCAAAAGGGGAAGAGGATTGGTTGGTTTAGTTTTGATTAAACTCTCAGAAGTTTGGGCATTTATCCAAACTATCTCAACCTCCTTCATTTCTAGTATGGGTCTGCATATCTTCTGAGGATAGGCTTTTATTTTTCTTTTTATCCTTTCCTTTCCTTTTTCTTTTCCTTTTCTTTTGTGAAGGTTCCTGTCCTCCTCGTGTTTGGGTCAGACACATGGTAGAGTATTTTGGTATATCTGCTTCTGAATATGACCTGGAAAAGGCAGCCAGGAAAAGAGTTCAAAAAGTTTGCAACAAGTAATTAAAAATAAGCTATCTGTATCCCTTAGTTGTTAACCCTTAAAAACCTGGTTCAGTTTGTAGTTTATGCTATGTAATAATGTCCTACTATCGCTACCTGTTAATTCAGATTCTGCAGATCGAATCCTGTAACTACATGACAGTCTTGGTCATGGACATTGTAGGATTCTGATGCAGAAAAATCCAAATATTTTTCTTCTTTGATACTACATGAGAAGAATAAGAACTAGGAACCAGAGGGTGGAATAGACCATTTTCCTATATCGTATTGCCACCTCCCTTAATTTTATCACAGATATCACCTTACTCGGTACCTCTCTCAGTGCTCTTGCTTCATGTGTTCCACGGTTGTTAGAATCATAGTTTTTGTTAAATAAAGGAATCTTCCATTTGTGAATGTTCTTGAAAGCATCTTTGTGTCTTGGAAGCAAAAGACAGGTTCTAGAGCAGCACAACTTTTTTTGATAGGTGTTTTTATACACATGGGGATGCATGCAATTTATTTGTCTCATGGTTTTCAAAGTAATTGAAAGGAAAATTTCAGTGTAATTAGGCTTGTGTGAGCGTAATTTTTTTTTACTCAAAAGAAATTATATCCAGTATGGAGTTTTAGGCTTTTTACCCCAGTTTGTGAAAGCGTCTCCATTGAAATCATGTAAGTCTGGCAGGATTTAGGCATCTGTTGAAGCAAGTCATTACCATGTACTTGTTGGCACTATCAGAGTCCCCAGGGACCCACACGAGGATCTGGGGCTGTCGGTGCTGTACATACACACAGAAAACGATGTCTGTGTGTGCTGCTCCTGAGCTTGGGTGTTGCAGTGTCCATGGCCGTATCCTTTTTGGTGTGATGGAGAGTGGCTTTGAGCAACTGCTGGGATTTCCTGTATTCAAACTGGTGCACACTGGCCAAATTCTTGGAAAGAACTGTGTTGAACTGGTGGGCTTCTCTTACAAGGTTGGTTTGGGTATAGGCAAGCACTGAGAAGGAGAGGTGCTTAGTGGAGCAGTTTTGTATGGACAGTGTCCATCGTGGTCTGGAGAAGTTGGCTTTCTCCCTGATGGAAAACCAGTGTGCTTCCTCCCCTCCTGGAGGGACAAATGAGTCCTCAGTACCTGGTACTAACCATCGAGCACAAAATTGGTTTTCATCTTCACTTTGAGAGCTGTGCTCGGCTCGCCGGCTTTGTGTGAGATTTTTGTGGAGCACTGAACAGACCTTTATTCCTTTCTTCAGCAAGAACAACTTTCTCCATTTCCTCTCAAGCACAGGCTTTTGCTGTTATAATCATGCAATTCCACCTGGGTTAAAACTGAAAAGTGTTTCTAATTGGATCCAGGCTAATATCAGGCCAGCACGCAGTGGTTTTCCAGCGTGACTGGGATATTCCACCCTCTGCCAAGCAAAAAGACACACTTTTTGCCTTAAAACCCCCATGATTTTCACTTGGAAAAAAATGCCTTTTTCTTTCTTAAGAAAACCAGAATAATATATGTAATAAAAATATTTTATACAGGGCTGTATTTTGATAGTTTGCGAATGGTGCTTTGCTAGACCAGTTTCTGGTCACCGGTAGGTTTTGGTGGTGCTAACAGCTCTGTGCACAAACCCAGCAGCCGTGTCTGAACCCAGTGCTGGAACATATCAGTGGGAGCTTTTGATGCCATGGGACTGTGGTGTTTGTCCCTCATCGATGCTGCAAAAGAGGGTAAGAGAGGCTCAGAAAGCTTATGAAACCAGTACTGCTAGGTGGCAAGTATCTCCTACGTGGGACTGGGGTTGCTTTGTACTAGGGAAGATCATGACCCTAAATACCTCTTTGGGGCATCCTGCTGAAGGAAACGTCTGGCAGAACATATTTTTGCTGCACCAAAATCCCTCCCCGTGGAAATCCAGATGATTATGGTGTTGAGTCACCCCAACACAGCAAGCTATACACAGGGTTTGATGTGATGAAGACCTGCTGAGTGCCCTTGACCCCAGCACTGAGTTTCAGTAGGCAATAGCAATGACAGCCAGGTTGTGATTTGGGCTAAACCAGGTCCGTGCCGAGTACTGGCAGCTGAGCTCTCTGGCAGGTTTTGGTACCGAGGGATGGATAGCAGCTGGAGTGCTCCGCCACGCGGGGAGACACGACCACCAGCGTTGGCATTCGGTCACCTTCTGCTGAGTTTTAAGTGCTGCAGCATTATGTACTTTTACTATTTTAATAGATGAGAGAGGCCTGTGATCAATAGCAGGGATGCTTTTATCTTAATCATCCATCCCTCATTCATAAATATGGAGATTTTCAACCTCCTGTAATACTGCTTATGATTTTCTGTGTTATGGTAAAATGGACTGAAGTTATTTCACCATCCCTAAAATGCCAGAAAGGGAGTAGTCAGGTTATATTAATTTTACCAACCATATTATTGCGCATGTCTATTTAAAAGGTGTCGGGACTGCTATAGTGGGAGTGTATAAGGTCCTTTTTCCTCTGACAGTATTTCGCCCCTAGCCCTTGCGTATCAGTTCAGGATTACACATGAGAAGTGTAACATATGCGCAGCATTGAGCCAGTACGTAACTAACCTGTAAAATACACGTGTGGATATTTCCTTGATCAAACTAGAATCAGTGACCTTAAAAGACCCTAATTTCTCTGAAGTGAAGGGCTCAGATCTAACATGTCTGGTTTTCAGAACCAAAATTAATGTAGTTTTTGTAAATGGTCCACCCTGATATGTATGTAAGGAGCATGCCAGGGTTGGAAATCTGGTAAAAACAACTAGCGACCTTTGTTAACCTCTGATTCAAAGGCAGAAGTAACATTTGGGATTTTTTTCTCTACTCATTGATCTCTAATACACGAGTGTAAAAGATTTTAAGATAATTGCTTAGTAAGAACAAGGAATTTAATTGCATCAGTCTGCCACCTCTTATAAACATTTTATTACAGAGATAACAACCAGCAATGTGTGCAAGTGCGTCTTAGCTTGCATACTGCTGGAAATCAGTTCTAGAGGGGATGAAGCAGCCAAAAATTTCAGCCATGGGTAGGCAAAAGGAGGCACTTGCCTTTGTCTGTAAGTGCGGTTTTCCAGGTGAAAAAATAGTTGTCAATTTTTACTTTTGTATACACAAAGGAGAAACAAGAAACAGAAAAAAAAATGTCAGGGGAAAGACTTCAGGGCCCACATCTTCTAGCACAAATCGACTTCAAGGCAGGCGGGGTGATGGTGAGGATGTGAGCTGAGCATGTGGCTCTCCCTTTGCAGGCTGGAACAAAGCCGCCTTCGCTGCTCCTGCTTCTCCACGGGCACCTTCTGGTCCTCCCAGCACCCCTCCCTGGGCAGGGCATTCAGGAGGAGGCACCCAAAAAATACAGGGTTAATGAGGATGGGCTCAGTGCACGAAGAGGAGGCTCTTCTGGTTGGGAAATAAAAATATACAGAACAGGCTAAACTCTGCATTTGCGACATCTCTTTTTCTCACCTGTTATGTGCATTTTTACCATGTCTAAGGGAAAGCTTATAAATGCTATGCTGAGGGCTTCTTTATGGAAAAGCTGGAATGAAACAGCACAGAGTACAACACAAGCAGAAGTTTCAGACTCGCTGGATGTCTCTTTCTGTCAGATGCCACAGTGTCAGGCTCAAAGCCATTTGTCATCCCTGAATTTCATTATCTGCTCCTTCCCTGTCTTTCAGTCTCACTTTGCTAGGACATTTGTTCACCGTTGACCTCCCTGACAAATAATACACCTTAATTATGTTGGCAAGAGGGGATATGTCATTCCTGGGCCACTTTAATTGTCTATCCGACAGGATTCCTGCTGCGGCGTGTAGCTTCCATGGTATTTTGACCACGATTGCATGCGTATCTTAAGCTTTCTCTGAGTTTAAAAAAATAAGACTAAAAGAAAAAAAAAAAATCACAACTTCTGTTTAACTCCACGGTAACATCGCTAAGTGATTTGTTTAAACAATGCTTTTTCATTTCTATCATTGAGGTCCTTCTATTACATTTTTATTAGGGGTGTCTGAAATGTGATCTCTATCTAAGCCTCTATTAAAAAAAAGGGGGGGGAAGGGTGTAAAACCAGCCATAAGGTCTTTGTATAGGATAAATATT